>NW_009647504.1:179074-192017 GCF_000708025.1 Charadrius vociferus | reverse complement strand
CCCTTTAGGCACTGGAAGGGGCTCTAAGGTCTCCCTGGAGCCTTCTCTTCTCCAGGCTGAACCCCCCAACTCTCCCAGCCTGTCCTCCCAGCAGAGGGGCTCCAGCCCTCACAGCATCTTGATGGCCTCCTCCGGCCCTGCTCCAACAGCTCCGTGTCCTTCTGCTGGTGGGACCCCCCGAGCTGGAGGCAGCACTGCAGGGGGGTCTCCCCAGAGCAGAGCACAGCAGAGGGGCACAATCCCCCCCTCGCCCTGCTGGCCGCACTTCTTCTGATGCAGCCCGGGATGCGCGTGGCTTTCTGGGCTGCGATCGCACATCACCGGCTCATGTTGAGCTTCTCACCCACCAACACCCCCAGGTCCTTCTCCTCAGCGCTGCTCTCCAGCCATTCCCCGCCCAGCCTGGAGTTGTGCATGGGATTGCCCCCACCCACATGCAAGACCTTGCACTTGGCCTGGTTGAACTTCCTGAGGTTTGCACAGGCCCACCTCTCCAGCCTGTCCAGGTCCCTCTGGATGGCATCACTTCCCCTCCAGCAGGTTGGCTGCACCTCACAGCTTGGTGTCATCAGCAAACTTGCTGAGGGTGCACTCAGTCCCACCATCCATGTCGCCGACAAAGATGTTAAATAGTACCAGTCCCAGTGCTGACCTCTGAGGAACACCACTGCTCACTGGTCACCGCTTGGACATGGTGGCAGCTTTACTGGGTTATTGCTGGCTTACTATTGGGTCACTGTTTGCCTCCTATGAGGCTGCTGGTGAGATACAACTGGGAGACTCTCAGTAGCCTTGTGAGGGAGTAGTGAGGTATGATCAAAATGCAGCAGAGATGCTCTCAAGGTCCTACCAGGATGGTACGGAGATGCTCTCAGGGGTTTACTAAAACGCTGCTGGGGTACTCTGCACCAAAGCCCGCTCAGGGTGGCACTCGGATGCTGTCAGGATAGTGTCTGGATGCTACTGGGATACTACGAGAGCGCTACTGAGGTACCATCAGGGCACTACCTGGATGCTGTCAGGACACTACTAAGATACTTCCAGCATCGTTCCAGGGTTGGTACGGAGATGCTGTTATGAAGGTACCACCGGGGCAGTGCTAACACACCATCAGGGTACTCACGGGTTACTACAACGGATGCGGTTCAGATGCTTTTGGGATGGGAACATGGCACTAACGCAATACCTGGATGTTTCATCGCGCTACCGAGGTACTATCAGGGCACTGCTACGACAGTAGTAGCGTACAACACTGTTAGCTTCTTGTCAGGACACTACCGTGACACTGTCAGGGCGCTGTTAGGATAACACTAGGATGCTACTGGTGTAGTATCGGGCTACGACTACTTGGGCCAGTCCACCACGAGGGCAGCGCTGAGCTGTTCGGAAGCTGCTACCAGCAGTGTAGCACAAAGGGACTACCAGGACACTGCTAAGACGTTATCAGGATACAGCCTGGATACTCCGGAGATACCACTGAGATAATTCCACAGTACCATCGAGGCACTCCTAAGATGGCCATTACTGGGAAACTACTAAGATAGTATCAGGATATTATCACAACGCTGCTCAGGTGCTGTCGGGACAGTACTCGTTTCTCAGTAGGACGCTGTCAGGATGCTCGTAGCATACCAGTAGGATTCTTCTGAGATGCTACAAGGGCACTAGAAAAGATCGTGGTGAGATACTTCTGCGCTACTATCAGGGCAACACTCGGACTTTTGGGATACTGTCAGCACGTTACCAGTATGATATTTTCAGACCACAACTAAGATATAGTATACGGATACTACTAAGATACTACCAGTTCAGGAAAAAAGTTACTGTTATGATACTTTTTATATACTATCAGGGTACCACTAAGGTACTTCTGGGCCACTATCAACACTTTCTTGCTACTAGTGAAGTACTACCAGTATAGTGTCGGGATATTTGGCTGCATCATCGGAAGCGTGGCCAGCAGGTCAAAGGAGGTAACTCTGCCCCTCTGCTCCACTCTGGTGAGACCCCACCTGGAGTACCGCATCCAGCTCTGGAGTCCCCAACATAAGAAGGACATGGACCTGCTGGAGCACATCCAGAGGAGGGCCACGAGGATGATCCGAGGGCTGGAGCACCTCTGCTGTGAGGAGAGGCTGAGAGAGTTGGGGGTGTTCAGCCTGGAGAAGAGAAGGCTCCGGGGAGATCTTATTGCGGCCTTCCACTACCTAAAGGGGACCTACAGGAGAGCTGGGGAGGGACTTTTCAGTAGGGCATGTAGTGACAGGACGAGGGGGAATGGCTTCAAACTGGGAGAGGGCAGGTTTAGATTAAACATTAGGAAGAAGTTGTTCCCTTTGCGGGTGGTGAGACACTGGAACAGGTTGCCCAGAGAGGTTGTTGAGGCCCCATCCCTGGAGGTGTTCAAGGCCAGGTTGGACGTGGCCTTGGGCAACCTGGTCTGGTGGGAGGTGTCCCTGCCCATGGCAGGGGGGGTGGAACTTGATGATCCTCAAGGTCCTTTCCAACCCTAACCATTCTATGATTCTGTGCTTCTATATCAGCATATTTTTATGAAGACAGTCCTAAGATGCTGTTGGGGTGCTACCAGGGTACTACAGAGACACTGTTGGTGGTGTAAAAGCCCTGGTGGTGTAAGCTGTGAGTAGCGCGGTGCCTCACGGGCACCCTCTCCCCGCAGCTAAGGCGGCACATCGGCGTTGAGGAGGATGGAGGCGCCCCTGGTAAGCCTGGAGGAGGAGTTCGAGGAGGGGCCCGGGGACGATGGGGGGACCCCCTTACGTACTGCAGACCCGGCGCTGGCCGAGCTGGAGAGCTTCTCGGCCGAGATGATGAGCTTCAAGTCGATGGAGGACCTGGTGCAGGAGTTCGACGAGAAGCTCACCGTCTGCTTCCGCAACTACGACGCTGCCACTGAAGGTCTGGCCCCCGTGCGGGGGCATCTCCAGGCGCAGGAGGAGGAGGAGCGCCTCCAGGATGAGGAGTGAGTAAGGCCCCCCCTGGTCCTGAGGACACGTGCTTCCTCGCACACCTGTGAAATCCACACCCCCCCTCAACGCAAACGGGCTCCCGGCATGGCGGCACGGTCATGCACCATGTCAGGAAGAGCGCTGTAGTATCCTATGAGTATGGACTCCATCGGGGTCTGCATGTCGCACGCTAGCGAGGTCCACCCCACATGCAACTCGGCCCCCTGTGTCGCGGCATGGTCGTGCAGCAGTGCGGAGTAGCTGTGTAGGATCCTATGAGTAGCTATATAGGATCCTATGAGTAGGCCACCCTTGGGCCCGCATGTCCACTTGCATGGTCACGACATACACCCCGTCCCGTGGCATGCAGACCAGTCCTACCCCATTGCAGCCTGGTTGAGTAGCACATCACAGTAGCAGTGTAGTATCCTATGAGTAACGTCCCTCTGGGGCCAGCTGGACCTCTTTGCATGCTTGCAAGATCTACACCACATGCAGATCAGCTCCTTGTGCTGTGGCGTGATCATGCAGGACCTTGGAGCAGCTGTGTGGAAACCTTGGAGTAGCAGTGTAGGATCCTTGGAGTAGCTGTGTGGAAACCTTGGAGTAGCAGTGTGGGATCCTTGGAGTAGCTGTGTGGGGTCCTTGGAGTAACTGTGTGGGAACCTTGGAGTAGCTGTGTGGGATCCTTGGAGTAGCTCTGTAGGATCCTTGGAGTAGCAGCGTAGGTTCCTTGGAGTAGCTGTGTAGCATCCTTGTAGTAGCTGTGTGGGTTTCTTGGAGTAGCAGTGTAGGATCCTTGGAGTAGCTGTGTAGGTTCCTTGGAGTGGCTGTGTGGGAACCTTGGAGTAGCTGTGTGGGAACCTTGGAGTAGCAGTGTAGGTTCCTTGAAGTAGCTGTGTGGGGTCCTTGGAGTAACTGTGTGGGAACCTTGGAGTAGCTGTGTGGGAACCTTGGAGTAGCAGTGTAGGTTCCTTGAAGTAGCTGTGTGGGGTCCTTGGAGTAACTGTGTGGGAACCTTGGAGTAGCTGTGTGGGAACCTTGGAGTAGCAGTGTAGGTTCCTTGAAGTAGCTGTGTGGGGTCCTTGGAGTAACTGTGTGGGAACCTTGGAGTAGCTGTGTGGGAACCTTGGAGTAGCAGTGTAGGTTCCTTGAAGTACCTGTGTGGGGTCCTTGGAGTAGTTGTGTGGGAACCTTGGAGTAGCAGTGTAGGTTCCTTGGAGGAGCTTTGTGCGTTCCTTGGAGTAGCTGTGTGGGAACTTTGGAGTAGCTGTGTGGGATCCTTGGAGTAGCAGTGTAGGTTCCTTGGAGTAGCTGTATAGCATCCTTGTAGTAGCTGTGTGGGTTCCTTGTAGTAGCTGTGTGGGAACCTTATAGTAGCAGTGTGGGCTCCTTGGAATAGCAGTGTAGGATCCTTGGAGTAGCTGTGTGGGGTCCTTGGAGTAACTGTGTGGGAACCTTGGAGTAGCTGTGTGGGGTCCTTGGAGTAACTGTGTGGGAACCTTGGAGTAGCTGTGTGGGGTCCTTGGAGTAACTGTGTGGGAACCTTGGAGTAGCTGTGTGGGGTCCTTGGAGTAACTGTGTGGGAACCTTGGAGTAGCTGTGTGGGGTCCTTGGAGTAACTGTGTGGGAACCTTGGAGTAGCAGTGTAGGTTCCTTGGAGTAGCTGTGTGGGATCCTGTGAGGAGGCACAGCGGACGCCCCGTGTGGCGTTGCGGGGGGTGACGGGAGGCCCAGTCTACGTGAGGAGAGCACCTGGCCGGGGACGGGGGCAGAGTAAACCGTGAGTAAGGTGTGAGTAGAGCTCAGCCTCCTGCTTGCAACGTGCACGCTGTGCGCCAAGCCAGGGGGCAGCCCGTTTGGGGCAAAATCCCCCCAACCCTGCCACTGTATAGTGGCGTTTGCATTAAAATCTAAATTTTCATCAAAAACCTTTTGTTGTGTTGAAAACCCCATTTTTTTTTTATTTTTTTTATTTTTTTGGCCAAATTAGTGTATTTTTTTCCAGGGGTGTTTATACATTGACACCTTCCGAATGGATTTTTTTGGTGTGTTTCATTGGGATTATCCCCCCAGCTGCAATTCCGAATACTCCTTTTTCACCATGCAAAGTGGTCGTTTTCAACCCAAAAGCCCCCAAATCTGTTTATTTTTGGTTTGTGGTTTTATTGGTTGTTTTTTGTTGTTTTTTTTTTTACGAAAAGCCGAATTGCTTTTCGTAATTGGCCAAACTGACGGTTTTTCAGAGAAAAATGCATTTTGGCCTGGTGCCGGCAGCGCCGCGCTGTCGCCGGCAGCCGGCTCGCGGCGCCGCTTTGTGCTGCTTATTGTGTCTTTTTGGGTCACTTTGGGCAAAACATGGGTACCTTTGGGCAAAAAGGGGCTTTTTTTTTTTTTTTTTTTTCCTCCTTCTTGAATGAGCCCTCTGTGCACAGGCGGGGGGATGGGCTGGGGCCTTAAAAGCGCTGTATTTCACTAATTATTAACCAATTCTTGCCATAATTAACCCAGAAATGTGCTGCCTGACCCTGCAGGGCACTGGCCCTTTAAGAGCGGAAAAAAAGCGCAAATTTGGGGGGATAATAATTTTTTTTCCTTATTTGCTGCGGTTTTGGCAAAAATAGGAATATAGAGGGGTTTTGACATAGGCATTTTTGCGCGTTAATTTGTGAAATATGTGATTGAGGGAGGAATTAAGATCAGGTGAGGAGGGAGACGAGATAAATACTCAAAAATCAGCAGTTTTGGGGCAGGCGGTTTTGGGGTGATTTAGGGCAAATTGGGATGTGTATGGACCGTGTCGGACTAAAAATGCCATTTTTGCTGGGAAAATGGGTGAATTTGCCATAACTGGGGAGAAATTTTCTAATCTCTTTTTGTGCCTTTTTCCCCGGTTTTGACCTTTTTCCCCATTTTTGGCCTGTCCCCCCATTTTTGGCCCTTTTCCCTATTTTTTTCCCCTTTTTCCCAAGGGCGCCACTGTTCAGCTCTTTTCTCCCATTTTCCCCTTTTTTTTCTTCTTTCTCCCCCTTTTCTCCACTTTTCCCCCTTTTCCCCATTTTCCCCCTCATTCCCTCTTTTTTCTTACATTTTCTGTTTTCCCCCATTTCCCCCATTTTTTCCTTTTCCCCTCTTTTACCTTTTCCTCCTTTCCCTATTCCCAATTTTCTTGTCTTTCCTTTCTCCCCTTTTTCCCCATTTCCCCCTTTTCCTTCTTTTCCCACTTTCTCATTTTTTCCTTCCATTTCCCCTCTTCTACCCCCGTTTTCCCTTCCCCCACTTTTCCCCATTTTCCCCCTTTTTGCCCTTTTTCCCATTTTCTCCTTCTTTACCCCCTTTTTCTCCTCTTTTTTCCTGTTTTCCCCCTTTTTTTTCCCTACCCCCTTTCCCCTGCTTTTTTCCCCTTTCCCCCTTTTTTTCCTTTTCCCCTCTTCTCTCACATTTTTTCATATTTTTTCACATTTTTCACTTTTTTCACATTTTTTCCCTTCCCCCCCCCCTTTTCCCCCTATTTTCCACCTTTTGCCCCTCTTTTTCTCCCTATTCTCTCTCCTCTCCCCCATGCACCTTTTTTGGGGTAAAATAAGGCAAAATTGATCCAGCCCTGCGGGTGAGATTCAGCCACCCCTAATAGTGGCACAGAGGAGGGGGGTTTAGGGGGGTTCAGGGCCGTTTTGGGGTGTTTTGGTGCATTTTAGGGTATCGGGGTCATGGTTTGGGGTGGTTTCAGGCAATTTTGGGCTGTTTCAGGGCAATTTTGGGGGTTGTTTCCAGGTGTTTCAGGGCTGTGTTTTGGGGCAGCATTTCAGGGTATTCTGGGAGGTTTTGGGGAGTTTTGGGGGTCTCAGGGAATCACAGCTGGTTTTGGGGGTGTTTCTGGGTGGTTTGGGCGGTATTTCATTTGGGGATGTTCCAGGGCCATATTTTGGGGTGTTTCGGGGCAGTTTTGGGGTGTTTCAGGGCTGTTTCAAGGTGACATTTTGGGGCATTTCTGGGTGGATTTTTGGGGTGCTGTGACTGCATTTTGGGGTATTTCGGCATGTTCCAGGGCAGCATTTTGGGGAGTTTTGAGGCATTTTTGGTGTCGCAGAAGCGTTTTGGGGTGTCAGACAGTTGGGGGTTGTTTTGGAGCATCGAGGTGGCATTTTGGGATGTTTCTTTGGGGTATGAGGGCAGCTTTTTGAGGCATTTTAAGGTGTTTCTGGGCAATGTTTGAGGACAGCATTTTGGAGTCTTTCCCAGCGGCATTTTGGGGTATTTTGGGATGTCAGGGCAGTATTTTGGAGCTTTTTGGAGTGGTGTTTTGGGGACAGAATTTTGAGATGTTTCGGTCAGTGTTTTGGGGCATTTTGGAGCATTTTGGGCAGTGTTTCAGGATGTCATTTTGGGGGTATTTCTTGGTGTTCAAAGTTGCCATTTTAGGATGTTTTGGGGCATTTCAGTTTGGTTTTTTTTTTAGGGGGGCGGTGGTTTGGAGCATTTCAGGGTGGCATTTTGGAGCATTGTGACTTTTGGGGCCATTTTGGAGGTGTTTCAGGGTGGCATTTTGGGGCATTTTAGGGCATTTTGGGCCTTTGGGACCTTTCGGGGGCATTTTAGGGTGTTCCAGAGGAGCATTTTGAGGTGTTTTGGGGCCTCTCAGAGCATCTTGGGCCTTTGGGGCAGTGTTTTAGGATGACGTTTTGGGGTGTTTCTGGAGCTTTGACAGCATTTTTGGGATGTTTTGGGGCATTTCAGGGCATCATGGTGATGTTTTGGGGTGGTATTTCGAAGCATTTCAGGGTGGTCTTTTGGGGCACCTGAGGACGTGTTGGGACATTACAGTGGCCTTTTTGGGGGTATTTTGATGGCAACGGTTCAAAATGACATTTGGGGCCATCTCAACTGCTGGGGCAGCATTTTGGGGTACATCGGGGTATTTCAGGGCAGTATTTCATGATGGTATTTTGAGAAGCTGTGGGGTCTTCTAGGGCAGCATTTGGGGTCTTCTAGGGCAGCGTTTGGGGTCTTCTAGGGCAGCGTTTGGGGTGTTTTGGGATATTTCAGGCATCTCAGTGGTGGTGTGGGATTTTCCCAGGCGGTATTTGGGAACGCTTTGGGGTGTTTCTAGGGCTGCCTTTCGGGGTGCTTTGAGGCATTTCGGCACGCCGTTTTGGGATGGCTTTCTGGGAGGCAACTTTTTGGGATCGCCGCTCACCACCCACCTCCCTGCAGGGTCTGGGATGCTCTCACCGATGGCTTCGCCCCACGGGGCTCCCCCCGGCCCTGGCTGCTCCCCGGCCCCCCCTCCTTGGCTCCCCAAACCCTCCCCTGTCCCCGCATGACCCTCCCGGCAACGCTTGACGGCTGTCAATCGCCCCCAAGGCTCAGCGACCATCAGGGCACTGCAGACTACCCAAAAATGGTATTTTTGGGGTGCCGCAGCACCGCCACAGCGGGTGTCCGCATTTTAGGGTGAAATCACAGGGAAACAGGCAAGACGAAGCGTTTGGTTTGGCGACCTTGGTCTTTGCCAGTTTGCCCCCAAGCCACGGGTAAGGTGGTGTATTTTTTGGGTGGTAGAAAAGAGTGTTTTCGTCATTGAAGTGAGTTGAATACGTGAATAGTTGCGCTGGGGTTGGGGGAGGGCTGCAAAGATGGCCCCAAATCCACTGAATTTAACCCATTTGGATGTTACACAACGTGTCGCTGAAGGGGGAAGAGAAGGTAAATTCCTTGGGTGAAATAGACTGTGAAAGGTGGTAAAAAAGAAGATGCCTCCCCATCCAACGTCTCCATCCGTCACCTCCCCATCCAGCGTTCCCCTCTGACATCTCCCCATCTAACGTCCCCATCCAACGTCTCCACCTGACCTCGTCCCCATTCAGCTTCACCATCCCCAGCCAACATCCCCTTCATGTCCATCCAGCATCTCCAACGCATCCCCGTCCAGTGTCACCACCCAGTAATTCAAACATCTCTCTATCCAACATCTGCATCCAACATCTCCATCCAGTGTACCTGTGCTTCTCCCTGTCCAATTTCCCAGTCCAGTTTCTCCATCCAGCAACTCTCCATCCAGTGTCTCACATCCAGCATCTCTGTCTTCTTGCAACACCTCCCCATCCAATGCTTGCCTGTTGATCGTCTCCCTCTCCAATGTCTCCATCCAGCATCCCTATCCAAAGTCCCATCCAACATCCCTGTCCAACATTTCCCCATCCAACATCTCCATCCATCTCTATCCAGTGTCCCTATCCAATGTTCCCAACCAAAGTTTCCATCCAACGTCTCCACCCAATGCCTTCATCCAACATCTCCCCATCCAATTTCTCCCTGTCCAACGTCCCCACCTGATGTCTCCATCCGATGTCTCCCCATGCAACCCCCCACCATCATGCGTGTCCCCCCCGAGCTGTGGTTCCCTGGTGGCTCTCCCTGTGCCAGGGCCAGTGCCACGTCTGTGTCCGTGCTGGGACCATGCCTGTGCCGGGCCGTGCCTGCGGTGCCACCAAGGCCGCCCAGCCTGTGTCTCCTGCAGCTCTGCGAGAAGGAGGAGGAGGAGGAGGAGCTCACTGAGAGGAGTGAGCAAGACTCGGGCATCAACGAGGAGCCACTGTTGACAGCTGAGCAGGTACCCCTGACCCCGTGGGCACCTGAGCGCCTGTGTGTCCCCAAAAAGCCAGGATTTAGCCCCCCGGCATGGCCTCAGCCCACCCCAGCCCCATGGCCATGTGGTGAAAGCGCAAAAAAAAAAAGGCTAAATCCCGTGATCTTGGGATGCGGGCTGCAGGGCATGGGATGCAGATGTGGACGTAGACAGAGGTGCGGGTTGTGGGTGCCGGTGTGGGATTTGGGAGCAGATGGAGACGTGGGATGCGGGTGCTGGGTGCAAAGTGGGCTGAAGAGCCCCAGTGCTGGTGGGGCAGAGGCAGGATGCAGATGTGGGATGCGGGATGCAGATGTGGGGAAGGGGATGTGGATGCAGATGCAGGGTGTGGGTGAGGGCGCAGGTGCAAGTATGGGATCCAGGTGGATGATGCAGCATGAAAGGAGCGGGATGCAGCCATAGATGCAGGATGCAGATGTGGATGTAGATGCAGGTCCGGGGTGTGATTGCCCGTGGCGGTGTGGGATTTGGATGCATCTCCATCCGTCACCTCCCCATCCAGCGTTCCCCTCTGACATCTCCCCATCTAACGTCCCCATCCAACGTCTCCACCTGACCTCGTCCCCATTCAGCTTCACCATCCCCAGCCAACATCCCCTTCATGTCCATCCAGCATCTCCAACGCATCCCCATCCAGTGTCACCACCCAGTAATTCAAAGGCAGATGGGAACGTGGGGCGCGGATGCAGGGCGCAGCGTACAGATGGATGCAGATGCAGGTGGAGATGCAGGGTGAAGGGAGCAGGATGCAGGTGGAGGATGAAGGGGAAGATGGAGGATGGAGGATGCAGGTGGAGGACGAAGGATGCAGGTTGCAGATGTGGGTGCAGGACAGGGACGCAGTGTGCAGCTGTAGGATGTAGCTGTGGGCTGCAGGGTGGAGATGCAAGATGGAGGTGCAGATGGAGGACACTGGTGCCCTGCAGGTCATCGAGGAGCTGGAGGAGCTGATGCAGAGTTCGCCTGACCCCGAGGCCGACCCTGAGGGTGATGAGGATGAGGAAGAGGAGGAGGAGGAAACTGAGGCCGACGCTGAAGGCGACGGCAGTGGCGGGGGCACGGAGCCCATCCTTCTGCAGGAGCTGCGTGCTTTCTCCCCTGCCTTCAACAACAACTGCTCCCATGAAGGTATGGCCACCAAAACCCAGGCCAGGCACTCTTTGGGGACAATTCCGACCAAATCGGACCGTTGAGTCTCTCCAGGCTCGGGGCTGGCTTGCGCCGGTGCTTACACGCTGTTTGGCCAGGAGAGGGCTCTTGCCAAAAAAAATTAAGCCCAGGTGGATGTTGCTTTTAGCGTTGCTTCAAAGGCACCCGGGGCTCGGCCAAGCGCGCCAACGCGTTTTGCGAAATGCCCCGTGCCCCAACCCTTGCACTCGCCGCGTGTTGCCGAACGCCTGGCGCCTCTCCCCGAACCACTCGGCATTTTCTAACACCCGCTGGCGCCTGCCGCCGGATGCGCCGCGCGCTGCACCTCTCCCCTGATGGCACAGTGCATTTCGTTTACTGCGCCGTGGGCGTCGCTAATCGCAGCAGGCGCTGCTCTCGTTGCTCTGGGCGCGTCGCTTACGGCGCCGGGCATTTCGGTAGTTGCAGAATGTATTTATTTATTGGTGGTCCAATAAATGCACCCTGCATCTCGTTCATCACGGGATGCGTTTTAACGGTTTCGGTGTGCATTTCACTAATTGCACTGTGCAGTTCATTAATTGCCCTGGGAATTTTACCAAACGTAGCGTGTGTTCACTTGCAGCATGCATGTCACTAATTGCACAGGCGTATCGCTAATTCCCCTGGACGTGCCAGTAATCGCACTGTGCATATCACTAATTTGCATTGAGCACGTACCTAATTGCAGCCTGCACGTCACTAATTGCAGCCTGCATGTCACTAATTGCACAGGCGTATCGCTAATTCCCCTGGACGTGCCAGTAATCGCACTGTGCATATCACTAATTTGCATTGAGCACGTACCTAATTGCAGCCTGCACGTCACTAATTGCAGCCTGCATACCACTAATTGCAACCTGCGTACCACTCATTGCACCAGGCATGTTACTGGTTGCATCAGGTGGAGTCATGCGCACTGATTGCTCCAGGCATGTCGCTAATTCTTTCAGGTGTTATGCTAATTGCACCAGGCGTCAGACGCATCACTAATTGCACCGTGCACTTTACTAATTGCAGTAGGCATGCCACTAATTGCACCGGCTGTATCCATAGTCGCTCTGTGCGTTGCACTTACTGCGCTGGGCATTGCATTCAGAGCACCGGGCAGCACGCTAATTGCCCGCTGTGTCTTAATAATTGCAGCGTGCAGCTCGCTAATTACGTAACGCAGTTTTGCAAACTTCGGTGTGCATTTCACTAATTGCACCATCCATTTCACTTATTGCACCGGGCATTTCACTAATTGCACCACGGATATAGCTAATTGCACTGTGCCTTTCACTAATTGCACGGGGCATTTCACCAATTGCATTGTGCATTTCATTTATTGCATCATTCATTTCACTTATTACACCGGGCGTTTCACTAATTGCACCGGGCGTATGGCTAATTGCACTGTGCCTTTCACTAATTGCACTGTGCCTTTCACTAATTGCATTCTGCATTTCATTTATTGCACCATTCATTTCACTTATTACACCGGGCATTTCCCATGCGTATGCATAATTGCACCGTGCATATGACTAATTGTACTGTGCCTTTCACTAATTGCAGGGGGCATTTCATTAATTGCATTGTGCGTTTGATTTATTGCACCATTCATTTCACTTATTACACCGGGCATTTCACTAATTGCACCGGGCGTATGACTAATTGCACTGGGCCTTTCACTAATTGCATTGTGCATTTCACTTATTGCACCATTCATTTCACTAATTGCACCGGGCGTTTCACTAATTGCACCGGGCTTATGATTAATTGTACTGTGCATTTCACTAATTGCACCGGGCGTATAACTAATTGCACTGTGCCTTTCGCTAATTGCACTGTGCCTTTCACTAATTGCATTGTGCATTTCACTTATTGCACCATTCATTTCACTTATTACACCGGGCATTTCACTAATTGCACCGGGCGTATGACTAATTGCACTGTGCCTTCCACTAATTGCACGGGGCATTTCACTAATTGCGTTGCGCATTTCATTTACTGCACCACCCATTTCACTTATTACACCGGGCGTTTCGCTAATTGCCCCGGCCATCGCATTTATTGCCCCGGGCGTTGCACTTGTAGCACCGGGCATCTCATTTAGGCTATTAATCGCCCCGCGCGTCTTAATAATGGCACCGTCCGCCTCTGCCGGCGGCGCGGT
>NW_009647504.1:175701-177558 GCF_000708025.1 Charadrius vociferus | reverse complement strand
GCAGGAGGATGAGGGGCCATGGGATAGGGATGTGGGGACAGGGGACGGGGCAGAGGGACATGGGATGGAGGGACATGGGACAGGAGGATGAGGGGACATGAGATGACGGGATGTTGGGATGGGATGGGTGATGGGATGGGGCAGAGGGACATGGGACAGGGGGACACGGGGCAGAGGGATGAGGGGACATAGGACACGGATGTGGGGACGGAATAGGTGATGGGATGGGGCAGAGGGACATGGGACAGGAGGATGAGGGGACATGGGATGATGGGATGTTGGGACAGGGGATGGGTGATGGGATGGGGCAGAGGGACATGGGACAGGGGGACACGGGGCAGAGGGATGAGGGGACATAGGACACGGATGTGGGGACGGAATAGGTGATGGGATGGGGCAGAGGGACATGGGACAGGAGGATGAGGGGACATGGGATGACGGGATGTTGGGACAGGGGATGGGTGATGGGATGGGGCAGAGGGATGAGGGGACATGGGACAGGGATGTGGGAACAGGGGATGGGTGATGGGATGGGGCAGAGGGATATGAGACAGGAGGATGAGGGGACATGAGATGACGGGATGTTGGGACGGGATGGGTGATGGGATGGGGCAGAGGGACATGGGACAAGGGGACATGGGTCAGAGGGATGAGGGGACATGGGACAGGGATGTGGGGATGGGATTTGGGGACAGGGGACAGGGCAGAAGGACATGGGACAAGGGATGGGTGATAGAATGGGGAGGATGGACATGGTATGGGGGACATGGGGCAGGGGGATGAGGGGACATGGGACAGGGATTGGGGGACAGGAGATGGGTGATGGGATGGGGCGGATGGACATGGGACATGGGGCAGGGGGATGAGGGATGAGGGGACAGGGATGTGGGGACAGGGGATGGGTGACAGGGGACGGGGCAGAGGGACATGGGACAGGAGGATGCGGGATGGGGTGACATGGCACAGGGGGTTGTGGGGCCAGGGGATGGGTCAGAGGGACGTGGGGCGGGAGGGTGAGGGATGGGGACACGGGAGGGGGTGATGCAGGGACAGGAGAGGGGATGGGTCAAGTGGACAGGAGATATGGGGACAGGGGATGGGGGACACGGGTTTGGGTGGGTGAGGACGGGGCCGGGGGGGCACAGGGGGACAGGGGGGACGTGGATGGGTTTCAGGGAGTCAGGGGGACGTTGGTGCCAAGGGGGGTACCACGGGTGATGTCTGTGTCCCCGGGAGGTGACAGGGTGACATGTGTGTCCCCAGCGCTTCAGCATGGAGGGCATCTCCAGCATCCTTCACTCCGGCCTACGCCAGACCTTCGGTCCCGCTGCCAATGAGAAGCAGGTACCTTTTTGCCCTTTTGTCCCCCCAAAATTGCCCAAATCTGTCCCCTTTCAACCCCCCATCCTGCACACCCCATTCCCCTGCACCCACCAAACCCCTTTTTAAAATACTTTTTAATTCTACGACCCCACTCCCTCCCCGACATCCCGCTAATCCCTCTTCCAAAAATCCAAGTTTTTCACCCCAAAAAATAAAAAAAATCCTCCCTAAGCAGGGGTTCGCTTTGGGGTGGGTTTTGCTGCGTGCAATTAATTCGGTAGCCCCTCAAAATACCTGCGAATTAAATGCAACCGCGGGAAAACTGCGGACATATTCTGCTTTTGCATCAATTTGGGGTGATTTGTGCAAAAAATCGGCAATTTTGTGCCATCCGGATGGTTTTTGGGGTGGGTTTTTTGTTTTTTTTGGGGGGTTTGTGTTTTTTTTTTTTATGCAGTACCTGAACACGGTGATTCCCTATGAGAAGAAAGGGTCGCCACCCTCCGTCGAGGACCTGCAGATGCTCACCAACAG
>NW_009647504.1:163182-166966 GCF_000708025.1 Charadrius vociferus | reverse complement strand
GGGGGCGGGAGGGTGAGGGATGGGGACACGGGAGGGGGTGATGCAGGGACAGGAGAGGGGATGGGTCAAGTGGACAGGAGATATGGGGACAGGGGATGGGGGACACGGGTTTGGGTGGGTGAGGACGGGGCCGGGGGGGCACAGGGGGACAGGGGGGACGTGGATGGGTTTCAGGGAGTCAGGGGGACGTTGGTGCCAAGGGGGGTACCACGGGTGATGTCTGTGTCCCCGGGAGGTGACAGGGTGACATGTGTGTCCCCAGCGCTTCAGCATGGAGGGCATCTCCAGCATCCTTCACTCCGGCCTACGCCAGACCTTCGGTCCCGCTGCCAATGAGAAGCAGGTACCTTTTTGCCCTTTTGTCCCCCCAAAATTGCCCAAATCTGTCCCCTTTCAACCCCCCATCCTGCACACCCCATTCCCCTGCACCCACCAAACCCCTTTTTAAAATACTTTTTAATTCTACGACCCCACTCCCTCCCCGACATCCCGCTAATCCCTCTTCCAAAAATCCAAGTTTTTCACCCCAAAAAATAAAAAAAATCCTCCCTAAGCAGGGGTTCGCTTTGGGGTGGGTTTTGCTGCGTGCAATTAATTCGGTAGCCCCTCAAAATACCTGCGAATTAAATGCAACCGCGGGAAAACTGCGGACATATTCTGCTTTTGCATCAATTTGGGGTGATTTGTGCAAAAAATCGGCAATTTTGTGCCATCCGGATGGTTTTTGGGGTGGGTTTTTTGTTTTTTTTGGGGGGTTTGTGTTTTTTTTTTTTATGCAGTACCTGAACACGGTGATTCCCTATGAGAAGAAAGGGTCGCCACCCTCCGTCGAGGACCTGCAGATGCTCACCAACAGTGAGTGCTCCTTCAAGCCACCGTTTTGAGGCAGAATCGGAGGTTTCGCGGCGCGGCGGCCTGGCAGATTTGGGCCGCGAATGCACCTTTTGGCGTTGCCGCAGTGGCTGCGATTCGGGGGACTCGCTGCACCGCAGCAGATTTGGGGCTGAAATGCCAAAAGAATGGGGCGCGGTCGCCCGTTTCGCGTCGCCGCAGCGCCGCTGGTTTGCAGCAACCCGCCCACACGCGCGATTTTTTCGCCCTACGCCGGCGCTGATTTGGGGGTAAACCACCCGGTCTGCAGTGCCGTGGACCGGCTGGTTGGGCGTGAGAGCACGTGGTGGTGGATGCTCTCCGGCCTGGTGCATTGTGGGAGACTCTGGCAGTGTCTCCGTGGCGACTGTGGGGCTGGGTTTGGGGGGGGGGAGGGGCCATTTGGGGGGCAGGGCTGTGGGGCTGGTTTTGGGGGGGGGAAGGGACATTTTGGGGGGCAGCGGGGTTGGGCTCATGGCTCCCTTCTCCCTCCCAGTCCTGTTTGCCATGAAGGAGGGGAACGAGAAGGTGCCCACACTGCTCACGGACTACATCCTCAAAGGTATCCGCTCGCCTCCTGCATCCCCCACACATCCCTCCTGCATCCTTCCTGCAGCTCCCGTGCAGCCCTTGTGCCTCTGGGCGTCCGCCACAGATCCCTTCTGCATATCCCCTGCATCCTTGCGCATCTCCCTGGCGGCCCTCGTGCACCTCCTGCGCATCCTTCTGCGTCTCCCACGCATCTCGTGTGCATCCCTCGTGCGTCCTTCGTGCATCTCCGCGCGTTCCTTATGCACCTCTGGCGCCTCCTTCGGGCATGCTCCACGCATACATCTCCTGTGCATCCCTCATGCCTCTCCTCTGCATCCTTTCTGCATCCTCGTGCATCACACTTGCATCCTTTGTGCGTCCTTTGCGCGTCCTTTGCCCATCCCTCATGCATCTCCCTGCATATTTCTGCATCTCCATGCATCCTCTGTGAATCCTGGGGATATCATCCCTCATGCAACCTCCATGCCTCTCCTGTGCATCCTTTCTGCATCCTCGTGCATCACACTTGCATCCTTTGTGCGTCCTTTGCCCATCCCTCATGCATCTCCCTGCATCCTTTCTGCATCTCCATGCATCCTCTGTGAATCCTGGGGATGTCATCCCTCGTGCATCCTTCACGCGCCTCCTGTGCATCCTTCTGCATCTCCCATGCATCTCGTCTGCATCCCTCCTGCATCCTTCGTGCATCTCTCCTTCGTGCATCCTCTGTGAATCCTTCTGCAGCACTCACGGGTGCCCGTGCATCCTTACGCGCCCAGATGCCCTCACGCATGCTCACGTCTCCTTTCCGCGTGCTCCTTGGGCGTGCTTGTGCACGTGTGCACGCTCGTGCACCCTTGCGCACCCCCTCGTGTATCCTCATGCAACCCCCTCATGCACCACTGTGCACCTTTGCACACCCTTGTGTATCCCCGTGCATGCTTGTGTGCTCTTATGCATCCCAGTGCAAGCCTGTGCATCATCGTGCACCCTTCTGCATCATCGTGCACCCACACGCAATCCCACACACGCTCTCGTGCATGATTGCGCCTCCTCATGCGCCCCCGTGCAGACTCATGCGTCCCCTTACAATCTTGTGCGCCATCGAGCATCCTCGTGCATCCCTGTGTGTGCTTGTGCATCCCTGGGCATTCTCGTGCATCCCCGTGCACGCTTGTGCATCATTATGCATCCCTGTGCACACTAGTGTATTATCGTGCATCCTAGTGCATCTCCATGGACACTCGTGCATCATCGAGCATGCTCGTGCATCCCTGTGCATCCTCGTGCATCCCCGTGCACACTTGTGCATCATCGAGCATCCTCGTGCATCCTTGTATGTGCTTGTGCATCTACATGCACACTTGTGCATCCTTGTGTATCCTTATGCATCCTTGTGCATCCCTGTGCACACTCATGCATCCCCATGCACACTCGTGCATCATTGAGCATCCTCATGCATCCCCGTATGTGCTTGTGCATCCTCATGCATATTTGTGCGTCCTCGTGCATCCTTATGCATCCCTGTGCGTCCTCGTGCACACTTGTGCATCATTTTACATCCTCATGCATCCCTGTGCACACTTGTGCATCATCGTGCACACTCACACATCCCCGTGCACACTTGTGCATCATCAAGCAGCCTTACGCATCCCTCTGTGTGCTTCTGCATCCTCATGCACATTTGTGCATCCTTACGCATCCCTGTGCATCCTCGTGCATCCCCGTGCACACTTGTGCATCATTGTACATCCTCATGCATCCCTGTGCATGCTCATGCATCATCATGCACACTCACGCATCCCCGTGCACACTTGTGTATCATTGAGCATCCTCATGCATCCCTGTATGTGCTTGTGCATCCTCGTGCACATTTGTGCATCCTCGTGCATCCCCGTGCACACTTGTGCATCATTGTACATCCTCATGCATCCCTGTGCATGCTCATGCATCATCATGCACACTCATGCATCATCGTGCACACTCGTGCATCACTGAGCATCCTCACGCATCCCTGTATGTGCTTGTGCATCCTCGTGCACATTTGTGCATCCTCGTGCATCCCCATGCACACTTGTGTACCATTGTACATCTTCATGCATCCCTGTACACACTCGTGCATCATCGTGCACACTCACACATCCCTGTATGTGCTTGTGCATCCTCGTGCACATTTGTGCATCCTCATGCAGCCCTGTGCATCATTGCGCACACTCGTGCGTACCTCCTCATGCATCCCCGTGCACACTCACGCATCGTTGAGCATCCTCATGCATCCCTGTGCACACTTGTGCATCTTTTACCTCCTCATGCATCCCCATACACGCTCATGCGTCATCGTGCGCACTCACGCATCCCCATGCACGCTCGTGCATACTTATGC
>NW_009647504.1:161766-162489 GCF_000708025.1 Charadrius vociferus | reverse complement strand
CCCACCCCCCCTTCGCACAGCTGGGAAATAAATAATTCGTTTCATTAATTAAGCAACCGGCCTCCGGCATCTTCATCCCTCCGCTTCCGACGTCGTTTTGCAACTTTTCGAGAGAAAAAAACAAAAAATGCGCTTTTTTTTTTCCCACCCCCACCCCCCCCAAGAAAATCCCGAATATTCTCATGAATATTCAGCGTTTTATAAAAATATGCAAATTCCCGGCTAATGAAGCGCTGGATCTTCCCAACCGGCTGCAATGCCGCAGGCAACCGCCGTCGTCCAAGGGGTGAAATTTGGCTGGAAATGCTATTTTTGAGGGGTTTTGGGGTTTTTTTTCCCCATTTTTAGCTTTTCCGCAGCCCCGTTTTCCGCTAAAGACGGTGCAAAAATCCCCCTTTTTTTTCTTTTTTTTTCTTTTTTTTTCTCCAGAAAATCAACCCATTAATTAGCACTGGTTCATTAGGGGGAGGGAGGGGCTTCCATTTTGGGGAGAATCACTCATTTCGGGGGGGTTTTCGCTCATTTTGGGGGTTTTTCGCTCATTTCGAGGGACGGTCCCTAATTTGGGGGAGCGCATTTTTGGAGTGTGTCATCCGTTTGGGGGACAAATTCCGTCATTTGGGGGGAAGTCTGTTATTTGGGGGAAGTTTTCTCATTTTTGGGAGCATCGTTTGCTTTTTGGGGAGAATCCCTCGGTTTTGGGAGGACCGTTAGTTTGGGAGA
>NW_009647504.1:159957-161742 GCF_000708025.1 Charadrius vociferus | reverse complement strand
TCTCATTTTGGGGTGAGCATCACACATTTTGGGGCAAAATCACTCATTTTTGGAGAATATCTCTCATTTTGGGGTGAGCATCACAAATTTTCGGGCAGAATCCCTCATTTTTGGAAAACACAACTCATTTTGGGGTGAGCGTCACACGTTTTGGGGGAGCATCATTCATTTTGGGGAAATCCCACTTTTGGGGGGAAACACTTCGATTTTGGGGAGCATCGCTCATTTTTGGGGGAGAATATCTCTCATTTTGGGGTGAGCGTCACAGATTTTGGGGGCAGAATCACTCATTTTTGGAGAATATCTCTCATTTTGGGGTGAGCATCACACATTTTGGGGCAGAATCACTCATTTTTGGAGAATATCTCTCATTTTGGGGTGAGCATCACAGATTTTGGGGCAGAATCACTCATTTTTGGAAAACACAACTCATTTTGGGGTGAGCGTCACACGTTTTGGGGGAGCATCATTCATTTTGGGGAAATCCCACTTTTGGGGGGAAACACTTCCATTTTGGGGAGCATCGCTCATTTTTGGGGAAGAATATTTCTCATTTTGGGGTGAGCGTCAGATTTTGGGGGCAGAAGCACTCATTTTTGGAGAATATAACTTATTTTGGGGTGAGCGTCACATTTTGGGGGAGCATCATTCATTTGGAGGAAATACCACTTTTGGGGGGAAACACTTCGATTTTGGGGAGCATCGCTCATTTTTTGGGTAGAATATCTCTCATTTTGGGGTGAGCATCACAGATTTTGGGGGCAGAATAACTCATTTTTGGAAAACAACTCATTTTGGGATGAGCGTCACACGTTTTGGGGGCAGAATCACTCATTTTTGGAAAACAACTCACACACGTTTTGGGGGAGCATCATTCATTTTGGGGAAATACCACTTTTTGGGGAAACACTTCGATTTTGGGGAGCATCGCTCATTTTTTGGAGAATATCTCTCATTTTGGGGTGAGCATCACACATTTTGGGGGAGCATCATTCATTTGGGGGAAATCCCACTTTTGGGGGGAAACACTTCCATTTTGGGGAGCATCGCTCATTTTTTTGGAGAATATCTCTCATTTTGGGGTGAGCATCACAGATTTTGGGTGCAGAATCCCTCATTTTTGGAGAATATCTCTCATTTTGGGGTGAGCGTCACAGATTTTGGGGGCAGAATCACTCATTTTTGGATAATACAACTCATTTTGGGGTGAGCGCCAGACATTTTGGGGGGCAGAATCACTCATTTGGGGGGATATATAAGTCATTTTGGGGTGAGCATCACTAATTTTAGCCCAAGGTGCAACAATTTTGGGGGAGCATCATTCATTTTGGGTTAAAATCACATATGAGCTCATTTGGGCTGGGGAGGATCACTCATTTTTGGGGGGAGCATCACTTTTGGAAGTATAAATTCTCTTTACCCCGCGGCGCTCCGTTGCAGATTTGGGTCAATTCACCCATTTTGGGGCCGATTCGCCTATTTGAGGGACGTTTTGCCCATTTCAGGGGAGTCGTTCACCCGTTTTGGGGGGTTATTCACCCATTTTTGGGCTTCCCCACTCGCAGGAAGAAGCTGCCAATAAAGTAAAGCTGCGAAACCTCATCTCGTAGCACTTTATAATAAATGGCCATGAATTAATACTAAATTACAATGAATCCTTTATGAAATTACAGATTACATTCACGCCAGATCAGTATCGAAAAATAGGCTTTTCTGCCCATTGCATCACTCTTTTTTTTTTTTTTTTTTCCCCCAGCTGCTGTTGGGGTTTGTTTTGGGTTTTTT
>NW_009647504.1:119660-159506 GCF_000708025.1 Charadrius vociferus | reverse complement strand
TTTTTTTTTTTTCCCCCCCCGTGTGTGTGTTGTTTTTTTTGCTTTTTTTTTTTTTCTCAACCCCTCAAGAGCCAAAAAAAAAAAAAAATAAGGACAGAACCGGCAAAAAGCCACCAAAAAGAAAAAAAAATATCCTTCTTACAGAAACCTTCATTTTCAGGAGGAACCTGCAGAAGAAAATTCCTTTATTATTTTTGCCCCGCGTCACCCGGGTTTGCCTTTGCATTTCCCCCCGCCATGCCACATTTTAAGGCGAAATTCACCCTTTTGTTAGCATTTGAAGAAAAAACGCCAAAATAGGTTGGGTTTGGGGTTTTCTTTTTGCAGAGCCGCCCTCCCCCATGGCTCCTTTTGGGGTAGAACTCCGCTATTTTCCCACGTCAGTGGATGATATCAACTTTCCAGCAACAATATTGAATTCCCTTCCACCCAGGTCAATCTTGGCGGGGCGTTGCCGTTCAATTTTGGGTGAAAAGCTGCATTTTTTCTTAAACCCATTTTTTTCAAACCCATTTTTTCCTGACTCGGTGCCAAAACGCCCTGGGAAAGTCTCGCTCCCGACAGCCTTTGCCCCAACTGGGGTGTCCAGTCTCAGCCCTTATGGACGAGGTTTCCAGATTCGACGGATTTTTAGCACATAAATTAAAAGGTTTTGGGGGGGATTTCCTCCCTTTTCCAGAAAGTTGCATCCGGAGTCACCAAATGACCGCAGCATCGGGGCCAAAATGAGGAGGTTTGGGCAATCCGGTGGGTCACTAGCGCAAAATCCTCCTCAGATGTGACCCGAAGCAAAATTCGCGCTCGCCGGTTTTGGGTTTTTTTTTCCCCCGTGTGCTGATATTTATGCCTGTGAATCACCTTTTTGGGGAAAAAAAAAAAAAAAAAAAAAAAAACCCAAAAAGCATCAGTCCTGGGGTTGTTTGGGGTTTTGTTTTTGGGTTTTTTTGCACCAAGAAATCCATGTGACGGACGCGGTGGCCCACGGTGAAAACCCGCTGTCGCCCCACAGCATCCGAGCATCGTCTGGGGAAAACAGCTTCCCCTAAAAACGCTTTTTCTTACCAAAAACCAAGGGGGGAAAGGGGGAAATAAGAATAAAACCTGAAAAAAAAAATAATCTGGCCACAATATGTGCCTTGTAAACATGTGTCCTTCACTTCCACGTGCCGACGTGGTAGTCCCCGCGCTCCCGTGGACATCCGCCAGTGCCTCCAATTTGCTTTTTTTCTCACCAATTTTGTTTCGGTCCGTGCCATATTTTTTTTTTTAGCATTTTGGGGGGACTTTTTGTTTCTGGTGCCGTCAGTGATTTGGGGAGGGCGCAGGAGGAGCTATTCCAGCGAGTCACTGTGGTCCAAGCCGAGGTCGGCACCAGGAGCCGCCGGGAGGCCACCAGGCTCTTCCTCCAGCTCTTCCTCCTCTTCTTCCTCCTCCTCCATCTCATCCTCGTCCTCCTCATCCTCCTCCTCTTCCTCGGTGCCGTCAAGGGAGTCTTCGTGGGCCGCCAGCATGGCCTGCTGCATGGCCATGGTGGCCGTGGCCGACGAGAGGGGTTGCAGGTTGTCCATGCTGAGCGAGCCTAAAATTAAAAAAAAATAAATAGACATAAGGACTCCCCAGCTAATATAAAAAGGACCAAAAAAGGTGCATAAACCCAGAATAACCCAAGCTAAAATCTATACCTAGACAGGTCGCGTGTCCCACCTGCCCCAGCCACTCCCCAGGGTCCAACGCTTGATTTTTTTACCTAATGTATCTTCACGAAATAGCAATAAACCTTCATCTTTGAGCAAGTAGATGCCCGAATCGGTTGGGCAGATCTTCTTTTCATTTTCTCCTAATTTCCACCTTCTTTCCTCTTCATCTTCTCTGTTCGCATCTCGTCTAGTCCAGTCTCATATCTGCTCGCTTCACCTTCTCTTCATCTTCTCTGCTCCTCATTTTCCTTCATCTCATTTTCCTTCATCTCATTTCCTTCATCCTCTCTGCTCCTCAATTTCATCATCTTCTTCATCCCTCCATCTTCTCTTCATCTTATTTCTTCCCATCTTGTCTCAGCTGTCTCCTCATCTCGTCTTTTCATGTTTTTTTTTCATTTTGTCTCCTCTCCTCTCCCCATCTCCTCCTTTATCCCCTCCCCAGCACCTCAGGAGATAACCCCGAGTGATGCCCCATAGTGGGTGATCCTTGAGGGCTGTTCCTATGCCGAGGAGTTGGCTGTGCCCCATTGTCAGCGTCCTTGTGATGACCAACTGGAAGGACCTTCTTGCATTGACCACCTCTTCAACACCTTTTCCCCCACAGGGTGATAAAGGGCTCTAGAAATCCTTAATTAAGGCCACCCCATCCTGGAAGGGCAGGAGCCATCAGGCTTTGTCCTTACCGTCAGGATTTGTCCCCGAATTGCCACCCTGCTGCTGCAGGACCCCAGCGGCGATGGAGTTGGGCCAGAACCGCTGGGTGGGCCGGTGCTGAGATTTGATTTTCTTGGCTTTGGGGGCTGGGTCTGGGTTGCTGGCGTCGAGCATTGGCTGCAGGATGCGCCGCCGGGCATTAATGAACCTTTCCAGGGAAAACAAGAGACCATTCAAGTAAATAAAGAGTTGTTACATCGCTTTTGAGTAAAAACAACAATTATAGCAATTCAATGGAGCTGCAATACAAAACCCTTTTGAAAGTGGCTGTGTGGTCCAAAAAGCTGGAGTTTCACCCGATTTTATCCGTCTGTGGCATGTTACACCATTGCATTAATTTCTCCAGCTATGAGTTGGAGGCTGCTCCATCTTGGGTTTGCCAGGAGAGGGCACTGAGACATCGCAAACGAATGCCGCCAATTAAACACATCCGAGCCCCTCTCCCAGAAATCATCCCTAACCGCCCGAGTTACCCCCAAAAAAGCATTATAAAGCACCAAAATAGCGTGGGGGAAATAAAAAAAAAAAATTCTAAAGTCAGCAAGATGACTGCACGGGCCACCGATGCGCTCACCAGTTGTTGACTTGCAAGAGGGTCAGGTTGGTTTGGGCAGCGATTTGCCTCTTCTCGTCCTCTGTGGGGTAGGGGTGCTGGGGAAAAAAAAAAAAAAGAGAGAGATGGGGCAGCGAAATGACATCCCTGTGTGCAAAACCAGCAGCCTCGAGTGGAAAAAAGGTAATTAAACAGTTAAAAAAAACCTTTTTTTTTTTTTTTTCGTTTTCCCACCCCAAATTTGGTGGCTTCTTGCATTGGCAAGATGCAAGGCTTAAGGGTGGCATCTGAGAGCATCACGGTTTCCTCTGCGTCCTTAGGGCTTTTTCAAGGCTTTCCGTCAAAGGCTTTTCCTTGAAGGAAAATACTATTTTGTTATTTTATTTTTTTTTTTAGTTCTAGCAATTTTTTAGTAATGGTTGTTGGTAAAAGTGGAATTTGGGCTTCAAAATGTGCTGTCACCCACAACGCTCGTTGTCAGGTGCATCAGTAAAACACACTGAAACATCTACAACCGAAACACCAACAACCTCCTCCCAACCGTGCCTAAATCCTCCTTTCCAACACCAAAAATGATATTATTATCTAACCAGCCCCACGTGTCATTTTCGGACCCCCAAGCCAGCACCAGCGTTGATTCACAAGACTTGTTTTCCAGCTGTTTGCCCCCAAAATAGCGCGGATTCCTTAACAAAACCACCCAAAGTCAGGGCATGCAGAAGACTCTTGTCCCACCAGGCCCTCAGGGGTGCCAAAGTGGTTAAAAATGGCTCTGTTTCACCAAAGGTATCCCCATTTTTGGCATATTATTTCCAGCATTCCTTCCTCCTGCTGGTGCTATGAAACTTCCAAACGCCACAAAATGATGTGCATCAACGCTATTAGGTTAAAAACCACATCATCTATGATGCCAGATGGAGAAATCCCACTGGGAAGCCCGAGCATCTTCTGACCGTGAGGACCAGGCTGAGAGGCAACGTCCAGCCACCCAGTAGAAGCATAATTTCTTTTGGTTTTCGATCCAGTTTTGGAAATCTCAAACCGTAGGGTTCTCCTGGCACCCGGCAAGAAGTTCCTCCTCAGTTTCTGGTCTTCTAAATCCTCCTTCTGCTTGCAAATCTGCAGTTCAGCTCTCCAAAAACATGGGAGATGCACGAGGCAGCTTGGGATGGCGGCCCAACACAGCGATGCTCTTGTCCTCAATGCAGTAAATTCAAAATTTCCCATCAAAAAAAAAAAAAAAAAAAAACACTGGAAAGTTCCCAACCAGCTGCTGCTCCGTGTCCTGGGTCATGTTTTATGTCAAGTTGCTCTTTGGAGCCGCTATTTTCTGTCTTGCTGTTATCTGCGGCTCTCCCACCTTCCTGAAGACCTTCATGCAACTCTTTGCAACTAGTGATTTCTTGGCAAAATGACTGAGGGGAAAAGGGAGTTTTTAAGCTTTTTGCCTTTCTTCCAACTCTGCTGGTGGGACAGCAATCTCCTCGCACGAAAATACCCCAGTTGCATCCTCTGAGCTCCCTCAGCCTACCTACATCTCCACCGCCAACCTCAAAAACGAGGCGATATCGCAATTCCCCATTTCAGCTGATTGCTGATGTGCCACAACCACACCTGTGGGGCAGCTTGCTGGAAAACGGTATTTTGGAGCTGTTAACTGGGGAAAAAAAAAACGCTCTGTCACCCAAACCGCAATATTTTGTGGAAGTCCCCCTCTGGGTTTGTTTGCTTCTTCATGCGTTAAGGAAGCATTTTTGCCACCTGCAGTGAAAACGGTCATCCGCAAAATACTCCCAAAATAAAACCAAAGCCCCTTTGTGTCCCTGAATATGAATTCAGAAAACCCACCAACTCGATTTGTTCTGTTTTAGGGGGTTTTGCCTTTTTTTTTTTCCAGCTTTGCAGGGTGTTTTGGTGGCTACAGTGCTCACCATGAGATGCTGGAAGAGCCATGAGCGCATGATGTTGGTGGCATGTTTGGGCAGGACGCCCCGCTTGTTCTTGGACTTCTTGTCCTCCCCATCGAGGAGGGAGGTGAGATCCAGGTTCACCTGCCAGGGGAGAAGAACAGGGGGAGAACTGGCTGAAAATGGTGATGGACAACCCAAAACCTGAGCGAAACCAACCCAGAACCAGAACAAAACCAACCCCAAAAATGAGCAAAGCCAACTCAGAACCAGACCAAAACCAAGCCCAAAAATGAGCAAAACCAACCCAAAACGTGAGCAAAACCAACCCAGAACCTATGCAAAACCAATGCTAAAAATGAGCAAAACCAACGCCAAAACGTGAGCAAAACCAACCCAGAACCTGAACAAAACCAACCCAAAACGTGAGCAAAACCAACCCAGAACCAGAGCAAAACCAACCCCAAAAATGAGCAAAGCCAACCCCAAAACCTGAGCAAAACCAACCCAGAACTTGAACAAAACCAACCCACAACCTGAGCAAAGCCAACCCCAAAAATGAGAAAAACCAACCCAAAACCTGAACAAAACCAACCCACAACCTATGCAAAACCAATGCTAAAAATGAGCAATACCAACCCCAAAAGTGAGCAAAACCAACCCAGAACCTGAACAAAACCAACCCAAAACCTGAGCAAAGCCAACCCCAAAAATGAGCAAAGCCAACCCCAAAAGTGAGCAAAACCAACCCAAAATGGCAGTGGGGTGAGTGTGAAAAGGAGGAACTCATAGGAGCATCCAAAACCCATTTTTTCCAAAAAAAAAAAAAAATCCATTAAATCCCTATTTTTACCCCAGGATTCTCTATTTAATATCTCTATTTTTTGGCCAAAGCTTTGCAAAGGCCAATGGGCTTCTTCTCCCTGCGGTGGCACAGGCACCGTTGGGGACGATGGTGCCGATGTCATGGCACCATCATGTCATGTCAATTGATGTGCAATTAAGGGGGAAAACATTTTTACCTTAAAAAAAAAAAAAAAAAAAACCTGAAAAACCAGAACAACAAACCAAACCAAACCAAAAAAAGATTACTATCTCAACCTGAAATTAAAACGCTGCCGCTCGTTCACCCCTGGCAAACCTGCGTTCCTCACCCAGCTGGTTCCCACCACGAGGAGAAGCTAAAATTTGAGCTAAAATTTGTTTCCCTCCCCCCGTAAAAAATTAAAAAATAAGCACCTTGCTGCAAGAAAAGTTTTAATGAGGTTGCGGGAACCAAACTGAAATCTCAGCGCTTCAGTTAAAAAGGGAATTTTTATTTTTTTATTTTTTTTTTTCCCCCCAGCTCTTCATCAAAACATTTCTCCTGGATGAATTAAACATCAGGGCAGCAGGTCCCTGCGATTCCCCTGAGCTCCGGCTGAATAAATCATGCCGGCGGCGCGGGAAGAGCATCCGGAGGTGCTTGTCCGGGGCTCTCTCCCTGCCCCCGATATTCCCTCCGCGTCTGTTTTTCCCACCGCAGAGGGTTTTGCTGCAAGATTTAAGCCCGCGACGGTGAAATATTAAAGAAAAAATTTTTAAAAAAAGCATTACACGGGCAATAAAACCCGTCGGGGAGGTGCCACCCATTGCCAAAATGTCATTTATTATTATTATTTATTTTTTTTTTTAAGATGCTCCTGCAATTATATTGAAAAAAAAAAAAATTTGCATGGGGAGGATTTTGGCTGATCGGCTCTCGGGAAGCAGAGTAGCAGAAATCAGTATTTTTTTGCCCCAATTCCTGGGGGACAGAGATGGGGTGGGAAAAGATCACGGGCAACTCAGCCAACAGGGATAGCAAATTGTCTTTATAAATCCATTTTTACCCCAAATCGTCAATTTATTGCAAGAACGCAGCTAACGGGGAGAAAACCCCGTACAGTTAATGGCAGTTATAAAAAAAAAAAGGAATGAAAGCTGAGCGAACGGCTAAAAAATACCCCCAAAATCCCTAAATTAAGGGAGAAAATGAGCCTTCCCCATGAACGCTGTGATTGCTGTACCGGACGGGCGATGCCAATGGTCCTACATCCCTAATATAATAGCAATAATATATATAATATATACTGTACTGTGTTTTTTATTTCATATTTCATGCTTTAGACTTTAAAATATATAATACGGCGATAATACAAGCGTTACTATGTTGTTGTAATATTTAATGCAGGAATAATGTAAGTGTTACTATATTTTATAATATATAGTGCAGCCATAATATAAGCGCTCCTATATTTTATAATATATAACGCAGCAATAATATAAGCGCTCCTATATTTTATAATATATAATGCAGCAATAATATAAGAGCTCCTATATTTTATAATATATAATGCAGCAATAATATAAGCGTTCCTATATTTTATAATATATAGTGCAGCCATAATATAAGCGCTCCTATATTTTATAATATATAACGCAGCAATAATATAAGCGTTCCTATATTTTATAATATATAACGCAGCAATAATATAAGAGCTCCTATATTTTATAATATATAACGCAGCAATAATATAAGCGTTCCTATATTTTATAATATATAACGCAGCAATAATATAAGCGCTCCTATATTTTATAATATTTAATGCAGCAATAATATAAGCGTTAGGTACCCCAAAGGCGCCCGGCAGATGGCTTTAATCACCGTTTCTTGCTAATTAAAAATTTAGGAGGCTCCGAGGTTGGAATTTCTGGAGCAAGCGGGGTTTTTTTTTGCGGCCGGGCAAAATATTGCGCAAAATGGAAATTTGAGGTGGGAAGTTCTTACCTGGGCGTTGGGGATCTGCAGGGCGCCGGGGGCGATGGCTTGGGCGAGGACCTGTCCCTGCGATGTCACCATCGTCACGGGTTGGTACAAGGCTCCACCTATGGGAAAAGGAAAAAAAAAAAAAAACCCTCGTGGGGGTACCGAAACCCGCCCCAAAAATAAATTCTACCCCTCCCCAGCGGCTTCTCCGCCGTGGTCCCTACCTGGCACGGCGGGGGGGGCGCCGCCGGCGGGCCCGGGCCACGTTTTTTTTTTAGCCGTCGGCACCACGATGCCCGGCGGCGGGTTGGATGCGGGCGGCAGCGCCGCGGGTGAGCTCTGCAGCATCTCCTGCAAAGAAAAACAAACAAACAAAAAAAATACCCAAAAAAGTGAATTTTAACGGGCAGCGGGAGCACGCCAGGTTTTAATTTCCCCCCTTCCGTTGCCTGTTATTTTTTTATTTTATTTTTTTCTCTAGGTGGTTCAACAAACAAAAGTGCAGGAAAAAATCGTGATTTTTCAACTTGCTGCCATTGGGGGAAAAAAAAAACAAAAACAAAAACAAAAAAAAAAAGGTGGGAGAATAAGGATTTACGCTTTGCAAACCTCCCACTTCGCATCTTCCCCAAAGTCGTCTTCTTTCTGCAGCCGCTATTTCCCATAAGGAAAAAGGAGAGAGGAAAAAAAAGAGTGTGATAGAGAAGTAAGAATTTTTTCCATCTTCTTCTTCTTTCTATAAATTTCTACTTTTCTGGTGCTTTGACTGGAACTAAAGCTAAAAGCAAAAACACCGCGGTCTCCCCTTGCCAGAATACTTGTGAAATAATGAAAATAACAATAATATAACCTAATTCTACATCATTCCTTGCAGCTTTAAGCCAACTTCCTGCAAAAAAGGGCATTTTTTTTTTAGCTGGGAGTATCAGTCCCGGCTCAGGAGTGGCTTTTCCATGCGAGAAACTATGGGGAAAAGCCCAAATTGAAGGATTATTTGAGTGTTTAATGCACCATTTTGGGAAGGGAAGGGTGCTGCGACTGAGGATACGGGGGAATTCAGGGCGATGCATCACAGTCTCCCAGACGGGCAGAATTTTTGTGCGTTATGCCAATAATATTTAGAAAATCATCCTTTCAAAGTAAGCTCAAGGTAACCATATAGCTGTAATTTGGCCAGCTGTAATGGAAATAAAACTGCGCTCATTTCTTGCAATAAAAATATTTTTTCCCCCCTTTTCCACCCATTTTCCCATCCTGCATCTCTTCCCCCGTGTCCAGCTCGTTCTCAACTGTCGAGCAAAAAGCCAACAAAAGGGATTTTTTTTTTTCTCCTTTTTATTCCATTTCCCTTCATTTTGATGCATTTCTTCAAGAAACCTATTTCTTAGCTTAAAAAGAGAAGATTCCTCTCCGCTAGCGACATGCAGTGACACTGGAAAACGTGACCAGGCAAAGGCGGTCGGGTCGGAAAAAGCCGTAGCTCCTCTTTCTTTTTTCTTTCCCTTGCAATAAAAAAACCACGGAAATGGTAATTTGAATTAATCAATTAATTTTACATCAAGAGGTGATGGGGGCGCATCGTTGGGTGGGGAGTCAAGCGTACCCTTGTGTCCACATTGCCGCATTTCCCATTCCTGGGGGGAAAAATGTTATTTTCGGTCCTTTTTTTTTTTTTTCGGCTTTTCCCCATTAAATTCATGCTTCTATCAGCTTTTTTCCCCATCGCTCACCACCCCTTTGCCTGTGCAACGGTTCTGAATAAACTCGGGTTTCCTGGCATGCTTTTGCTATTCAAATCCCTTGCTGCACTTTTCCCCTCCCGTGATGCCGAAATCAAAACGTTGCAACCTCTGCCTGATATTTTTGGCCTCTCCGTCGATGATCTAAATAGTATCGATTTGGAAATTTTGCTGCAATTGCTGTGAATTTTTCCTTCGTCGTCCAGAAATTCCTTTTCATAGTTAAATTAATTTTTTAAAAAATGCAAATATGACCATAAAATGCTTCCAGAAATTCCTTTTCATAGCTAAATTAATTTAAAAAAAAAAATGCAAATATGACCATAAAATACTTGTTTGGGGTTTTTTTCCACTGTCCTTTCCCCATCTCCAGCCTATTGGAGGAAACGGTTTTTGGTTTGAAACATGGGGATTTCTCAGCATACAGAAAGCACAAATCGGTTGCTTTTGCAGGGCGCTTGGACTTGGCTTTTGCTAAGAATCCAGCTAATAAACTCAGTGGAAATATTCATATAAAACCAAATGTGGTCCCTGGAGAACCTCAAAAAGCAGTCAGATACAGCCAGGGGTGACCCGAGGCTCGCACCAGCCTGGGGACCTCCAGCTTTCCTCTCCCGCCTTGTTTTTCCATGATTCCTCTAAAAGAAGGGCATCCAGAAGACTATTTTTGGAAGTGCATCGGGAAGAAATAATTTGGGATATCGGAAAATGGGAAGAAGAAACTGCCATTTCCAGATATAGCGGTCAAAGCCATTCGCAACAGCACTTTATGATGATCAAAATAGCAATTTTTTGGTGGCGTAGAAGAAAACCGACCCAAAACACCAGCTCAGAGACATCCGAAAAGGCAGAATATTGGTAATTATTAGAAAAAGATATGAAAGAAATTCATGGTGTTTCTGCGACAGCACTGTGAAACCGCGGGCACCCAATGGAAGTGGAGGCTCTGCCTTAAAATAAATATAGATGATCTCCAGGAAGACTTAAAAAATATATTTTGCATACTAATTGCCTTGGATCGCAAATGCCAGCCAAATTTTATCACGCTCGCGGTTTTTGCCGCAGGCAAAAACATTTTATATTTTAGGACTGAAAGAAGTTGAAATGCTTCCGGCAATTTTGAAACTTGAGTGTAAAAAAGAAACGCATCGCTAGGTGTCTCTGCAGATCCACGTCTTGGCACTGCCCTTCCGCGGCTTTATGGCAAAACACAATTTCCCCGAATTAAAAGTTGCTTTAACCAAGAAGAAGACCTGGTACATATTGCATTACACAAAAAAAACCCAAAAACCCACCTTTCTTACAAAAAGACCAAGTGCCCAAGTGAAAATAAGCGCTAAAATTTGCGCTGATGTTCTTCCCCTTGTGCTTTATGACACAGTGATTTATTTTTGGGTGGCGCACATGCGTAAAAAACTTCTAGCTCATCTTGACTTTGTGAAATCTATTTGTGCTCGAGGAAAGCTGGAGTTTAGTTGGAGAAAAAAGAAACCCATGGGTTTGGCGAGGAAGAGTTGGCCAAACTCAAACTCACGAAAGAAGATTCGTAACACTCCTTCGCAGATGGACGGGTGGATGGATGTTGATGAGGAAAAAAAAAAAAAAAAAAAAGTTGGCTTTAAATAACAGAGAAATCCGGGGTTGTCCACAGGGGAAACTTGGAAAAATCGAGCTCTGTAGTACCGCCTCGTGTCCGGCCAACCCAGCTGGCAGCCTCCAACCACCGCCAAGGTGGAGAAGGAATTAGAGAAGAAGAAATGCTGTCCTAAAAATGCCCATTTTAAACAATGCCAATCTGCTGCAATTCAAAACGAGGGCTGGAAAAAGCAACATTTAATCCAATTTAAACGTCCCTGGCAGTGCTGTGATTCCCAGTGTGACTGGCTTTGTGGTGGGTTTTTTCTTGCACGTGAAGTCAACTGGAGAGCAGCGAGGACCATTTTGACGTCGAAGAAAAGTTGAACTAGTTTACTTTTGGGTTAAATCGCCTTTTTCTCCCCCCTCTGTGCAACAAGCACCTCCCCTCTCCTGCCCTTGTCTGAAAAAGTCAAAAAATATTCATTAAATGAAGGGAGGGAGTTAAAAAGGGTCCGCTGAGGACTGAAGGGAGAGGAATGAAGCCAAGTGAAAAACAAATAAGAAAAATGGAACAGCTTGGTGGACTTGGAGGCTTTAGGAGGCCGAAACTCCTCCACAGAACAAAGCGAAGCACAAAATGCGAAGGCCATGGAGAACGCTGGGTAGAAAACGTCTGTAAGGAAACGAAGGTTCAGGGAAGGCTCACTACATAGGAAAAAGACTTAACTTTTCACCCCAACTTGGCCCATGCCAGGAGTCATCTCTAGACTTGGCGACATGAGAAGACTTCAGCAACAGGCAAAACACCTATTTGGGTGCTCTCTCATCTTTCCGTCACCTTCCAGGCATTTTTGCATTTCCAGAAATTCTTGGCGTTTTTCATCTTGGAAGGCACAAATAGCACCAAGCCAGGGGACATCCTTTTCGGATAGAGCGGGAAAATCCAACCACGATTCTCTCCCGCGATGACATTTTTGACAGCTCCAGATATTGTTTTCTCAGTTTTGGTTGACATCTCTGTTATTGGGTATCCATAATTTTTTTTTAGGCGGGCTGTCCCATGGTAAAAAACTTTGCAAGAAATTGAAATATTTTGCTTTCATGACCAACCTGGCGGATCTGCTCATAAAATGATCAATGCCCGTCCCATAGCCTGAGAAAAACTAATTTCTGAGGAAACTCGTTCATTGATATTAATCACATCTCCATTATTTAGATTTAAAAAAAAAAAAAAATTAAAATCCTAAATTAGTGGCCTCTTAACTGTTTTACCTTCCCTCAGTGTGAGATTAATAGGAAGATAATTAGCAAAATCATCCGACTTGCCTACTTTAAATATGGATCCTATGATCCTTCAGCTCTCTGGAACATCCCCAGCCTTGCAAACTCAACTGATGGATATAGAGTACTTCCACCACTTCCACCCATTTTTTTAAGCCTTATGCACACAAACTCAAGTATACTCAATGAATCGAAGCACTTGACATTGCTTAGTTGGTTAATTAGAAAAAAATGGCTGTTGTATTGTAATCCTCATCCAATGACCAGATGAGATGGTAGCTCCTTCTGGTCCATCACCATGAATATCTCGGCTCTGGCTAAAAATCCCTTCATCGCTGAGCCAGTGTTTTCCCTCCAGTTGGGTTTTTCCTGGGTGCGTTCCCATTTATTTAGAAACTGCCTCCAAATCCTCACTCGAATTTCTCAACTTTCAAGTCTTGCCCGGAAGGGAAACGTCGGCAGCTCCGGGTTTGCAGGAATCAGAGGCGCTTGGTACCTCTCCATGGGCCTGATTATTTTCCAAAGACTCGTGCTAATTTTCTGATACGATCCCCACCTCTTTGTGAGGCACTAAATCCTCATTACTTTTCCTGACCGATGCATTCTAATTAGATCAACACTTTAAAAAAAAAAAAAAAAAAAAGGAAAAGAGGGGGGAAAAAAATCACAATAGCCACAGGACGGCTTTCCATCTCATTAACTCCCTCACTTATTATTTTCATGAAAATTACTGATAAAAAACGTGCATCTCCATTTGCTGGGACCGGGAGCTTCGTCGGCTCATATCTAACATCTCTCTCATCACCCGGGATGCGAGCGGTTGCCATGGCGACGCACAATAATAGAAACTAATAAATTACAAACGAGATGCTCGTTGAGCAATTATTGTTCTCTTTTATGCAAGTGTCTTGCTAATTTTGATCATAAGGAATGCTACCATAAAGCAGGGAGGGGATAATAAGTCCATTTCTAGAGATTATTAGAAAATAGAGAGAGGACGGGTGGTGTTTTTTTTTTTTTAGATCAATGATTAAGTGGTTTGGCGCTTTCAGGGAACCCAAATAAGAAATGAAACTTTTTGCGGGGCTTTTCCCTCCCCAGGCTGGGCCGCAGGCGTCATGTTGAGAGCTTCAAACTCCGCAGCGCTTGGAGCCGAGCTGCTAAAAATTGCATTTTTTTTTCCTTTCCACCACCCTACAAATGCGCTATAAAGCCCTAAAAAAGACCCCACCACCTGCCTCCTTCTTGGGGAGAACCCTGGGTTATTTTGGATTGGCTGCAGTGATTTATGGTGGGATTGCGCAACCCCAAATTTAATTCCCCCCCCCAAAAAAACATCGGTCGTCTCAGAGAGAGAAGAATCCCCGAGGGACACACAATATTGCACCAAGGAAGTTTTTGGGGGATGCAACCAGCCAACATTTATTCCCCGCACAGGTAAACCCTAACCCATGGGCAACTTTTTTTTTTTTCCACATATTTAGTTACAATTCCTTATTTTGCCATTGTTTGGCCTTATTTGGCCATTTCAGTTGATATTTCTGCAATTCTTGGGCATCTCCTTGTACTTTCCCACTTTTCTTGAGGCACCAGATGTTTCCTTCTCACAGCTGAAACCCAAATTGCGCAAATGAAAAAAGTCAAGGTGGGAATGTTGATCGTGCTGGGGGAGAACTGCAAGATGCGCCCCGGTGAAAAAAAGGAAGCCAAAAGTCGTTATCTGAGACCCAAAAAACTGTTGAGCTGCCTCGAAACAAAGACAAGAATGGGGAGAGAGGAAGTAGCGGAGGAAATCTGCCCCAATCAGAGGATTCTGCCCCTCTACTCCACTCTGGTGAGACCCCACCTGGAGTACTGCATCCAGCTCTGGAGTCCCCAACATAAGAAGGACATGGACCTGTTGGAGCGCGTCCAGAGGAGGGCCACGAGGATGATCCGAGGGCTGGAGCACCTCTCCTATGAGGAGAGGCTGAGAGAGTTGGGGGTGTTCAGCCTGGAGAAGAGAAGGCTCCGGGAAGTCCTTAGAGCCCCTTCCAGTCCCTAAAGGGGCTACAGGAGAGCTGGGGAGGGACTTTTTACAAGGGCATGGAGCGATAGGACAAGGTGAAATGGCTTCAAACTGGGAGAGGGCAGGTTTAGATTAAACATTAGGAAGAAGTTTTTCACTTTGAGGGTGGTGAGGCACTGGAACAGGTTGCCCAGAGAGGTTGTTGAGGCCCCATCCCTGGAGGTGTTCAAGGCCAGGTTGGACGTGGCCTTGGGCAACCTGGTCTGGCGGGAGGTGTCCCTGCCTATGGCAGGGGGGGTGGGACTCGATGACCCTCAAGGTCCCTTCCAACCCAAACCATTGATTCTATGATTCTATGAAATCATTCTGTCCCTCCTGCCAACAAATAGCCGTAGAGCAACCCTCAAACCTCGCTGGCCCAACTCGCCCCTTGGCCAACGTGCAACAAGGGGGACTACCGGCGATTTTTAGAGTGTTACCTGGGGGTGGAGGCTGATGGAGGAGGGGTTGGGGGAGTAGGGCCCCCCCAGGTCGTTCCTGAGTAGGTTGTCGCTGTGCATCTTGGTTTTGAGGCAGGTGATGTAGCGGTTGCAAAAGTCCTTGCACAACTCGTTGACCTTCTCCAGCTCCAGGAGGTGGATGCGCAGCACCTGGATCGCCTTCACCATCTACGCGAGGACACATCATGGAGAAGTTAAAATCATTTTTTGTTCCTCAACACATTGAAAAAAAAAAAAAAAACCAAAAAATCAATATTCTCACCCAAAATCTCACCTGGAACCTGTCCCTACAGTAGAGCTAAATGCATTTACTTTCTCAACACACCAACGTTCTCAACACACCAAAAAAAGCCAAAAAACCCCAATATCCTCACCCAAAACCCATCCCAGAGCCCATCCCTCTCCACCTCCACGTTTCTTTTCCCTCCCCATCAATCATAGCCCTGAAAGCCCAAGAGGCAAAAATTCCCCCCAAATTCCCATTGCCTTCATGGGGAATTGCTCCCCGCGCCCCCCAAAAAAAAAAAAGTCCGAGCCAAAGCCCTGGATGTCGAAAAGTGTTTGGTTATCCTCCGGAGGCCACTTCTTCTAACAAGATTATGGGGCTGCAGCTCCGCTGTAAGCCGTTGCCGGCGCAAAGCCTGGGCCTCATTAAAACGTACCCCATAAACGTTAAAAAATTTACACATAAAACATTCCCCTCGCCGAGCTGAAACCTTAAGTTTTACAGCCGCTGTTTGAAATCTTGCATAATATATAAAATTTCAGCTATTCACTCCGGGGCAATAAATCCGGTTTTATGTAACAAAGCGTCTTTGCATTTCAAAGGGTGTTTTTAACTTGCAAATTTTAGTGGTCATCTTTACAAACTGCGAGTCCGCCACGGTTGGGAAACATCCCGAAGAAAAAATCCAGGGCCAAACTCGGGTGGCGGCTCCGCGCCGAAGAAAGTGAATTTTTGGGTTGGCAAACAACAGGGATGATGTGCTGTGGCTGGAAAAATCCTTTTTTTATTGCCCTTTTTTTTTTTTTCCCCCCTTTTTTTTCACTTTTTTGTCCGCTTTTTCTTCCTCCTCCGCAGTTGGCACAGGCAGAGCGCAAGGTGGAGGCGTCGCGCCCGGGGCTCTCCGCAACCTCCCAGGGCTCAATGGCCATGAAAGTCAATATTCAAGGGCAAAGGCAAGAAGACCTGACACATATATGTGTAAAAAATAAATCTCTCAATTATCTCAGCTCATTTGCTTAGGGTCTCATTTTATGTCCCTGCTCCGCTGCGCCGTATATCTGTCCGGATAAAGAGTTACAGTCCGACGGCGTACGTGCGCGGGGTTGTAAAAAATACAGATGCTGAATTAATTGACTGTGTGGCACTCGGCAGCTGATTGAGTTGATAATGGTGAGATCTGACCTTTTTCTAATTTCTAATTATGTGCATCTCGGCGGTGAGGAATACATGACTCTTATTCTAATGATAGCTAATGCCGCTGGCCTTTTCATCCCCTGCTTTGCCATCGCCGATTTCTGGGGAATCGGTGGCTTTTTTTAGAAAAAAAAAAAAAAAACAACCAAACCACCCAAAAAATAACCCCCAAAAGGGACAATGCAAATATGGAAAAAAATGTCAGCTCAGGAACAGGTGGAAATGTTGAGTTTTGAGCACTGCAAGACTTTTTCATCCAAAACTCCCTCCAGTTGACGCTTCCCACCAACAGGAACGGTCTTTCTTCGGCACCGCGTTACCTATCTCCTCCGTCTTGATGGAGGCCAACCGCACTGAGCGATTTGAATGGATTTTCAAGAGGTTTGGGGCATTAGATTAAAATATATACATACAGCTATTTCCTAGAAATAGAGCAAAACCACATATATATATATAAAAACATAAATATATCCACTACTGCGAGGCCATCTATGGGATCGACGCATATCTCCACAGTGAAATGTCACCTCAGCAGCAAGAATTGCACCCAAACAGGACGCTTATGGCACAAAAAACATGATTGGTGTGAGGTTTTCTTGGAAGAAACCACCAAAAAACAGTGAAAATTGCCTCTGTGGACACATCTCCTGCACTGACCATTTGCAGGAGGTGTTTCACCTCGGTAGACGTAGGAATAGATTTTTCTCCCCCAAAATTTTAGACTTTTTTTTTTAGCTTCAGCTGCTTTCGTCTCTCTCCTCTTGCTAAGTCATCGCACCCTTTTTAATCTAATTTAATGTTTTTTGGGGGCACCTCAACATTCAATGCGCATTCAGTCCCAAAACTGAAATAATCCAAAATTTTGCTTTTTTTTCGTCACTCGTCCCAAAGCAATTTCTGTTCTTGACATGGGGTCAGTAATCTGCAAACGGGGCTTAGCACGGCCCATAATTTTTTGGAGAGCTTTCCACAGACTGCGAAGCCACTCCTCATTTAGGGATGTTGAGAAACTCTTCTCCACCAGCTGAAATAGAGCACAAAAGATGAGGGATTTTCATCCGTCTTGAAACAGTTTCTTGCGTTTTTAGGAAAGCGGTAGCTTTTGCACTTGGATGAGCATTGGTCGTTCTTCTTCCCTTCGTGACAAACTCACCTATATTGTATCTCCAATATTTGGAAGAAGTTGCCTGTGAATTGCCTGATTTTGCTTCTTTTCTGGGATGGAAATCCCTCTGTGACACATCCCAGGGGCCACACCATCCTCGGGGGAAGGCGTTTTGCTCTTTGCGTCATCGTAAGTGGGTAAAATTGCCTCTTTTGATGTTAAAAATCTGCTTGCGGAGCACCGGGAGGGTGCACCAGGATGGTGCTGTGGACCTGTCCACCCACATGCTTGACGTGGAGACCACACGTGGAGGCTTCCTGGACAAAACAAGGGGATTTGGGGATGTTTCCTGAGATACCTGCAAGAGAAAAGCTCCATCCCAAGCAGTCTTCTGAGATGCCTTCCGGCAGCCACGGGTACGGTAGGAAATTTGGGTTGCTATGACAGGGAAGCCATCAAAAATGGTCCAGAGTGTTCCAAACCACTGATATGCATCATCTTTTTGGAAAAAAAAAAGCTCTTATTTCATCTTGTTTCTAGGACAACAGTTGGCCATCAGACTTGAAACAAGACGGTGCCAGACAAGAAGGCAGACGCATGTTGCACCGAAGAGCAGCATTTCCTGCAGGGATTGCAAGTGTTGGGGCACAAACCAGCCACTGGTCTTGACTTTCCAGGGAGCATGTTGACCCTGTGGTGTTTGTGCAGGAAAACTAGCCAAAAATTGGGCTGGGGTTTGTTCTCACAGGGTATCTTATGGAAAAGGTCTCAGAGAAGGTCCTGGAGAAAGTCTACGGAGAACATTGCCAAGATGGCCAACACTACAAACGGAGCCCCAAGACTTTGCCCAAAGTGGTAGATCTTCGTAATTTGTTCCTCACCCCCTACCTTCTCCCCATCCCCGAAAAAACATCTACCAAGCCCCAGCTGCCTCTACCAGGTTGTCCAGCTCCGGGTCATCACTGAAGAAGGGCTTGTGCTCCTGCTCCTGCTGGTGGACGAAGTTCTCGATGTCAACGTCAAAGCTGGCCGAGGTGATGCACTCGGAGCCCTGCGTCGCCTGCTCGCACTTCTCAAAGAGGAGAGTCAGCAGCGGGAACAGCGGGTGCCTGCAGAGGACAAAGGAGACCCCCCATAACGCCCAATGTTTTAGGTCCCATGTCCATTTGAACCCACACCATCCATCCATCCATCCATCCATCCATCCATCCATTCCCTCCCGGCTTGCAAGAGCCTGGTGCTGCAAACCTCACTCCCAAGCCAGCTGAAGTGCTCCCTCTAGACCTTTTCCAACAACAACAACAACAAAATAAGCTTAAAAATTGCAAAATCCACCATCTTCTCCACCAGTCAATGACTTTTCCCAACATCTTGGTGCTTTCCATCATTGCACCAAAGCCATCATTTTCAAAATGTTTGGCCACGGGCCAGGTTTGGCTTTGGGGTGGTTGTCTTGGAGCCGTCTGGTGTCCTGGTGGCTTTAAATTTTGGGGATCGACATCAGCACAATTACCAATAGTAATATTTCACCCCAAAATATCTCTCTGAGTTGGAGACGCCGGACGGGGATGAGCTGCTATTTCTACGTGCCCGCAGCATCCTACGGACCGACTTCGCTACGGGTTGCTCTTTCACCAAGAGGTCTTTTTGCACCTCTGTCAAGCACCTCCACGTCCGCCGATGAAGATGGGTCAAATCCCACTTCTTTCTTACCGCGAGATGACTCTTAGAATAAAACAAAGATTTGCGATTCTTCTTGCGAATCCACAATTCGCTCTAATGATGATGCCAGACCGATGCAATTTAAAACGCAAATGTACGTGCAACACCAAAGCGCATGGAGAAGAAGGGGATGAAGACCGTCTGTTAGCGCGCCTCCAGTGGTGCAAATTAAATAAAAAAAAAAAAAAAAGAAGAAAAAAAAAAAAGTATTTATGGAGTCTTTCAGGGGGGAAATGCCAAATGCTGCTCCAGGGGTGGTCTCCCCCAACACCCCAGTTATCCCAGCCCAATGGGATTCGCTCCACCATTTGATCTCCCGAAGGTGGTCCAGGGGACGATTACGAACCGCTTCCCGCCGGCCTCTTCCGCGCCGTCGTCAGGCGAAGGGGTTAACCCCCTGGGCTAAATCTTCATTTGCAGCCGCTAATACCGCCGCATATTATAGTTTAATCTGTCCTGATCCCGGTTTAATGCAAGACGCGCCGAGGGCTGGAGCGGAGAACGGGGAGGAGGGGGAGAAATTTCATAATTTCGGCGTCCCCGCCGGGGCTTAGCCCAGGGATATGAAAGGCAAATTCCAGGCGGCGGGCGGAATTATTGGGACTTACGAACCGTCGGCACGCTGCCATTTCCCGCCTGCGGGGAGCGAAGGCACGGAGTTACCCCACGGATGGGGTTGGGGTGTTTTGGGGTTGTTTGGGGTTTTTTTTGGGGGGGGAGGTGGAAGCTGCGGGGAGGATGGCTTGCTCTTCGGTGGGAAATAAATGAAATAAAATAAAATAAACTAAAATAAAATAAAATAAAACAACATAAAATAAAATAAAATAAAATAAAACAAAACAAAACAAAACAAAACTAAAATAAAATAAAACAAAACAAAATAAAATACCGCAAATAAAATACCACAAAATAAAATATCACAAAATAAAATACCTTAAAATAAAACAAACCACAACAAAATAAAATAAAACAAAAAAAAATAAAACAAAACAAAATAAACCAAAACAAAATACAACAAAACAAAATAAAACAAAATAAAAACAAAACAAAACAAAACAGAACAAAATAAAAGAAAATAGAATAAAACAGAACAAAATAAAATAAAATAGAAACAAAACTAAACAAATAAAGTAAAATACCACAAAACAAACCAAAACAAATAAAATAAAATACCACAACATAAAATACCCCAAAATAAAATACCCCAAAATAAAAGAAAACTAAACAAACAAAATAAAATAAATAAAATAATTAAAAATAAAATTATTAACATATAATATCTAATAAAACAATAAAGCAAAACAACATAACATAAAATAAAAAAAAGAAAAGGAAAACTGAAAATAAGGAAAAATTAAAAGGAAACAAACAAACAAATAATCCAAATCAAAACGAAACAAAATGACATAAACCAAAATAAGACAACATCAAGTAATGAAATAATAGTAAAATACCAAAAAAAGGAGGAGGTGGAACCCCCCCCGGGATGGGTTAAGGGAGAGCACCAAGGCCGCGAGCCGAGCTCGGTGTCGAGGAGCCGCAAAATTTGGGTTTCTGCCACGTGCCATGTGCTGAATTGTTGTCGTTCCAATTTATTTTTTTTTCTCCTTTTTGCGTGCAAAAAAAAATAAGTGCCTTTTTCGCCATTTCCAGCCTTCCCGTGGATTTTCCCCATCACGAGTGTTACGGAGGCGGAAAATCACCCCTAGGGCACAAGGAAGAGTTTTGGGGTGGAAATATCTGTTTTTCCTGTATATGGTTTGGGGAAAAAAAAAAAAAAAAAAAACCCCAAACACTTTTTTTTTTTTTTTTTTTTTTTTTTTTTTTTTTTTTTTTTACTATTCTGTTTATTGTTTGGGGAAAAAAAAAAAAAAAAACAACCCACAAACCTTTTTTTTTTTATTTTTTTTTTTTTTTCCCAGGGAATCCTCCAAATAAAAGGGCCGAACCGGCCCTGACATTTTGCTGCAGGAGAGAGGTCGTTGGCAGCCACTAATAAAAAAAGGATTCGACACGGGCTAATAAAGAGAAATGAATTCCTCTAACGGCCTTGTTTCGCACCAGGGCGGCACCGTGGGCACATCACAACACACTTTTTTTTTTTTTTTTCTTACCAATATATACCCCTTTCCCCCTCCAAAAAAAAAATTAAAAAAAAAATAACTGAATGCAAAGAAATCCAGCTGTTTCCCTCTTGGAAAAAATCCAGATGCTGCTCCAGTTTGAGCATCGTCTTTACCCCTCCAAAATCCCTCGGGAAGTCCCGGCTGTTGCGTAAAGTGAATAAAACACTTTATCTGGGGAAAAAAAACTATTTTTTCCTATTCTTTTTTTTTTTTCATGGGTGATAAACCTCCCACCAGAGCATAAAACCCGGTGGGGATGACGTGTCCAGCGGTTTTTCTATATCCCATCGCGTTTTCCCAGCAATTTCCCGCCGGGTCGACGGAGCGACGCTTACGGCTGATGGTGCAATTATTGAAAATTAATAAAAATTCATCATTTTGGGGTGGAGGTTTTCGCCCCGGGAGGGCTCAATGCCCTCTCCCCGTGTGCGTTTGGGAACCGATGACATAGACACAATCCATATTGAGAGGCGAATATTCCGATTTTGCGTGTAGCCCAAAAAAAGGCTCCGCTGGGTGTGTTTTGAGAGATAAAACTCTATTTTTGGGGGGAGGGGGAGGGTAGTTTGGGTCGGTACCCAAAAACGAGCATCCGGGTTTGCGAAGCCAAGTCCACGCGTGGGACCAGCCCACAATTTTTTGTTGGAAATACCTCCAAAAAGGTATTTCTGTCATTTTTTTTATATATATTTTTTTTTAACCTTTGAATGAAGGCTGTAAAAACTCCAAAAGGGTTTTGTTGGTTTTTTGGGTTTTTTTTTTTTCGGTTTTCGTTATCCCACGAATGCTTCTTTTGCCTCGACAGAATTCTTTCCGTCCTGGGAGAAAATTTTGAGATCTGCGGCGAAATAATCCTTTGCCTTTTCCTGGGAAACCGCTGGGTTTATTCCACCCCTTCCGTCCACCTCGCCGGACCTTCCGCACTTGTAATATTTCAATATTCGGAAGCGAAATATTTTAATCCCTTCGCTTCCGAGCTGCGATTTTTTGGGGTTTTTGGCCCCGGCCATGAACAGGGGGTTATACTTTAACCTTAAACCTTAATCCTAATTACCTTATAATGTTATACATTACTGTTATGTCACGACCGCATGCATTAGAATATCGTGAATAATAAAATATCACTTATATAATTGCATGTTGCTTATATAATTATGCCGTTTACATAATTATAATGTAACATTACAATTACAGGATAACGTTACGGCATATACGACAATATTATGTCTTATTAGCGCCAAAGAGGCAAACAAAAAAATACAATATTATGTATTATTATCTCCAAAGTGACCAAAAAAAAATTAAATACAATATTATGTATTATTATCTCCCAAGTGACCAAAAAAAATAAAAAAGGGGGGTCCGGAGGGGCTCTTCCACCCCGCGCCCGTCGCTGCCCGACGCATGAACTGCGCGTTTCAGTTTAATAGACGATTTTACTCCTTCTGGGTGCTTTTTCAGCCCAAAATCGCATGGTTTTGGCCCAAAAAAAAAAAATGAATTTGGATGTTGTGGGGGGGGATATTTTGGAGGGAAGCGCTGCAGATGGCGGTCAATGAAGTTGCTCCACCACCAGGAGCTAATTGCGAATCCCGCCCCCCCTTACCTGTGCGCTAATTAACGCGTTGGCATCACAGCGGGTTAATAACGCGGTATAACCACCCAACGAGTCGACGCATAACAACGCACCAACGAACCCGACGACGCGTTAACCGCTGCACTCATTAACGCGCCGCCGAAACCGCCGGGACCGAGGCGCTCGTCGGGGGGGAAGGAATTAAAAATAAAAATAAAAATAAAAATCAAGGAGAAAAAATAAAAAAAGAGAAAAAAAGCCAAAATTTGGGTTCGTTGCGCTTTTTTCCGCTGAGTTTTGCAAGTTTCTGCCTCGAATTTGTAAAATTCAGGAGGAGCGCCGCGGCGGGGCTGGGAGCGGGATGGTTTTGGGGGGGTGAAAACATATTTACGTTTCACCCCGGACCAGCGGGAGGAGCTTTGCCCACTTTTTCCCCTTTTTTCCTTGGGGGAAAACACAGGCAAAAAAAAAAAATCAAAAAAAAAATAATCCCGACATCGTTATTGCACCGGCAGCAAAGCAAAGGCGAAGTCCCAGATTAAATCAGCTGCAACGCCTCTGCTTGCCAAAATTTTTTATTTTTTTTTTTTTTCAAAGCAGGTATTATTGTCTAGACACACAGACGCTTTCAACTTTCTTCCAAAATTACGTGAGCCTCTTCCAACTCGCCAAGCCCGGGGCTGAGTCATTTTGGCACGGCGAGAAGGCAGCCAACAACAAAAAAAATCAAATTTTTCTTTTTTTTTTTACCTTTTTTTTTACTTTTAAATATTTTTTACTTTTTAATTTTTTACTTTTTAATTTTTTTACTTTTTTTTACTTTTTAACTTTTTTACTTTTTTACTTTTTTACTTTTTAACTTTTTTACTTTTTAATTTTTTTACTTTTTTTTTTTACTTTTTACTTTTTTTTACTTTTTATTTATTTATTTATTTATTTATCCCCCCCACACACCCCCGCCTGAATCACCCGTCATTAGCCCCCGATGCCGCGATGGAGAATCGCAACGCACCAGGGCTGGAAATTGGCGGGGAAAATTAGGGCTGTCATGCGAGAAATCGCGCCACTACCTAGAAGTTTGCCTTTATGAAAAAATTGCCATTATTTGAGTTGGATAGATGTATTTGAGACGTGTGAATCACTGCGCTCCCTTCCAGCATCACCCCCAAAACCGTTGCCCCCACGTCTCCAGGGCTGCACATATTTAGGGGCAATTTTCACTTAAAATTAACAATTTCATTAAAGAAATCGGAATTATTTGCTGCCGGGCTGCAGACAGGTCCGACGTCTGCCAGACGACGCATCGCTTTATCTTCACAAGATTTAATTTAAAAGAAAAGGGGGAGAATTTTAATCTAAGTGGGTTCAAACGCATCGGCAACACCCCACCCCCCCCCAAAATCCCCCAAATTCTGTGGTTTTAGCTCAAAATCTCAGGGGAAAATTAACGCCAAGGGGTTGTTTCACCTGTGTGGGAATGTAAAAAATTATCATTTGCCTCTTTTCACCGGTAAATCTTCAATCCTCCCTTGAGCTGGGTAGCAAAAGGAAGCCTCTACCTCTTCCTAAATATTATATATATAATTTATTCATTTGTCTAATATACTTATGTATTCATTTTCGTGTTTATTCATCTATAAATAAAATATCTATATACATTATTTGTCTAGTATCTTTATTTCTGTGTTTATATAGCTATAAAAGGATTTTTTTATTTTCTATTTATCTATTTGGCTAACACATTCGTTCATTTCCACGTTTATTTATACAGAAATAAAAGAGTTTTTTATATCTTAATTTCTTTATTTGTCTAATATACTTGCACATTTATTACTGTGTTTTATTTATATAGAAATAAAAGCAGCGTAAACCTGAGCCGGGCCAAAACCACGACACCTTTTCCTTTTAAAATGTTTGACTTTAACCCCCCCCAGCCCCATTTCCTACCTAAAACCAAAATGCAAACAGATTTTAGGATGCTTCACCCACCCCATTTAACATCCCCCCACCCTCTTTCTCTTTTTTCCCCTTTTTTTCTCCCTATTATCACCCTTGAAAACTACTTTTTTTGGTGGGAAAATGGCCTTTTTTTTTTATTATTATTTTTTTCCTTTTTTCTTTTTTTCCCCCCTCCTCACACTCATTTACCGGGAAGCCAAAGCCCCGAAATCCCGCCAAGTTGGCTCTTTCCAGCCAAGTCTGCAACTAATTGGGCTATTACCGAAAAAAAAAAAAAGCCTCCTCTGCGGCTGTTTCAAAGCCATTACCTCACCTTGGACTAGAGAAAATAATAAAAAATAAATAAAAATACTCCCGAGTCAGCGGAAAAAGAGGCAAGAGGATGCTCGAACGCGAGTGTTTGGAGCCGGATGGAGGGAGGAAGGCAAAAATGCAGCCAAAAATGGGTTTAGAGGGAGCAGGTGGGGATGGGAATGGAGGAAAAAGGTTTCTGGCTCGGGAGCGTGAGCGTGTCGGGAACTGGGGAAATATGGGGAAAAAAGGGCTGGATTTGGGTATGAGAGCTACAGGTGTTGAAAAAAATATAAATAATACAGGTGGGGATTTTTTTTGGGGGGGGGAAGGTGTCAGAAAATGGCCCGAAATAGTTGCAGGAGAAAAAAAAAATAAAAAATAAAAAGAAGTTTAAAAAGCGGAAAAAAAGAAGTTTAAAGTAAAGTTAAGAAAGAGGTGTGAAACACTGCATTGGAAAAGTGAAAGAAAGGTTAAAAATATGTAAAAGATTATGTTAGGGAAAAAAACGTAAAAATGTGGGGGAAAAAACGTAAAAATGGGGGGAAAGTTTGAAAATGTGAAATGTTTTGTCAAAAAGGGTTAAAAATAGGTGGAAAATGTCAGGAAAATGTGAAAAGGGGAAAAAATTGTAAACAAAAGGGGAAGAATAAAAGGGAAAAGAAGGTAAAAATGGTAAAAATAAAATGTAAAAAAAGGGTGACATTAAAATATAAAAAAGGTTAAATTAAAATATAAAAAAGGTTAAATTAAAATATAAAAAAGTAGAATTAAAATGTAAAAAAAAGATAAATTAAAATGTAAAAAAAGGGAAAAATTAAAATGTAAAAAATGGGTAAAATTAAAATGTAAAAAAATGTAAAAAAAAAAAAAACCAAAAAAGGGAAAAAAAAAAAGTTTAAAAATCCCCATGTTTTGGGGGATAATGTTGAGATTTTTGAGGCAGCGCTCGCTCGACGATGCGCCTCACCTCCCGGTGATATTCCTTTTTTATATCGTATTTCTAGCTTTTTCGCTTCTTTGGGAAGAAAATCCTTTGCCGGCATTAGCGGCTGCTCCCCGGGCAATTTGGGGACTTCCCGCAGGTTTAAATGTGATAATCCCGCTTGACTATGGCCAAATACATCAACTCCGGAGAGTAACCATTGTGGAGGTCTTCAGGGCGAGAAAATCTCCTAAATCAGCAATATTTACCCTATTCCTTCACGGTTCACAGTGAAATTTCTCTACCGCCATCGCCCGTGCCGAAAACAGCGGTTCTGAGCCCAAAAATGCGCTGAGGACACCAGGGAAAGGGGGGTGTCATTGATGCTACTGAAAAATCAACACCTCCACCCACTTTTTAATCCGTGACCTTTTTAAAAATGTCTTTTTATAATTTAAAATATAGAGAGATATTAATAAAAATTAATATTTTTATACTTAAAATCGATTTTTATAATTTAAAAATTAAATTTTTGTAGTTCTAAAAAATAGGTATACAAAATATAAGAATATGTATATAATTTTTTCATTTTTGTCCCTCATTTAACACCCTAAAAAGCACTTTTTTTGGGGCGGGGGATGGCGTCAAAGCTGCTTACATCACTTTTGGTGCTGCAAATGCCCTTTTTTTAAAACGACCCCTTTTTGCTAACTTTGACGACCAAACGGCTGAAGACTTTCCCTTGGCTTTTCCTTTGAATTTATTACGGGGAAAATGCAGATTTTTATGCAGAATCTTTAATTTTCAACAGGTAGAGCCGCTCGGCGAGCGCCATCGCGCTCAGGATAAATGATGCTCCATATTACACCCCCGTAGAAGAACCGGGTGATTATTAAAAATCTTTTTTTTTCCTCCAAAATGCAGCTTTTTCCACCATTTCCGCTTCATTTTTTGACGGTGAGGCCCAACGCTTGCACAGCCTCTGCCGTAAAACATTAACGCAAAGCTCCCCCAAACCCCTTTTTTAGCACTTTTCTCCCCCAAATAACCCCCTTGATGACGAGGAGCTGGTTGTAGCTCTAATAATTGACATTTTTTTTAATTTATTGCCGACCCTCCCCATCTCTTTGCTGACTTCACGGAGAGGAAATTTGAGCGATTCGCTGTTCCACACTCAAGAAATCCCAAATTTTCAGGTGAAAAGCTCACAGCGACGAGTCAAAAAGAGCAACTCTCGGCTGCAGCTTTTTCTCCAAACCCACTAAAATGAAGGGGAAAAAAAAGAAATAATAATCACACCGCTTGAGCAACCCTCTTGATAGAGGGGGAAAAAAAAGGAGGGATTTGGGCAACGATGCTCCTGAGGGTCCCCAAAATTCAACGTATTAAAACAGGGGGCAGAAAAGGGACAGGGATGGGGAAGGTATGAAGGGGAGGACACATCTCCGTAGGATGCTGCGGAAAATCTCGGCTATTTTAAAAGTCCTTTAAATTGCCCATTAGGACTAAAACGGCGTCGCGGCTCCCTGCTGCGTAAGCGAGAAAGGCGGCGTGGGGAGAGGAAAAAAAAAAAAAAAAAAAGAAAAAAAAAATTGGGAAAAAGCTCCTCTCGGAGCGGAGCGGCGAAGCGAGCAAATGATGACACAGAAGTTGGAGGAGCCATAAAAACCCCACCGAGGTGTCGTTTGGCAGAAGTGACCTTTTCCCACCCGAAGGAGAGACGAGCGGAAAGGAGACCCCGGTGGTTTCGGGGAGGGAGAGGTGGGGGGTGTGTAAAAATCAATTTATTTATTTTAGCTTGCAGAGAACGGGCTTGATTTTTTTTTCCTGAGACGGAAGATTTTTCTGCTTTTGCACCAAATGGAGGAAAAACCCCAAATTACCCATATTCCACCACCCCACACCCCCAAAAAAAAAAAAGCTGCTTTGAACACAGATCAATGCTCAATCCGGATCATCCCCACCGTGTCGCTGCGGATGAGGAAAGTGGAAACGTGAGGTGGATTGTGCACACACACCCCCCCCAAAAAAAACCTCAAGGTAGGCTGCAAGGCGCGGGACCTTCTCCGAAATCCAACCTCAACCCCCACGTCTGGCCCATTGGGATGCTCCAGTAGAGTTTCTCTTGGACAAACTCCTCTCCTTATAATAACTCCGTAACGATGCTCAGAAAAGTTATTCGACCCCTTAGAGCAACACTGGAGATGAAGTCTTTTTTTCCCACCACCACCACCACGAGTTGCCAAAAAACGCCGTAAAAATAAATCAAAAGGCCACTTCTACAGCTAGACCCGTCCCGGTTTAGCCAGATGTTTCATCTTTCCAGCTCGTTAATGTGCTCGCTGCAAACACACCACTGTGTCGGCTTTCCGAGAAGACCCCCTCACCCCAAAATAAGGCAGAAAGTGGAAAAAAAAAAAACCAAAAACCATAGTTTCTCCCAAAACCCTTCAATCTTGGAGATTGTATCGAGAAGGGGTTTACTTTTTGCCAATCTCTGAAATGAATGTTTTGGGGTGAAATGCTTTGTAATGGGGTAATTAACGCAGGAGTTCGGTCTGGAAGAGCCCACCGGGGGCTGGTGGACACTCACCTGTGGGGTGTCTTGGTAGGGAGGAGGGGGCACCGTCTGGGTGGCCATCATCGTCAGAGCCGGTGCCGGGGAGACATGGTGCATCCTGGGTGGGAGTCACATCGAGAACCTGCGGGCGAAAGAAATGCCGCTGGGTTAAGGGGGATCTCCACCCCAAAAAAATCCCTCGGAAAGGAAAAAAGAAGGGACAGAAAGGAGAGGTGACGTTCCTCGCACGAGCAAACTGCCACAGAGCTCCACCACCCAGGCCCTGGGAGGAACCCGAGATGATTTGATGACCCTTATCATAATTTGATGAGTATTTGAGTTTTGTGATTTTGGGTAAGGAATGCATCAGGGGCAAAGTGAAGAGGGTGGCTGGCAAGAAGGTCTTCCCTGGAGAAGGCCCACCCTCTTATGCCTATAACTGCAGTGCCTAAATGGGGGTTTCCATCCCCCTTCCTCGTTTTTGGAAGCGGGAAGACAAGTCACAAATGTAAAACTTTCAATTTTCTGAGATTATACACGAAAAAACACCCCAAACGATGTGTCTCTGCCTTTGGCCAGCATGGAGTTACATCCTCAAGCATTGCATGCTCAATCCAGAAGGGACATGGAGTATCCGATGTTGGTTTGACCGACATAGTTGACTCCAACATTGAGCTGACCGACATAGTTGACTCTGATGTTGCATTGACCAACCCAGTTGACTCCTACATTGAGTTGACTGTCCCCACGGTCACAGAAATGAGGAAAGAAGGTTCAAACGTTTGCTTGATTTGAATTGGAGAGCAAATCCTGATTTTGCACATCCCGGATGGACAACCTTGAAGCCAGGAGGCAGTCTGAGACACGCTGCCCTCAACCTCCCTTGAAGTTGATCTGCTTTCTGTAAATGGATAATTATTTGGGGGGAAAACAGACTCCTTTCCCCAAGTCCCAAGAAGACAGGGAAAAACGAAGGGGCACCAGGAAAGGTATAAGTTTGTAGAGGAGGTCTTGGCTGGATGCTGTCCCCGAGGATAGACCTGGTGGCAGATGTAACTGAAAAGCAAGTCTTGGCCCCAAAAATGCCTGCTCCCCTATTATTTCACTGCAGCTGTATGGTTGCTTCAGAAGAAAAGCCAATAATTTTGCTTTAATCCTCAAAAAAGAAAAAAAAAAACCAAGAGCCCTGTCCTGAGTCCTCTCTGAGGCTCTGAGCTCTGTATTGAGCCAACTCACAAAGCCACCCGGCAACATCTCCCCAGAGCCCCCAAAAGCGCATTTCTCCCTGCGCTGACTCCTTTTGGTCAGAGATGACATCTCTTGAAGGGTTCGCCCCATTGCAACACCCATCGTTGCGCTGGGCTCCCCGGTGGCTCCTCAGCTGAAGAAGAGCCGCGCTGCCATCCCATGAAGAAATGCAAAAAGTTATGTGAAGTCCTCCAACGTTGTGAGGGCATCTACCCAAAAATAGTGTCAGCGTCCCTTTTGCCGTGAAACGGTGATGTGCAGGAAGAAACACTCTCACGCAAGGCATAGGACCAGGGATATCGATGAGCTCAGTAAAAAAGAAGGCACATTTGGGGTCTTCAGATCAGTCTCCACAGCTTTTTTGGGGTAGTTTCACAGTATTCTGGTCTTCTCTGTGAGGTCCACGGTTCTTTGCGGGGAAGATTGGCAATATTCTGGTTTCTCCACGAGGCTTCGGGCTTTACAGGGACCACCAGGCACCAAGCGCACAAATGCAGCATGCCCAAGTGGAAAGTTGAGTGTTGTCTGCACGGGATGAGCATCAACCACTCATTATTTTGCGTGAATAAATTAAACAACAACAAAAAAATGTAACGCGTAATTACTTTTCTCACACTTTGCGTTAGTATGAGTTGAATATTAAGAGACCACATCCAAAATCCTGTGCGTTGGGAAGGTGGACTGGGGTCCTTGCACGACACGGACCTCTTGCAGCCAGAAGGATATCGCATTTATGGGATTAAAAACCACGCTTTTCATCTCTTTTTTTTTTTTTTCTTTTTTTTTTTTTCCCCAACAGCAAAATAGCGGGAGGCAAAAATTATCCGCTGCTGAGCGAACCCCTCGCTTAAAATCTTCGGTGTCCGATGTCAAAACGCGGCTCACAGCTGCAGGCACGTCCTCCGGGGGTAACGCCAAAGGGAAATCTCCCCCACCAGCAATCGCTGCAGCTGGAGAAAAGCAGAATTCAGCACCGTGACCGTCTAGACATCCCGGTGAGAAGCTTAAAAAAAAAACAAAAAAACCAAGAGTTTGCTATTTGGGGAAAAAAAAAAAAAAACCAAAAAAACCCTGCTTGGCATCTATTGTTCATGCCAGGAGTGAGCCTACCTCTAGAACGCAGTGATTTATTGTGGGGTGCGAGCTTTCCGGCCCAATATATTCCCAGAAGGTGGCAGTCCGGAGCCCAATTTAATTGCTGAAGATCACCTAACCTGCTAAAATTGTTGAGGCTTTACGTGCGGCGATTCGTTTGAAAAAAAAAAAAATAGGACTTAGAGCCAAATGTAAATAAAATTTAAAAAATAATAAAAAAAAAAGGACAAAAAAGAGAGAGCTGCCCGTAGCGGTGTATTTATCTTGGTGGGGGGAAACAAATGCAGTGGGGCGCCGGCGGGGAAAAAGCCGGACGGGTGCGAATGAATCTCGGGATAACAGTGGAAAGCATCAGGCCCGCGGATTTATCGGCAGCAAATGCAGGGAAGGGTTGAAAGGTGCTATTTTATGCACTAATCCTTATTTTTTGTATTTTTGGTTTTACGCGCTAATCCTCTCCCCCCTCCTCCCCCCCTCCTTTAAATCAATTTATCGGCGTGAGCTCTTCACCACCCGCATCCCGATGACGAAAGGAGCGGAGCATCACCCAACCCCCTGCCATCCCCTTGCAGATCAGCTCAAGGCAACCCTCAAATCTTGGGCGAAGAGCGAATTTCGGGAGGGTTGGGGGTCAAGGACGGCAGGAATTGCGGCCAACTCCCTCGGTGTTTGCAGAGAGGAAAGAAACGGTGAGCGATAAAACCCATAAAGGCTCTTTCATTTCCGGAAGCGGCAGTACTTTAGGTTTTGGCAGCGACCTGAGATCAAAGTATCCTAAATTTCCTTGTGAAATAAAATTATTTCAGCTATCGCTGAAATATTGCCATTAAGTTGGAAATGTATTTCCCAAAGAGCTTATGTCTACCTAAAAGAGTTGCAGATTTATAGGCTGCTTTTTTTTTTTTTTTTTGCCAGCAATATATTACCTCCTCTTTCAAATAAAAATAATTAAAGACTAAGTTGAGAAGTTGAATTTTTTCTTTTTTTCATCACGGGCACTGATGCCTTAAAAACATTTTTAAAGAAAACCCCACGTGTTGCAGACAGTCGTCCACCAGCCCCCAGGTGAATATGACCTTCTTGATTAATAAAACAGACGTAAAACCATATCAGAAGTAGAGCTGAATGCAAAAAAAAAAAAAAATCTACTGATATTGGATATCCAAAAGATCCAATAAATATCCAAAATATCCACTGGATATCCAAAATATCCAATAAAAAATAACTCCACATTATCCTTTTCAGCGGATGTTAGTATTAGCTTTGCAAGGTGCAACTCTTGTTTCCAAATCAATGGAAAATGGGGATTGTTCCTTCTAAACTCATTCAGCAGCTTCTCCCGGGCGGCAAAACATGCCATTGGTAACAGAGGATTCAACGCGAAAAATCAGAAAATCGGCTTTTCGGGTATTTCCTTTTCTCTACCCAAAGTTTCAAAATTATTAGCGATACGTGAAGATGATCTTCCGGCCATGGGAAGGTATTTTTTTCCATATTAGGGGAACATTGCCTTTTCTAAAGGGTATTTTTTTTATTTTATTTTTTTTAAAAAAAAAAAACTTTGCAATGATGCTGTGTTAATCATGCTCCCTCCGCAGCGGGCTGCAATTTTTTTATGCCACCGTCTTCACGGAAGGCTCGTGCGTGCGGAAGTTTATGATATATGCATTCATTATATGCATATATCTAGGTTAGAATGAAGAAATATAGCCGAGGGGAAAGGCAGCGGCACCTCCAGAGGACGATACATCTCCCTCTGAACTGCCAGCGAGGACAGGTTCACCCTTGGCGACTCTTCATCCGCCAGAAAGCGAATGGAGAGCAACCCTCTCGCTCTTCAACGTCTCACTTCTGTCCGCCAACCTGCACCCTTTTCGCTCGTTTTTACCAACTTGCGCCACCCTGAGCTCACCAAAAACACCGCCGATGCTATTAAACGGTCAAAAGTCCTCTTTTTCCAAGACATCGCCCGTCACTTCTCACATTCGAGTTCGCCTCGTCTGAGGATATCGGGAGCGATCGCGCGAGAAATACCGCTGGGCCAGCAAATATTCTTAATTTGTTAGGAATATTTGGTAGCCAAATTTCCTCTCTGCAAACCCAGGAGGGTTTTTTTTTGCACGGGGAGCGCCCTTTGCTCTTGGCCAAGATGCCGCTTCCCTAAATGCTGACCTTCGTACCCTTCCCGGCATCCCGTTATCGCGTTATTTCCCAACAAAAAATGACAAGTCGAGCCTCTGCTTCTGCTGCCACCACGCGCTAAAGCAGAGAGAGATTTGATATTCCTGCGGGATAAACCCTGGGCCAGAGCAAACACCTTTTCTATTTTTCTCCTAAAAAAAAAAAAAAAAAGCTCTTGGTCAATGCATAAAGACTGGGGTAGAACGGAGAGGAGAATGCCATGCAGGACAACGCCAAAAAAACTCCTGCCAAGCGCCGGTTTGGTTCATCATCGGATGAGCCATCTCCCCCGGGAGGGAAAACAGCATTTATTTATTCAATGTATTTATTGAATACATCGAATAATGAATTTATTTAGTATTTGCCAATCCTCCCCCCAACGCCAGCTCCGTAGAAAAGCGGGGGGGAGCTGCTGCAGGGAATTTCCGACAAGAACAACAATTACCGCTAAATATTTCTTTCCTCTCCGAAGATACCCATCCCTAAAAGGCTCCAGGGATATCTCCGCAACATAAACACGAGAATAAAACCTGCAAGAGGCAGTCAGAGCTTTAGTAGACAAGGTTAATGTACCTTGAACGGCAGCATTAAACAACTTTGTTCTTTTTTTTAAGTGGAGAGCGGAGATACCTCCATACATTTTAAAGTGTTATTTTTATAGAGGGAGACCATTAAAGCACCTTCCCAAACAAACCGGCGCAGGGAAACATCAAAGCAGCTTCTTCAAAGTAACCTGAAAATACTTGCGTTTTGTGCAATCCGGCCCCCGGCCCAACGAAAGTTCCCAAAAGAGCAAATGGTGAATTTTTTCGGAGGGCAAATCAAAAAGGCTTTGAAGTGAAACGTCGCTGAGGAACCCCAAAATGTACAAACTTCCTCTTGCCGGACACGAATTGTCCAGGAAGTTTCTGATTGCCTTGAGAGTCCTTGCAAAAAATAGGGAGCGGATTAATTTTCCAACAGTTCTTCGCTGCGAGCAATTAACTGTGAATAATTTATGATCAAAATCTTGCCCGACGCTTTCAATCCTTGCCTTGCGCTCTTCGTTTTCCATCGCAACCTGCTAATACCATGAGAAAGGAATCGTTGCACGTCCACGTTTCCATCACCCAAATCCCAATCCCACACCAGTCCTCCAATGGGAAGGTCCCATCCCAAAGGTCCCAGCCAGGTTCAGAGGAGCTTCCTGGAGGACAAAGAAGACGACGGTAAATAAACATGATGAGTTTTGGAGTGATGGGCTGGAAGAAGAGGCTTAAATACAGGTCTGAGATGAACGAGGCACTGGGAAAATGGGAGATTTGTGGTTTTTACACATCTTCTGTCCCACCAGCAAAGGCGACGTCAGAGCTGCTGCCTCGAGGGTGGGCAGCTGAGAAGGAACACGCTCAAAAACAGTCTTGTGCGGCAAAGATTTAACCATCAGCCCCGTTTTTCCACCCCAAACCATCAACTCCTTCACCAGTTTCTCAGCCAGCGCAAATATTGCAAACTAAGAATCAGACCAACATCGGTGCAAAACCCACCCGCAACCTCCACGTAGACACGCCAACGATCCCGGCCAACGATCCCACCACCAACGATGAAACGCAACCATCGCTGCAGCCCATAAAACACCTCATAGGCCCCACTGCAATTTTTAATAATGCCTTTTCGGGCTGTTTATTTTGCAAATCAAAGCCTGCGGGCTTCACGCAGATCTCCCAACACCGGCACGCGGAAACTCAAATGGAAATCTGCTTTTTGGTGGGCTTGCAGGAATCGGGCGAAGTGGAAACTCGCTCTTTGGTGGGCTTGCGGGAATCGGGCTAAAACCAGCAGACGTAACCCAACTGGAGAAAGACGGGCGAGACGTGCGCGGGAGCGTGCAAAGGCTCCCCCACCCGCGTGAAGCCCCGAAAACAGAGCAATGCCGCAACACACCTAATAAAACCCTCTCCTCCCTTAAATCTGCCTCGTTTCTTGTTATACCCTGCTAACACGCTTGCAAATTTTCCCTTCGGGAGAGGGAAAGAAATCCCTCTGGAGCCGGCTGTTTTCCCTCTTTCCCATATGGCAGATAAATCAGAGCTCCCGACTCGCTGACTTTCCCTCTCTTGCAGCTCTCCGGCTCCTCCCGGTTTTGCTTCACCCCTCCTTGGATTTCCTTTTAAAATGCAGAATTCCCAAGGAGAAATGACTCTACAAAGCAGAAGACAAAAAAATTAGGTTTTCCTTGAGGCACGCCACTACCGGCAGCGAGTTGTCCCCATCCAAGCCCTGAGCCTCGGTAGACCCTAAGATAGGTTCAGCCTGGTCTGAACTCACCGCGATGAGGAAACTGGGGGACAAAAACCAGACTGGGAAGTGTTTATGGTGTGAGGCAGATGTGCCAAAGTGTTTTTGCAACTCTTTTTTGCACGGTGACAAAAGGTATGACCTGGCCTCGGGGGTGCATCTCCGTGGACGTACGGGCTTCAGGAGGAGGAAAGCTGAAATGGTTTTGTGCCTGGAAAACGGGGGGGCCTACCTACAAGGTGGAAAAGGGTGAAGGGAATCAAGTTATTTCTCAGAAGATGTCTTCACGGTAAGTGATTTCTATAATTGACCCCTTAGAGCAATGCCAGCCTTCTGTTCCAGCAGATAATTAGGTGGGCACCCATTATCACGTCTTTCTGTGCTCTTAGTGGGAGGTGTCTGGACCTCGTTGGCACAATTTGCTGAGTAGGTTGCGTTTACTCTTCTCGCTGGAGGTGCTTTCCAGGCCAGGCCGTGCTTGTATCCTCCATAGACATGTGCTCCTATCCTCCACCGGCTCTGGTTCCTCCAAGGGGACAACCCAAATCTGCCAAAGGGCACCGCGAACCCTTCCATGCAGGCACCAGGCAGCTCACGTCAAAACACTGATTGGAAAGAGGGCGTTGAAGCAGGGAGGATCTCCCCAAAGAGAGGTCCTTGCGGTGAACCCAAGCTCCCACAAACCCACCAGAGAAGTGATTTCAAGGTGAGCCCAACCTGCACCTTTCTTAGAAACAGGGCAAAACCAGACTAACGAGAAATTCGGCCGCTTCAACGCATACCTTAATCCTGAGGGTTTTTTTGGTCGAGGGAAGGTCACCAGCAAGAGACGGGGCTGAAAGGGCAGCCCGGGGGAAATAATCCTGCTTTTATTGGCTGTTCCTTATTAAAAGGGACTTTCAGAGGAGGCAAGGCTCAAAGAAAAGACTCAAAGAAAAGGTACTCCACCCGGATGAAGCTTTTGGCTTTTCCCCTCAGACATCCCCACCCTAAACGTCGCCTGTTCAGGAAGAAATCAGGCACTTTTTTCAGCATATTTGCCCAAATTGAAGGCGGCACCTCCGTTTTCAGTGACCAAAGATGTCTCTTTGCTCCTTTAGGAGGAAAGTTGCAGCCAACGGGGTTTTATTTTATATATATTTTTTTTTTTTATTTTTTTTTTTTGTCACCTGCTGGGTGCTCACAGTTTTGGCACAGATCGAGCGCATTTGTCACTCTGTCACGCCCTAATTTTAGCGATGGGGGTTGACTACAGGACCGCGAGACCCTTGGTTTCATGTACGTCTTATTTTAAGCTCCGCGTTTCGGTTATTTTTAGCTGGTGACCATTTCCCCACATCCTACTGATGTGCCAAAATTTCGCTGCGATAACAGCCTGTGTTTCGGGGTATTTTTATAAAAATATATCTGTGTTTTCCTCCGGGCTGGCCGTGGCTTGTAGGGCTCATAACAACATGTTTTCAATACTTGAGATTTAAAGCAATTAAAATTCAAATAAATTAAAAAAAAAAAAAATCAGGCAATTTAAAGCCTGATTTCTAAAAAAAAAAAAAACAAACCAAAAGAAAACGCAGCAAAAAAAAAAAGTATAATTCCCCCCTAAATGCTCACTGCATTTAGGGAAGGGGTGATATAACTTGGGTGTACCAAAAAAGAGGAGAAATTCCCCCAAATACAGCCCCGCCAAGGTGGCGACTCACCACATCCCGCTGGATTAATAGATATAATTGCACAATTAATAGATATAATTGCCTAATTAACATAAAGCGAAGCAGCCTTACCGGTTTTGGGGGGGGGGATGCTCGGGGAGCCGCTGCCCTGCAAGCGTCCTCCCGCCGCCCCGAAAACGGGATTTTCTGGGTAGGAATCACAACCTGGGAAAGCAAAGGATGAAATATTCGAATATAGAGCGAAAACGATGAAACGAGGAGGCGAAACATTAAGCAGAGGATGAAGCTTTCTGCGCTAGGGAAGGTCTTTCGGTGGTTTTGAGCAGAGCCGTGGTGGGCAAGTCTGCTCTCAACGTGCTTTTTATGCAGGAAAACGGGGAAAATAGGGGGAGCGAAGGAAAAGGTGGGTGGGAATACCCCCTTGGAGGTGAAATCGGGGCTGATGGCTGAGCCAGAGCCCAGGGGGGGTTGCCCAGGAAGGTTTGAACATCTCCAAGGAAGCGACAAAAAAAATAAATCAGATTTTTTAAAGGTCGAACCGAGATGCGTCCAGAAAACAAAGGGGCGCTCGTGGCCAGTCCGTCCACGAAGGGTGAAGGGCGACACGGTCCCGTCCCGTCTTTTTCGGCTCCTGGGGGGTGGCGAATCCCCAGCGCGGGCTCTCACTGAGGGTTAGAGGTACAATCCGGGTCTGGAAAGGAGAAGAAAAGAAAAAAAAAGAAAAAAAAAAACAAGGGAAAAAGCAATGAAACAGCCTTGCCGTTGGCCGTGCCCCCGTTTCGCGCCGGCTGTCGCCATCCCCCCGGTTAATTATAATCTTCGCTTGAGTGTAAATGTGCTTTTACACTGGGGCTCAGACGGCGCGAGCTAGGGAAGAGCCGTTAACTCGAAAACGGGGGAGCTCCCAGCTGTTCTTTAATAAGAAGAAGTCTACATGGATGGTAGAGATGATGCTGCATCTACCAAGGATCTTTACGGAGGCTGAGGTTGGGATTTCTAGACCCCATCTAAGCAGATCCAGTGGAAAAATGAAGATGGGCTGAGCAAGGACCGGCACGGCCACAGGGTTTTTTTTTTTGTGTTTGACTGCAAAGAAAGGAATAAAAGAGACAAAATTCCCCAGATCTGTGAATATACATCACCTCTAGCGAGCCCCTCAGATCTCCAGCATACGTCTGATAAATGTCCCTCGATATACATCACCTCCAGATATTACCTCTATGTGAGGTGAAAAACATCACCTGAGATCTCCGATATACGTCTGATATATCTACCTTGATATATATCACTTGGTAGAGAGCTCTTCAGATCTCCAATATATGTCTGATATATGTCCCTTGACACACATAATCTCTGTTGAGCTCCTCAGAACTTCAGTATGCATCTGATACATCTACCTCGATATAAATCACCTCTAGGCAGCTCCTCACCAATATACATCTGACATACATCTCTGATATATGTCACCTGACTGGAGCTCCTCAAATCTCCATGATATATCTCGTGCATCTAGCATGACAGACATCACCTCTAGAGAGCTCCTCAGATCTCCGATATATATTTGATATACGTCCCTTGATACACATCACCTCTAGAGAGCTCCTCAGATCTTCAATATACATCCGATATATCTACCTTGATATATATAACCTGGTACAGAGCTTCTCAGATTGCTGATGTACGTCGAGTGTGTGTGTATATATATATATACACCTTGATTTGCTGAGCTGCTCGGATTTGAATATACAATTGATGTATGAACCTCTAGATACATATCACCTCCAGAGAGCTCCTCAGATCCCCAATATACATCTGGTGTATCTACCATGATGTACACCACCTCCATGGAGCTCCTCAGATCCCCAATATACATCTGGTGTATCTACTGTGACGTACACCACCTCCATGGAGCTCCTCAGATCCCCAGTATACATCAGATGCATCTACCATGATGTACACCACCTCCATGGAGCTCCTCAGATCCCCAGTATACATCAGATGCATCTACCATGATGTACACCACCTCCATGGAGCTCCTCAGATCCCCAGTATACATCAGATGCATCTACCATGATGTACACCACCTCCATGGAGCTCCTCAGATCCCCAGTATACATCAGATGCATCTACCATGATGTACACCACCTCCATGGAGCTCCTCAGATCCCCAGTATACATCAGATGCATCTACCATGATGTACACCACCTCCATGGAGCTCCTCAGATCCCCAGTATACATCAGATGCATCTACCATGATGTACACCACCTCCATGGAGCTCCTCAGATCCCCAGTATACATCAGATGCATCTACCATGATGTACACCACTCCCATGGAGCTCCTCAGATCCCAATATATATCTGATATATCTACCATGATACACACCAACTCCATAGAGCTCCTCAGATCTCCAAGACGCACCTGAGGGATACATCTCTGCTATACGTCAGCTGCACAGGGCTCTGCCTTACGCGGTGAGGCCGTATGGGAGATCCATGTCAGCCATTTCCCCCGGTTTTAATTCCATTCCAAACTCCTTGCAAATAACAATGCTCCCATTTTTTGTGGCCTCACAGCCTGTATCTATCATCGCAGCCAGGAGTACGGGTCCAAAAGACAGAGGCATATGGGGAAACTTGCATAGGAAGTGCCATTTCTGGAAACCCGGACAACACCGAGGCCATTGGCCAAGGAGACATATGGAAGCAACTGCGTGATTTCAGGACAAAAAGGGGCGGAAACCCCCAAACACGGAAAATTTGGTGAAAGGGGCAAAAGCTCAAGATGCCCCTTGACTTCTCAGGCAACTGTAGGTCCTGCTGAGTGCCTTAGTGACCTAATCTGGGTTATGCTAAAGGCTTGGAAGGGGCTTGAGTCCAAAACTCTTCCGCCGCAACAGCAACTGAAATATCCTTACGGATAT
>NW_009647504.1:112148-119590 GCF_000708025.1 Charadrius vociferus | reverse complement strand
ACGCATCGAGGACCTGGGACTTGCTTTGCATTGGATTTGTCCTGACAACATGATGAAAAAGGTCATGTTTTGCAGCCGTCATTCATACCTATAAGGACTTTTTTCTGTCTTGTGGGACAGACTTTTGTCATCTGGGCTCACCGTGTGACCAAAACACGAGGAGTGGAGGAAAAGGAGCAGATAAATAAGGCTTGGCAAGAGCTCCGATAACCTGATTTTCATCCTTGGAGGTGATCAGGGCTGAGGCCTTGGATGCTGTACCCATGTGGGACAAAAATACTGGCTTGTGCAGCTTCTGCACTAAAGATGCCATTTTCATCCCCATCACAAAGACCACCAAGAGCCAACCCCAGCGGGGGCATCTCCCTGAACACCCTTGCAGAGGGAGATAAGTCTTTTTGAGCCGGAGCACACTTTTAGCGACTTCAAAAGGCTGCCTTTGAAGTTTAGCGGAGGCCTTTGAAGTCCTCCCGACGCAAAAGGGAATGAAGGAGATGCCTCCTCCTCCAAGATGCTCCACCGCAGGCGACGCAAGCCACCAAGATACGCGGCATCCCGAGCACTCATGGTCACGTGGAGCAGCTGCCCGAGGGTCATAAATGAGACAGCATTTATGACCAGCCATCAAACCCCCAAAATACCCTAAATCTGCTCGACCTGAATACCATCCAACAGTAGAGATGAGAACCCAGGTTGCAAAAAAGCCAAGGGCACCCCTGTTAATAAAGATTTAATTAAGTGTAAGGGAATGCTAATAAAGCTGACATTTAGCAAAAAAAAAAAGAAAATCCTTTTTTTTTTTTGGCAAAAAATCTAAGATTTTAAAGCAAGAAGGCTTTTCCTGTCGTGTCGCCTCGTTTCCGATGTGAGCAGATCATGATGCTTCCAACCTCATCATATCGATGCTGTTTAATTGTGGCTACGATTTTTTTTTTAATCCATTTCATGCCAGCTCCTCCACTTAAACGGAAAGAATGAATGGCGAAACCCCTGACAACGCCGCTGGGTTTTGCCGAATTATTTTTACGCCCCGCGCTACGCCCAGGAGCAAGCTACGCCGGCCCCAAACTCTACACCCACGGGGAAAACCGAAGAAACCCCGTACACGTGAAAAATAAAAAGTACAAATGCAGAAATCAAAGCTTCCCATTTCAGTTTAACTCTTTAAGGAGCGATCACAAGGCTCCGAGAGCTTCGGCAACGCCAGATGCCATCGACAAGGAGGACCACCGCAACAAAATTCTTGGATTTTTTGGGTTTCCCCCCCCATCCATGGTGCGATTTCTGCAGCATCTCCAGCCTCTGGAGCGAGGGTTGGGGTCGGATGGTGGGGACGTTGGAAGGATGCGAAAAGCAATATGGTATTTTCATCTTTCCACCTCCCCGGTCCCGCAAGTTAAACCCGGCGATGCACCGACCCCATCTTTGCTCAAAGAGAGGGAGAAGATTTAAGACGCGCCCAACACACACGCAATATTTCTGCGTTTCTGCAAAAGCAAAGCAGTTTCGCCTCAAAAAAAAAAAAACACAGTCCGGGAGAGACGAGTCCATGGGTGGAGCCCTTCTTGAGGCCGTTCGCGTTATCCAAAAGGGGGTATGGAAATATCGGACCCCCCCCCCCGCCCCAACCCCTGGACGCGTACACGTGTGCACATCTGGGCCCGGGGAACAAAAGCGGCCTCGCTACGCTGCGCCGATAAATAATGGAAAGTCAAAGTGCCCCGCGGAAGCGGCACCATACTGTTCGGCCTCGGGCGAGACGGAGGAAAATTCGGTACCCATGAGGTCTGGAACAGTGGGATTAATAACACATCAATTTTAATGCAGGGTGGGTTGTGGGTTTTTTCTTGCTTTCTTTTTTTTTTTCCTTTTTCTTTCTTTTTTTTTTTTTTTTTTTTTTTTTTTCTGCTTCACAAACAGCAAAGTGAATGTTTGAGCATCTCGGCGGGGGGTTAATGAGGACTCTGATTAGTTATTCAGATTTGCCGATGCTGCCTCCATCCATCCATCCTCGGATGGGGAAATAACGGGAAAGGGTTTGCAGAAAAAAGCTCTTAAAAGACAACCTGCTTGGCTTTTGCAGCTCAGGCGGACGCAGGTTTTGGGGGGGCTTATGCCACGGGGGTCCCCAAAACCGAAATCCTAGTGCCAGCTTTGGGGCGGAAAAGCACATTTTCCCACCATCCGGAGGGGATGCGAAAAGCTGCTGCGTGTTGAGCCACGCTGAATCCTATAAAGGCTCAAGGGAAAATATTTGGATTTGTGGGGAGTTTTCGCAGGAAAAACAAACTCTTGAGTGTTTTTAAGAAAATTTGTGTGATATTATGGCCAGAGGTATACGACCAAAAATGACGGACGCATGAATGCAGGGAGGAATGGATGCAAGGATGCACAGAAGAACAGATGCACGGAAGCAAGGATGCACAGACACAAGGATGCATGGATGCAAAGACACATGGATGGCAGGAAGGTCGGACCACCCTGTAAGCCACCGCTGGTCTGCAAAAATGCAACATCTTCCACGGCTGCAGTATTTTACACGGCATACCACAAAAACCTAACAGAGTGCGTTACGCCCTTGCGCAAACGCAAGGAGCTCACCTCTTTGCTCCTTGGCCCAGAAATATTTTAAGCAGGTTGAGCTCACCCCCACCGCTGGAGCGTTTTGGGGTTTATTCCCAGATTTTGGCTATTGTTCTTCACCTGCATTAAAAAAAAAAAATAAATAAAAAAAAGAGAAAATAGACGGCAGGTATGCAACGATGCTGCAAAAAGGCTTAAAAGGATGGAGCCAGAGCGGCGTTTCGTGGCACTGCAAAGGGGGTCTGTCAAAAAAACTAGGCATTATTTTAGGATTCACTTTGGCCTTCGTCAAGAAGGAATATTTTAAGGACAAACAGGGTCGTGACAACACTCTCTCAATGGTGAATTCATCCCAGCGATGAACGTCAGCGCTTTATTTCTAGTCGGGTCTAGAGACACAGTTGGCTGTTGTTTTGAGCATCAATGGGGTTATGTCCAACTTAGGATACAATGGGGTTTTGGGGGGATAAACTCCCCGCTATTCATGTCATTCCCCACAGCGCCTGCCGGAATCTCAAAAGAACGACAAACTGGAGTTATCCACCTGATTTGGCAACGACCAGGGCTCTCCATCCCAAACAGGCTCTTTTCCCTGGGACCGCCTCCATATGCTTCGTCTCTGTTTTAAACACCGCGTTAATTGTTCTGAATTAACAGCTCCAGCTGGAGGAGCAAACAAGCAATTTGCAACCTTAAGATAACGCCCAACTTATATCAAGTGATTTAAGTTGGGTTTTCGGTTGGTTTTGTGTTTTTTTTTGGAGGGGAAATCTTGCCTCCCTGGCTGCGAATGAGCTTGGCTAAAATCACACCACGATTAATGCGCCCATTTAACAGAAGTGGCCATTAGCCCATAGCCACAGGAGGAGGTGGGATGGTAGGAAAGAAAGAACAAATAAGTTATCTCCACATTGGGCTTTAGTTTAAAGACAGGAGAAATATAATCTGTCCTCTTCACTGCTGGGCGACCCAATGATTGCAGGAGGGCTCATGAATATTTTCTCCCCGACGCACTTTTTTTCCATATTACATTTACATTTTGCTTCAAAATATTCACTCTCTCAAAAAAAAAAAAAAAAAGAAATCTTTCAAGCTTTATCCCTTTGCCCTCTTTCATCTCTTTTTGCCTTTTCTTTTTTCATTTGCAGCTAGATAGAGGAGGTGAGAAAGAAAGACCACGATGATTATTTGTTTACAAGTCCGGATCTTCAACATGGATTTTTCGGGTTATTTTAATTGGTATTTTCACCATTTAAAATCCTTTCTGTTATCACCCAAGGTGTGGGATTCAAGAAGCAAAGTCCATCCCCATCTCCCCACCCCGTCATGCCTGGTTTCAAGAGGAACAAACGGTGCTGGCAGTGAAAGGACTCCAGAGAAAACTGATTTCTCCTATGGGAATGCATAAGTGCTTCGGAAATGCAAGAAAAGCTGTCTATGATTACAATCAAACGTCTGCTGCCACATGGAGTGGAAACTCCTCTTGCTACCCCAGCCGAGGTTGAGTTGGGTGTCAATGTCCATCGACTGCCAACGGCTGTCCAAGAGCATGGAGGTTGGGTCCCATCAGATGGGACGTTGTGGATGGAGTCGCGGTCCTCCAACAAGGTCTTCTGCTGAAGGCAGGACAGTTCACCTCCATTTTACAGGGAAAAATTCTGAAGACACTAACAAGGGGCATCGAAATGCAAGGGTGCATCCTTCTCCAATGACGGGAGGCACCTCCAAGATACAGACCCAACCTTGGAGGTCACGGGCAACGCTGCTGGGACTCGGGCAGCCTTGGATGCCTGGATCCCCGGGGCCGAGATGCGGTACCTGACAACCTCTTGGCTCACGTATAAAGTAACGGGAGAAGCCATAAATCACTCGGGCACCTTCCCTGGGAATGGAAGGCAGCCTGACACCACACTATTCCCAGCGCACCCCCGTTACGCAGATTAATCCTTCTTGATGGAGAATTACAATTAGGGCTCGGTCTTAAGGAGATATCAGCAATCAGATATCTTATCAAATGCCACCTCAATTATTCAAATAATCCCTGGCTCTTAGATTTGGGTGCTGTTTAGGGAAAGCGGTCCGATTAATGTGCTGACACTTCCCCATCACGTCCGACATCCTCAACTTCGTGTCTGATTACGGAATTTGCATTCAATTTAATTTTTTTTTCCATCTGGAGTAAATGAATAATCCGAGTACCTACCCCAGCCTTAATTACATTTGTTAAATTAAAAACCCGGGATGTGAGAAATTTAAATGCATGTAGCTCCGCGGCCAGACAAACCTGCACGTTCAACCTGCCGCAGCCCTGCCGTCTCCCGCTCCAATTTCTCTTCCTTCCCCACAGCCATGCATCAAAGAAATTACAACTAGAAAACAAAAATTCTTTCGGAACGATAAAACAATAGATGATCTTTTGACATTTCCAGCGCTGTTTGCAGGGGAAGGAGATAAAATGTAATAAATTCATATACTTCTGCGTGTTTCTTGGCTCCAGCAGCTAAAATTTCCATCTCTTTATGCAGGAGTCCTGGGGAGCAGAAATCCTTGATAATGCCAAACAATTCGACACTTTATTTTCTCTTTACTCCGCACCACGCGAAACACAGGCTTCAAGCTGCCAGCTGCTGGGAGTGAAACCAGATGCCACATCCCTTTTCCATATGGAAACAGAAATCGCCCCGTCTGGGGGGTGCGCGTACTCCCCTCGGTCGCAGCCCTCTGTGACCCCGGGGGCTGCTACCGGCAAAGCCTCTCCCCAACAGCAAAAAAAATACTATTGCAATGGCACAACTGCATTTTTTTTTTTTATGCTCGACCTGCTTCAGGACAGATTCCGGTACCATCAGCCCCGGAAGAACACAAGGGGAGATCTGCCCCGAGCCACCGAATTTCCTAATTTTGAAATTAAAAGGTAAACAAGGGGGATGGAAATAAAACCAGCAAACTTGACTTTTTTTTTTTTGCTTAAATAGCTTTGCAGAAGCTTTCTAAACTCCCTTTTTTTTGGAGAAGGTGAAACTGAAAAGGCTGGCATTAATAAGTGGACTCAAGGTGGTGGCAAGAAAACATCCGAATAATTAAAGAATAATTAAACATAAACGGAAGATAACGCATTTCCAGCTCTGGACATTTTAGGAGCAATACTCCATATATCACATCATGGGAAATGTCACATAAATCTATTTGGGTGCTGATCGAGGCGTCAGCAAGAATGAAAACGTTCAGGAAAGTCTCTTCTTAGCGCCCCCAAAGACTGAATTAAACAATTTACATGTGAGCGAGCGCAACGATAATAATCCCCCCAGTTTGAGGCTTGCAAGACCAGTAATAAAACACGGCTAAAAATATTCAGGAAAGCCACGCTCGGGTAAAGTGAGACAGGTGAGAGCCGAGCCGAAAATAGCTTTTCCCTTTGCTCCCAGCTTGCTCGCAGCTCAGGCGACATTTCTGCACTCCGGGGAAGTTGGATTTGACTCCCCACCCCCAAAAACGATCCCCTCGGAGGGCTGTAAAAGAGCGTTCCCCCCCTCCCAGGCACAGCGGCGGGATTTGGCCAGCAGAAAAATCCCCTCCAAGCAGGCGGCTCGGATGCCATCTGACGGATGTTGCGGTTCCTCATCCTTTCTGGCTTTCTTCTGCTTTGTTTTGAGTTAACAGTTATGGTGCCGGAGGAGAAAACATCATGTTTTAGCAATGAGGTCCCCAGTGAGGCTGTTTAAAAATTAATTAGCGCCGTGCAACATATTACCGATGAATAGTAATTTTAGCTTTTGTACCTACTTCATCGCCTTCTACACCGCCGTTATCTCAGCTTTTCTACGGTCCTCCCAGCCAACCAGGACCTAATATGGAGGGCACCCAAGAAATTGTTGCCCGTGTCTCCTGGAAATACCCCATTCAACAGCAAACACACACCTGATGTGTTTTCTGTGCAGCTTTTGAATAAATGTTTGCTGAGCTGGCTGGAAGGTAGGAAGCTGCTCTGCTTACGGAGCAGCTTCCCACCATCCCAAAACTGCACTTGTCCAAGGGTACAAGCCTGCCTAGACCCGCCATGGCTCCTACGCAAGGTGGGTGTTGTGGTATGGAGGAGGTTGTGGGACCTGGCTTCATCCAGGATGGAGGACGGAGGTCCTCCCTCCATGGACAGAGACCCTCTGTGGGTGGAGAACCCCCAAACCTGAGGATGGAGAACCTTTAAGGATGGAGAGCCTCCATCCCCAAGGATGGAGATTTGCCAACCCCAAGGATGGAGATTCTCTCCAAACCCAAGGAAGAAGATCCCCATAAGCCAAAGATGCAGACCCTCCAACTCCAAAGGTAAGATGCCCAAGCCTCCACAAAACACAAGGATGGAGATCCTCCTAACCCCAAGGATGGAGATTCTCCTAACCCCATGGATGGGAATCCCACCAGCCTCATGGATGCGGATCCCCCAACTCCAAAGGTGGAGATCTCCAGAACTGAAGGATGGAGACACCCCAGACCTCGAGGACGCAGATCCTCCTAGCGCCAAGTACAGGGATCTCCCCGACCCTGAGGATGTAGATCCCCAGACTCCAAGGATGGAGACCCCCAAACCTCGAGGATGGGGATCCTCTTAACCTCAAGTACAGAGATCCTCCCCAACCCCGGGGATGTGGATCCCCCAAACCCAAGGAGCCTCACAACCCTGAGGATGTGGATCCCCTCAACCCCAAGGATGTGGATCCCCCAAACCCAAGGAGCCTCACAACCCTGAGGATGTGGATCCCCTCAGAACCCGGAGGATGCAGATTCTGCAGATTCCAAGGATGGAGATCCCCCAGCCTAAGAATGGAGACCTTCCAAGGAAAGACATCCCCTCCAGCTACAAG
>NW_009647504.1:82230-111764 GCF_000708025.1 Charadrius vociferus | reverse complement strand
ATGGAGGAGGTTGTGGGACCTGGCTTCATCCAGGATGGAGGACGGAGGTCCTCCCTCCATGGACAGAGACCCTCTGTGGGTGGAGAACCCCCAAACCTGAGGATGGAGAACCTTTAAGGATGGAGAGCCTCCATCCCCAAGGATGGAGATTTGCCAACCCCAAGGATGGAGATTCTCTCCAAACCCAAGGAAGAAGATCCCCATAAGCCAAAGATGCAGACCCTCCAACTCCAAAGGTAAGATGCCCAAGCCTCCACAAAACACAAGGATGGAGATCCTCCTAACCCCAAGGATGGAGATTCTCCTAACCCCATGGATGGGAATCCCACCAGCCTCATGGATGCGGATCCCCCAACTCCAAAGGTGGAGATCTCCAGAACTGAAGGATGGAGACACCCCAGACCTCGAGGACGCAGATCCTCCTAGCGCCAAGTACAGGGATCTCCCCGACCCTGAGGATGTAGATCCCCAGACTCCAAGGACGGAGACCCCCAAACCTCGAGGATGGGGATCCTCTTAACCTCAAGTACAGAGATCCTCCCCAACCCCGGGGATGTGGATCCCCCAAACCCAAGGAGCCTCACAACCCTGAGGATGTGGATCCCCTCAACCCCAAGGATGTGGATCCCCCAAACCCAAGGAGCCTCACAACCCTGAGGATGTGGATCCCCTCAGAACCCGGAGGATGCAGATTCTGCAGATTCCAAGGATGGAGATCCCCCAGCCTAAGAATGGAGACCTTCCAAGGAAAGACATCCCCTCCAGCCACAAGGATGGAGATCCTCCCAAAACCCATGGATGGAGACTCCCCCTTCCCCAATCCCAAGGAGGCCGATCACCCCCTGGAACCTCACTGTGTTGGATTCCCCACCCCACACTGCACGGGGCAGGACATGGAGAGGCATCACCCTGGTCCGGTGGTGGCCAGCCCCCCAACCCTACCCCCACCCCCCAAATTGCAACCCCAAATGAGCCACCATCCCGCTCCATCGAGCAAGCGAGCGAGGCAGCGGGGACCGAGGAGCCTTGCCGCGTCAGCCGCCTTCAGGTGGACGGCGAAGGCGAGGGGAATTTGCAGGGACATCTGGAATATATTCATTTTACGGCATGTTTCATATCACAGACAGGTACTTTGAAGCAGTTAAGTAGTAGCGGGGCGGCACGTCCCCATGGGTGGGCTGCGGTTTGCGCTTTCAGCCCGAGCTGCCCCCGGCATGACAAAGGGGCTGGGGAGACGGAGCTGACGTTTTCCAAACACAGCTTTGCGCCTCTGGGGGCAAATCCAGAAAGAAATTAAAACCTGAAAGGCCAAAAAAGAAAAGAAGAAAAAAAAAAAACAAAAAAAAAACCCCACAACCCCCACGTCTAAGTGATGTTGATCCCCACATCAGGCTATTAACAGTCCCATCACAAATTGTAAATGACTCCGATAAATTAAATGGCTTAGCAGCTGCGAGGAAAGGCCCTTCTGAAGATTCATTTGTTTGGCGGAAAAGAAATTAGTCGGGAATTTAAAATCTTTTGCCAGCAGCTGGACGCAGACGCCCTGCCAAAGCCCACATGTTGCTGCTCGCGCAGCCCCGGGATGCAGCCGGCCCCCGAAAGGAAAAGTTCTCTGCGAGCATCCGAAAGCAGGGGGATGCAGTCATGCTCCCGTTAGCGCGCCACTAACGAGGCTGCGCCTCCTCCCAGCAAACCTATTAAAAGCCCCAAGCGGGGAAGAGGAGGGGTTGGAGAAGGGAGAGAAGTTTGGGTTGCACCCCTGGGTGCAGCGTGGTGCAGTGATTCACCCTAGATGCAGGGAATTGCAGTGATTTACCCCAAAAGGCGTGAGCTGCAGCGCTATTTACACCCCAGATGCAATGAGACGCAATGATTCACACCCCCCCAAAAGCAGTGAGCTGCAGTGATTTAACCCCCGGCGCAGCGGGATACGACGATTTGCCCCCAGAAGCAGTGAGCCGCAGTGATTCCCCCACCACCACCACCACCCTGATTTAAACCCCTGGCATAGTGAGACGTGGTGATTTAACCCCCAGAAGCAGTGAACTGCAGTGATTTAAACCCCTGGCATAGTGAGACGTGGTGATTTAACCCCCAGAAGCAGTGAACTGCAGTGATTTAAACCCCTGGCATAGTGAGACGTGGTGATTTAACCCCCAGAAGCAGTGAACTGCAGTGATTTAAACCCCTGGCATAGTGAGACGTGGTGATTTAACCCCCAGAAGCAGTGAACTGCAGTGATTTAAACCCCCGGCGCAGTGAGACGCGGTGATTTAACCCCCAGAAGCAGTGAACTGCAGTGATTTAAACCCCTGGCATAGTGAGACGTGGTGATTTAACCCCCAGAAGCAGTGAACTGCAGTGATTTAAACCCCCGGCGCAGTGAGACGCGGTGATTTAACCCCCAGAAGCAGTGAACTGCAGTGATTTAAACCCCCGGCGCAGTGAGACACGGTGATTTAACCCCCATAAGCAGTGAACTGCAGTGATTTAAACCCCGGCACAGCGAGACACAGGGATTTACCCCCTAGAAGCAGTGAACTGCAGTGATTTACCACCAGATGCAGGGAGATGCAGTGATTTACCCCCCCCCCCAAAGCGGTGAGATGCAGTGATTTACCCCCCCGAAAGCGGTGAGATACTGGGATGAAGCCCCAGATGCAGCGAGACGCAATGGTTTCCCCCTGTTGCAGCACACCCCGCTGATTTACCTGATGACTCCCCCCCCCAAATCCCAAATTTCCCCACTTCCCTAATGCTTCCAGGCAGGGAAACACCGGGACCAAGCTGTGCACGCCGCAGACGCCCTTTCTCCAGCATTAACACATGAAATTAATGTGTTAAACCTCTGTTTGGAGGCTTCCTCGGCACATCCCTTTTAGCTCATGCAAAATTGAGGGCGGGGGTTCACCTTCAGGTGCTATTTTGCAGGCAGCAGCGTCTCAAAACCCCTTTTAGTGGAAGTTCAGAGGTATAAAAGATGCAAAACGCCCCTAAATTATTCACAGGGTGTTTCAGTCGAAGCCCTGCGATGGGATAAAGGCAAGGATCTGGTGACAGAGCCACGACCCCAGGATGTCTCCTCATCTCTGTTTGGATGGAAAAACCCTTCTGGTATTTACTGGAGAGAAGGGAATGGAGGAGAGGATAAAATAAAAGGGTTTCCTCCAAGCAGAAAAGGGTTGGAGAGCGAGGAAACACACGGAGCACCCCTTTTTCAGGTGCACCCCACCAGAGCAACCCAGTTGCATTTGCTCTTCAGCGACACCGAAGCTTTTCCAAACTTTTACAGGGCCAGAAGAGCAAAATTGAAGTGGGGAAGAGAAATTGCAAACCAAGAAACTCCACCCCGGCAAGGAGGGATAGAAACAACAAAAAAAAAAAAAAAAAAAAGAAAAAAGAAAAGAGAGAGGTGAAAAATTAATAAAACTTGGAAGTGATTTTGCATTTCATACAGGAGGATTTCAAAAAGGAAAAACCCTGGAAGAGCTTTTTTCTGCCCCTTTTTTCCTCTCTGTTTTGCTTCTTTCTGTTCCATTGAGCATCCAGGTGCTCCCGAGCTGGGATTTCCGTTTCTCCGACTCCTACTCAGGGCAAAACCCCAACAACAAACCCCGAAAGTAGGACACCTAGCCCCGCTCAATCCAAACTCAGCTTGATGCTCACTAATTACCCGGTAATGGTATTTATATGCTGCTGGCACGCTCGGAAATGCAGCTCCTAATAACCGAGGTCCGCATCAATATTAATGTCCCGGCTTGACTCTCGATACCCGGGGACCGAGGAGAGACAAAGCAACATCACAGTGAAGCGAAAAGAGGGGGCAGAAAATGAATTTTAAAAGTTTTTTTTTTTTTTCCGTGTTTGGCAGGAAGGGAGTGCTTGAGATCAAATGATGGGTTCCCCCCCCAACCCTTGGCATGTATCAGCAATGAAAGCAAACACAAATCGTAAGTTCCCATTTCTGGGGCGCGAAATCTTCCAGCGAGCGGAGAATTTTTCACCATCCGTAAGCCCTTCCCCAAACTTTGAGTTTCCCCGTAGGTAGGAGCGGGCTGGAAAAACCCTTCTTTTCTTGTTCTGGGATTAGATTTCTAAAATTCGGGTCTTTCCCCTTTACCTGAGTTACTCCAAGACGATCCGCTTCAAATATTCACCCCTGCAAACTTGGTTGCTCATGCACAACCCCCGGCTTTGGGTCGGCTCAGCGTGAAACGCTGCTTGAAACAACCTCTTGAGAAGCATTTTATTTTATTTTTTTTCCCAGTGCTGTTTCAATCCTTACGGGAAAAGGCAGCGCTTTACCCTTCCCCCCCCCTCCCCCCCCTTAATTCACCAATATTATATTGCGCGCGAATACGCACATCGATATTCGCAGAAACGCGGCTCCGCAGAGCACGTTGCGAACGTGCCCCGGCGCCACCCAATAATTCGATTAAAAACCTCCTTTTCTTAATAATTTCTATGCAGAGACACTTGGCACACCGGGAGCATTTAGGCAGAGTTTAAACGGAGTTAATAAACTATTAATAGCCTGCAGTAAGGCTGCGATAGGTTTGAGCTGCGTGTGCTCCGCACGCCTCGGTACAAGGTGTCATTACTGATGTCTGCGCTCAACACGCGTCGAAAAAAAATCACGGAGGTCTTCCATGAAAAAATGCAGTTCCAGGCAATCCGGCATTTCTCAGGGAAAGATGCGTATTTTCAGGATTTTGTGGGGTTTTTTTTCCCATCAAAATGAAATCTGGTAATCTGAGAGTAAGCGTGGACGTGGGGTTTAGCCCGTGGAGTGTTGGGTGCGGTGTTAACCCGCGTCGTTGACCCGTTAATTCGTGCTGATTGATATTCAGAGAAAACGAATGGAAGCCATGAAGATCACGTCCAGCAACTCAACAGTAGGATGTCCCCAGATCATTGTCATTCCGTACTTTCATATCCATGGAAGTGGAGAATTTCCCTATTTTTAGTCAAATTCCAAGTGAGAAAAAGGCAAATTCTGGAAAGATCTTGGGGTGCATTAAAAAGAGCGTGGCCACAGGTGGAGGGAGGTCATCCTCCCCCTCTGCTCTGCTCTGGAGAGGCCACATCTGGAGTGCCATGTTCAGTTCTGGGCTCCCCAGTTCAAGAAGGACAGGGAACTACTGGAGAGGGTCCAGCGGAGGCTGCGGAGATGCTCAGGGCACTGGAGCATCTCTCTGCTGGGGGAAGGCTGAGAGCCCCGGGGCTGTTCAGCCCGGAGAAGAGAAGGCTGAGAGGGGATCTCATCAGCTCTGATCAATATCTAAAGGGCGGGTGGCAAGAGGATGGGGCCAGACTCTTTCCAGTAGCGTCCAGTGACAGGACGAGGGGCAACGGGCACAAACTTGAATATAGGAAGTTCCATCTCAACATGAGGAGGAACTTCTCTCCTGTGAGGGTGGCAGGGCACTGGCACAGGCTGCCTAGTGGGGTAGTCTCCTTCTCTGGAGATATTCCAACCCTGCCTGGATGCCGTCCTGTCCAATCTGCTGTAGGTGACCCTGCTCTGGCAGAGGGTTTGGACTGGATGATCTCCAGAGGTCCCTTCCAATCTTGGCCGTTCCATGACTATGTGAAAATAAACCAGAGAATCATAGAATGGTTTAGGTTGGAAAGGACCTTGAAGATCATCTCGTTCCAACCGCCCTGCCATAGGCAGGGACACCCCCCACTAGACCAGGTTGCCCAAGGCCACGTCCAGCCTGGCCTTGAAAATCTCCAGGGATGAGGCCTCAACAACCTCTCTGGGCAACCTGTTCCAGTGCCTCACAACCCTCAAAGTGAAAAACTTCTTCCTAATGTTTAATCTAAACCTGCCCTCTTCCAGTTTGAAGCCATTCCCCCTCGTCCTATCACTCCATGCCCCAGTAAAAAGTCCTTCCCCAGCTCTCCTGGAGTCCCTTTAGGCACTGGAAGGCCGCAATAAGGTCTCCCCGGAGCCTTCTCTTCTCCAGGCTGAACCCCCCCAACTCTCTCAGCCTCTCCTCATAAGAGAAGTGCTCCAGATCATCCTCGTGGCCCTCCTCTGGACACGCTCCAGCAGGTCCATGTCCTCCGTATGTTGGGGACTCCAGAGCTGGATGCAGTACTCCAGGTGGGGTCTCATGAGAGTGGAGTAGAGGGGCAGACTGCCCTCCCTCGCCCTGCTGGCCACACTTCTTTTGACGCAGCCCAGGATACGGTTGGCCTTCTGGGCTGCGATCGCACAAATGTTCCGCTTCCCTCACAAACCACGGTTATGAAGCATTTACTGACAGGATTAATTTGAGCACTTATTATACAACGGCAACGAGTAACGCATTGACCCTTCAGAGAAAAGCCATTTCTACGTTGATGACTACGCTACGCAGAAGCAGGACTCAAGCCAACTGCCCGAAGACTGCCATAAAAATCAAACAGCGCTATAAAGTGACTTCAGATATTGCAAGAAATCCCCAGAAAGAGACTATTTATAACCTTGTTGGGGCAATCTGGGCTGGAAACAGAGCTCTGCAGTTGTAGGCTCAGCCATCAATTCTGGTCAAACTCGAGAAGATCTTTCTAAAGAGCCATTGAGTGACCCAGTGGAAACAGTAATTTTTCATACAGAAATTTTCCTGAAGCTTAAATCAGCCCTTTATTAAATATTTCTCAGGTCTCACTTGAGGAAAGAGGCCACGAGGTCTATTCCAAGAGGAGTCATCTACGAGAAGTCAGAGGGTAGAAATGAACCTTTCTCAGGGAAAAAAAGGGCAGATTTCCACTCAAGAGACACGGATCGGCACCACTGGAGAACCCAAACCCTAAAAAAGAAGTTTTCTGTCTTTCTTTGTTGGGGTGATGGAAGAATCATAAGAAGAAGCACAACTTTCGTCCAACTTCTCTGGCTGCAGGTGCTCATCACCTTTTGAGCATTCAGAAACACCGTTTCTCCAACCAAAACCACATCGAGCCACAAGAAGACCCTTCCCCGTCGCCTCCAGCCTTGCCCCAACCCTTCCACCAGCACCAGAGAAAACAACCAAATCCCCACGACTTGCAAATATCTCCCTGTCTTTCTCCTTCCCCATGACTGCTTTCCCCCCAAGGAACCTCCAAGATGCCCAAAACCATCACCCACCCTCAAAAAAAAAAAACCAAACCAAAATTAAATCGTAAATTGAGCCAATTAATTAACTGGGAACTGGTGCAAGTCAACACACCGCATGATCAACTTGCTCTATGGCCGCCTGCACCGGACGCGGTTGGTTCATTGGCGCTCGGTGTTGGCCCCCGTTTTATTTACCGTGAAAGGGGAGCTGCAAGGATTGGGAGAAATCAGAGTAAAAGCGATTTTGAGGGACGCTGTAGCTTTTCGGCTCTCTGTTGAAGTATTATTGGCTGATCTCCTACACAGCTGCTCCCCGCTGAATAGACGCATCCCACCTCCAACGCCGTTGGCCATCAACCAACGTGGGAATAAATACAAGTTTTGGGTGTTTTTTTTCAGTTGATGTGACTTATTTGGGTTTTTTTTATATTTTGGGGGGGGAGGAATACGCAGTGATTTATCCAATATTGCACTTAGATGGAAAAAAAAAACCTTCTTTGCTGTCTCATCCCCACCAAAGTGGGCCACCAGAGAGGGTCCAGCGTGGTGACCACCGTCCCGCGGTAAAGTGGGTCTGGAATTATTTAATACCAAAAACTGGGGGGGAAATACGTGACTTCCTCAGCAATAAATGCTTCTTTTTCCAAAGCACTAATTCAGAACGGGGAAAAACATTAAGATTTGAAATGCCTCAATGAAATTTAATTTTTGGTTTGAATCAACAGCTTCACTCAGTGCCATTTTAATGCTATTTTAAGTTGAAATGTCAATTGGAAACTAACATTTAAAAATGTCAAAACATTTCATGTCTGCAGACGGAGCCGAGAGTTTTTTGCTTCCATGTGTCCAAACAGAAAACGCTTTTGGAATTCTACCGTGAAAAAAAAAAATATATATATATAGATATAAAAAAAAAAAAACCAAACAATATTTTGACTTCTTGGAATGAAAACAAAGTTAAAATATAATATTTCCTCCAGGATGCAAACAATATTTTCTGACAAGCTGTAATCACCAAAAAGTAATCTGAACCAAATGTTTGCTACCATGGTCTGTTATAGCTACGTGGGAAGGGAAGAGAAACAGGGATTTTTGATCTCGTAGGCTCTCCGAACCCTTTTTTTGCCAGTTATTTCCATATTTCCACAGCTTTTCTCTCTTATTATATCCCAAAAGGGTAAAATTAGGGGGTGGGAAGCCCCTTCCACCACCCAGAACCATTTCCAACGTGCTGATTTTCCTTCACAGTGGGGAAAAAAAGATATTTTTTCTCTTCTAGAAGAGGCAACATTCGATTTGGGGAGGGATTTTCACTGTATTTTGCGTTAACGACATCCCTTCACCCTCATAATTTGGGGAGATTGGGGGGCGGGAATGGCAGCAGGAGTGTTTTCCCGCGCTCAGCGCTGGCTGCCGGGACCACGTGCACGGGGGGTGTGTGTTTTTTTTATCCAATATAAGTGCAATTTTCCAGTGATCTCACCTTTTAAATTCCTGCCTTGGCCATGCGTTGCCAAAAAAAAAAAAAAAAAACAAAAAAAAAAAAGGGGGGGGAAAAAAAGAAGAGAGAAAGAAAAGCAATTCCAGGCCAGTTGCTATTAAAATAATGAAAATAAAAAAGAGTTTTACTGAATTTTTTTGGTTCTAAGAGCAGGGTGTAAAAATGCAGCGTGGCAAAACGGGGTGAAAACCAACAATTTTGGAGCTGCACTGGGCTGTAAAGCAAGTTTTTAGTCCCGAAGCTCACACCTCCACCGTCCTGGGCCGAACAGCTCTACTGCTCTCCATCACCTTTGCATCTCCCCCAAATTTCTCTTTTTCTCCTTTTTTTTTTTGTTTGGTTGTGGGGGGTTTTTGGGGTTTTTTTTGATTTTTTTTGATTTTTTTTTTTTCTGAGCCCAGACTACAGCCCCGCGCGGGGAATAAGCGCAATTATCTCGTCTCGCCACATTTTTCCAGCCCTGCCTGAGGTTTAATTAAAGCCAAGTGAAAAACACAGAGGAGAAGCGCTTCGTTGCGATATCGCCCCATTGCATGCGGCGGGGAGGGAGGGGGGAAAAAGTAGAGAAAAAAAAAAAAAATAAAACCTTTATCATAGACTTTTTAATTTAGTAAACCTTCCTGGATATTGCTCCTTTATCATATTTCCTTTAAATATATATGAGAATGAGTACGCGTGCGTATATGTATATGTAGACTAGGATACACACGCACCCTCTCTATATAAAAAATAGATATATAAGTGTTCCCTAATCCCCTGTAATCTCCTTGAATTACACCTAAACCACCCTCCTTGCAGGTGACCTTTCCACAAAAGGCTGTTTCTATGCCAACAGCATTGTTTGAGTCAGGTGAGCGAAAAAAAACACAGCACAATAATCTTTAATTTTCACTTAATTCGGTGTTTTCGCCCATCGACTGGTTGACGCTAAAAATCCCTCCGTCGACGGCAAGAATTAATATTAAAAATGAATTCATATATATAGGGTTTGAATATTAGGGGGAGAGCATGGTAACCTCAACCCGGTTTAGATTTTGCCTAAATTCCCGGCATCATTTTGGGGTGAAATCCCCCTCGTTTCGGGGATTAGGAGCAAAATCCTATAGTTTTAAGGTCCATTTCACCTTAAAAGCTGCATTTCTATGTCTCGCCCTGCAAACGCGACCCGCGGCCATCGGTTCCTCCCAAAGAGTGCAAATACGTAAAATTCGGCAAATCCCAATTTTTTCCCATTTTCACTAATTTTTAGGCAATTCCAGCAAGTAGCTTGTCTTCAATGCGGAAAAAAAAAAAACCAACCCAATAAATAAACCTGAACTCTGAAAAATTTGAAGAAATTGTTTAAAAAATCACAGCGGCCGATAACAGCAGGTAATAAGGTGGCGATGAGATTTGGCAGAGTAAAAGCGGCTCAATATAAATGATTTTCTGCGGGTAAAGGCTGGTTTGAGTCTGGATAATTCTATCCCATTGAAAATTTGGGATATTTCTCCTCGCTTTCTTGAGTTCCTCGAGTTCCTACTCAGCCCATCGAGCCGCATCCCAACCCGAAGCTTTTAAAAATGATGCAGAGGAGGAAAAAAAGGAGATTTTTCCAGCGCAAATTATCCGTTTTCGTTTGTTTCGGAGGGTTTTTTAGGTGTGTTTTCGAGAGCGGCACAAAGACCCGCAGCCTGTTGGGTTGCAGCATCCTCCAAAATGGCCTTTTTTTTTTTTTTGTGCTCATTGCGAGTGGGACGTCATCCAAATTCCTGCATATTTTTTTTTTATTGGCGGGCAGGGAAGTATTTTTTTGTTTTTCTTCTGACCCGACCCCAACACCTTCACGGGTCTCGGGAGGGAAGATATTTCCCGACGGCTCCATCTCGCCAGGCGCCGAACCAAGAGGATAAAAATACTGGTTGCCATGGGAACATAAACTCTATAGAGTTTGAAAACACTAGAATTAAACCCCGCACTAATTTTGGTCCTCAAAACCCCCGTTTTCGCATCCACGGTTCGGTGGGTTTGGGGAGTTTTGGGGGCGAAAATCTGAATTTGAAGCGACCCAAGCAAGGTGTAACATCCTTACAGGTATTTTCCCACAGCTGGATGCACCCCAAAACCGGAAGGGAATTTATAAAGATTTTTTTTTTTTTTTAATTAAAAAATATGAATTAATCCCAAATTGCGGAATCGCTTCTCGCCATTCAGCCTCGGCGCCATCGCTCTGCATCGGCCCCACGGACGCATCCCGGTGCCGGGGTGAGGAGCTAATAGATATAACACGAATTTTTGCGTATCATCCAGAAAATCCCCTCGCCGGGCTTAATTCTATTTGCTCAAAACACACCGCGATCACTTAACAAATATTAAATTATAATAATAAGGCCCCAGCGCTAACGATGCTGGGCCAGAGTGTCCCCTTTTCCGGCGGCATCGGGAGCTTCGAACCGGCTTAAAACTCCTTTTTGGAGTTGGCATCTGCCAAACTGCAGGGAAAAACCACGCTCAAAGGAAAATAAATCATTTTACTTCATAATAAGCACCAAATTTGGGATGGCAGGCAGCAGGTCGCGTAAGAAAAGCTAAACGGTAATAAACGGATTATGAATTAAAAAGGGGGCGCGGGTAATCCCCTGCGCGAAGAACGATTCCCATCATTAAACTCGAGTTTCCGAAGGCGAAACAGAAGAGGGAATTCATCCCGCGCCGCCAGAAAAACATGGAGTTACTGGAACTAATTTGTTGGCGACGGCAATAAATCCACTCCACGCCATGCGACGCGCCTGCAGGTTTTCACCACGCACTGCGTGCACGGGATTTTGTGAGTGCCATGATGTGTTTGTAGGGTTCTTGCCATGCGACGTGACGCGATTGAAGGTTTTTGCGACGCGCCTGCAGTTTTTTGCGACGCAATGCGATGTGTTTGTAGGTTTTTCTGACGCAATGCCGTGTGTTTCAAGGTTTTTGCGACGCAGTGCCATGTGTACGTAGGGTTTTGCGATGCAATGCGATGAGTTTGTGGGTTTTTACGATACAATGGGATGTGCCTGCAGGTTTTTGTGACGTAATGCGATGTGTTTGTAGGTTTTTGGTATGCAATGTGATGGTTTTGTATTTTTGCGATGCAACGTGATGAGTTTGTGGGTTTTCGCGACGCAATGCGATGTGCCTGCAGGTTTTCGCATGTAATGCGACACGTTCGTAGGTTTTTGTGATACAACGCGATGTTTTTGCAATGTTTGCGATGCGACGCGATGCATTTGTAGGTTTTTGCCATGAGATGTGATGTCTTAGTGGGTTTTTGCAACGCAATGACATGTATTTAAAGGTTTTTGCGACTCAATGTGATGTGTGTAAAGGTTTTTTGCGATGCAATGCGATGCATTTGTAGGTTTTCACGATGCAATGTGATGTTTTTGCAATTTTTGCGATGCAATGCGATGAGTTTGTCGGTTTTCGCGATGCAATGCAATGTGCCTGCGGGTTTCTGTGACATAATGCCATGTGTTTGTGGGTTTTCGCGATACAATGCGATGTGCCTGCGGGTTTTCGCATGTAATGCGATGTGTTTGTAGGGGTTTGTGATGCAGTATGATCTGCTTGTAGGGTTTTGTGATACAGCGCGATGTTTTTGCAATTTTTGCAATGCGATGCGATGCATTTATAGGTTTTTGCTATGCGATGCGATGTCTTTGTAGGTTTTTGTGATCCAATGCGATGCGCTTGCCGGTTTTCGCATGCAATGCAGCGATGCAGTATGATATGCTTGTAGGTTTTTGTGATACAGTGCGATATTTTTGCAATTTGCACAATGCGCTGCGACGCATTTGTAGGTTTTTGCTATGTGATGCGATGTCTTTGTAGGTTTTCGTGACGCAATGCGATGTGCCTGCAGGTTTTTGCAACGTAATGTGATGGTTTTGCAATTTTTGTGATGCGGTGCCATGTGTGCATAGGTTTTTGCGATGCAATGCGATCTGTTTGTAGGCATGTCTGCAGTTTTTGCGATGCAATGCCACGTGCTTGCAGGTTTTTGCCATAAAATGCCGTATTTTTGCAATTTATGCGATGCAATGCCACGCGTTTGAAGGATTTTGCAATGCAATGCGATGTTTTCGCAATTTTCACAACGCAATAAGATGCGTCTGTAGGTTTTTGCGAAGCAATGCGATGTCCCTGCAGGTTCTTGTGAGGCAATGCGATGTGTTTGTAGGGTTTTGTGACGCAGTACGATGTGTTTGTAGGTTTTTTGCGACGCCGAGCGATGGTTTTGCAATTTTCGCAATGCGATGTGATGTGATTGTAGGTTTTTGCGATACAACGGGATGCGCCTGCAGGTTTTTGTGATGTAATGCAATGTTTTTGTAGGTTTTTGGCATGCAATGTGATGTGTTTGCGATGCAATGTGATGTGTTTGAAGGTTTTTGCAATGCGATGTCATGTGTGTGTAGGTTTTCGCGCTAAAATGCGACGTTTTTGCCATTTTCGCGATGATGCAATGTGTTTGTAGGTTTTTGCCATGCAGTGGGATGTGCCTGCAGGGTTTTGTGATGTAATGCCATGTGTTTGTAGGCTTTGGCGATGCAATGTGATGTTTTTGCAATTTTTGCCACGCAACGCCATGTGTTTGAAGGTTTCCGTGATGCAATGCGATGTGGTTTTAGGTTTTTGCGATGCAATGAGATGTTCTTGCAATTTTTGCCACGCAACGCCATGTGATTGAAGGTTGTCGTGGTGGGATGCCACGCGGCCGCAGGCTTGGCGATGCGACGCCACGTGTTTGCGGCTTTTGGCGATGCAACGCCGCGTGTTTGCGGGTTTTTACGCTGCCATACGGCTGCTTAAAGCTTTTGCAACGCAACGCCACGCAACGCGCTCGCAGGTTTTGGGATGCCACGTGCTTGTTTGACACTCTGGCCATGCGGTGCCGTGTGTTTGCGCGTTTCCCAGGCGTGCCGCCTGCCGTTTTCCCACGGCAATGCCCTTGCTGGGTTTGCGACGCAACTCTGCGACGCGCTGCGCGCTTGCGCTTTCGCAGTTTTCTGCTGCGATGCACATTTTGTGCATTTTTTTGCCAACTCGAAGCCGCAAAACTCCAGGCGACAAAGACAACGCGGCACCCTGTTGTTACCACAAATAACTATTTCCGCTCTCTTTTTGCCCCAAATAGGGGATTTCTGTACAATTTAACTTCTCTAGAGCATCCACGCCACGATTCTGTTGCATTTTGAGAGGAAAAAGCTCAGGTTTGGGGCATTTTTGGATGTTAGTTGGATGCTCCGTCGGGCGCAGAAGCAACTGCAGGAATTTATGTACCCAGGCAACGCTTTTTCTTTTACAGCAATATTCTCTCGCAAAAAAAAATCCCATAAATTGAAGGAGAAATGAGCCTCTGTGCCCAAAAAAGGTGGTTTTCACCCCAAATTCCTAGCTGGGAGAGGAGACCTGGCTGCTTGCGTGTGTCTGCAAAAAGGAAAAGCAAGGAAAAGCAAAAGAAAAGCAAGCCAAAAAAAAGGAAGGAAAAGCAAAAAAAAAGGGAAGGGAAAGCCAAAAAAATGGCAAGGGAGAGCAATAAAAGCAAGGAAAAGAAAAAAAAAAGCAAGGAAAAACAAAAAATAAAGGAAGAAAAAGCAAAAAAAAAAAGGGAATGAAAAGCAAAAAAAAAGGAACGAAAAGCAAAAAAAAAGGAACGAAAAGCAAAAAAGCAAGCAAAAAAGCAAGGAAAAGCGAAAAAAAGGCGAGTAAAAAGCAAGCTTGTCAGAGCAGTTTGGGGAAAAAAAGGTTGAAATCAGCTTCGCGGAGCCGCTTTGCCCATAATCCCTCGCTGTCCCCCAGCGGCTTGTGCAAACAGCATCGGAACGGCGAGCGGCCGGGCTCCGGCCACGCTCCTCCCAGCTGGGATTTTAATTTTAACCAAATAAATTCGACGACGGGCGCGGGGCAGGCGAGAGTTCCCTGTTCTGGAGGGGAATGCGCATTTTGGGGATGCCGAGAGGTGGATTTAGGGCGGATCTGTTGCTCCCCCGTCTCTAAAACCATCCTTTTCCCGGGAGCACAGGAAGGGAAAACTCCCATTTTCGAAGCCGAACCGAGCGTTGCGAATGGATTGTATATGGAATATGGTATATTCCGAATTAATTTGCCTTCTTTTTAGTACTGCGGCCAGAAAAATCAAGGTCTGGGTATGGCAGAGAGAGGGGAGAGGCCACAACGTCGCCAAATTCTGCTATATATTATGTGTTATGTATTTTATGTCATATATCAGCTATTACATTTTTATATTATCTATTATGTAAAGGAATAATATATATTTATTATTATTCCTATCATATATTATGTATCAATCCCATATATTATATATATATGATGTGCCATGCTATATATTATAAAATATAGGAGCATTAAATTATTTATTTTCTATTATTCCCATATATGGTAATATATAGGATATGATAGCAATAATATAGAATATATTAAGCATTATTCCAATATATCTATATTCTGTTATTCCCATACGTTATATGATATGGATGGGATGGGATGGGATGGGGTGGGATGGGGATGGGGATGGGGATGGGGATGGGATGGGATGGGATGGGATGGGGATGGGGATGGGGATGGGGATGGGATGGGATGGGATGGGATGGGGATGGGGATGGGGATGGGGATGGGATGGGATGGGATGGGATGGGGATGGGGATGGGGATGGGGATGGGATGGGATGGGATGGGATGGGGATGGGGATGGGGATGGGGATGGGATGGGATGGGATGGGATGGGGATGGGGATGGGGATGGGGATGGGATGGGATGGGATGGGATGGGGATGGGGATGGGGATGGGGATGGGATGGGATGGGATGGGATGGGGATGGGGATGGGGATGGGGATGGGATGGGATGGGATGGGATGGGGATGGGGATGGGGATGGGGATGGGATGGGATGGGATGGGATGGGGATGGGGATGGGGATGGGGATGGGATGGGATGGGATGGGATGGGGATGGGGATGGGGATGGGGATGGGATGGGATGATATAATATGATATGATATGATATGATATGATATGAATGGGAGAAATAAATAATACCTGTTATTCCCATATATATATTATAATGGAAATAATACATAATATATTACATATTTTAATATCCGTATCATATAGATGTATTTTTATCTAGGTGAGCTTCGCTATTTTTCTTGGGTATTTGCGGGGGAAAAAGGTCTTTTCGCAGCGGTACCCGATGACAGACGGCGCCAGCAAACCGGGAGCCACGGGGTTACTGCGGGATGGGGGCAAAGCGCCGCAGAAAGTGGATTTGGGGGGAATACGACCCTTGAACGACAGGCGAAGGATGATGCTGACGGCCGTTTGCAACCCCCGGCACCAAAACCACCTCTTTTCCCCCCCAAAAAAACTCAGTACATCATTCCAGGTATGCTTTCTGCGCTTCAAAATATGCTCAGATGGCAAAACAAGAAAAAAGATTTCCCTTCTTGAGCAGCAGCCTCGTGAAAAGGAGCCGAAATTCGGTCCCTTTTCCCACCCCGTGTTTTTACCTGGACCTGTTTTCTCAGCCCTTCCCTAATAAAAAACAAGCCAATAAAACAAAGATGAAAATACATTCATTAGGATTGATAACGCTCATTAAAACGGGGCTGTGTAGGAAAGCGCGGCTCCGCTCCGGCGAAGTAAAGGGGAAAAATGCAAATTCTTCTGCGTGAAAAGAGGATATTTCCCTAATCGCCCCAATCAAACGCCGGCGCAATTATCTGTGGCCAACCCAACGGGTTAAAATTATCCTCTTCATCTCCGGACACAGTGAGGAGCCGAAAAAAAAAAAAAATAAAAAAAAAAAGTGTTTCATTTTAATAAAAATGAAATCCGGACCCTGCAGAAACCGGCTTCGCTAATGACGTGTTTACATAGAAAAAGACAATTTCTATTTAATGGTGATTACCAGCGAGAAGAAATTAAACGTCCTGGAGTAGATGGGTTGGGGAGAACGGGGGGAGAAGAAAGTTACGGAGGGGGCGTAAATCAGGAGAGCTGCGGGAGAGCACGCGCCAAAAACCGCAGCGATTCCGCTCCCGGGACGCGAACCCGCACACGTGCACGGGCGCTCAAGGGCGCGCACGCCAACGCACACGCCGACGTGCAAAGACGCACGGGCGCGGAGGGGAGCGTGCGAACGGGCAAAGGCAACGGCAACGTGCACAGGCGAACGCGCAGATGCACACGGACACGCAAACGCGCGTGCAAATGTGAACACGCGCACAGGCATGCGGCGCACACGGCCGTGCAAACACGCAGACGGACGCATGCACACGCATGTGCAGATGCACATGGAAACATGCGTGTGCATACGCAAGCATGCAACATGCCAACGCACGCACACACGCGCGCCTGCAGGTGCCAACACGCAAATGTACATGTAAACGCCCACGCGAACATGCATACGCACACGCAAACATGTATATGCGCATGCAAACATGTATATGCCCACGCAAACATATATGGGCCCACAAAACACGTATATGTGCATGTAAATATGTATATGCCCACGCAAACATGTATACGCGCATGCAAACGTGTCTATGCCCCCGCAAACACGTATATGCGCGTGGAAACATATATGCGCATGCAAACATATATATGCCCACACAGGCATGTATATGCGCATGCAAAGACGTATATGCCCACGCAAACATGTATATGTCCATGCAAAGACGTATATGTCCACGCAAACATGTATACGCCAACACAAAGATGTATATGTCCATGCAAGCGTATATGCCCACGCAAACATGTATATGCCAACACAAAGATGTATATGCCCATGCAAGCGTATATGCCCACGCAAACATGTATATGCCCACGCAAACACATATATGCACACGCAAACATGTATACGTGCATGCAAACACGTATATGCCCACGCAAACATGTATATGCGCACGCAAACATGTATATGTCCACGCAAACATGTATATGTGCATGCAAACATGTATATGTGCACGCAAACATGTATATGTGCATGCAAACATGTATATGTCCACGCAAACATGTATATGTGCATGCAAACATGTATATGTGCACGCAAACATGTATACGTGCATGCAAACGTGTATATGTCCACGGAAACATACATATGTCCACACAAACATGTATATGCACACGCAAACATGTATATGCACACGCAAACACATATACGCCCACGCAAACACGTAGATGCCCACACAAGGAGGCAAATGGACATGCAAACGCGAGCACGCACACGTGCCCACACGCAAAGGCGAACACGCTAAGGCGCACGCACACGGGCGCAGAGGCGGCGACAGGCAGAGCCGTCCCGGTGGCGCCGCGTCTCCCTTTTTCCGGCAGGCTGAGCGCGCCGCGTCCCGCCAGCGACGCTCCCGCACCTCCGCCGTGAATTCTTTTGCTCCCGCGACGGGCGAAAAAAAGTGCAAAATAGGGTCTGATCGCAAAAAAATCCAAGTTTTTGGGCTCGCCGGGTTATCCGTGCTATATCCTCCCTATTCATTTTTATTATTATTATTTTTATTTTCCCCCCAGCGTGAAAATTATTACTTTTTTCTCCCCCCCCCAAAAAGCCAAGGCAAGACGAGGTCTTGTTGCAAGAGGACGAAATAATTTTGGGGGTTGGTCTCCGCGCCAAGGCGGTTCCCGTCCCCCGCCGACCTGCGCAAACCCATCCCGGGGCCAAAGCGTTTCGCCGTCGGGCTTTAACGCGTCTGCTCCTTTCGAAAGCGGAGCAAACATCTGCAGAACAAGCCCAGATGTGCGCCGGAGCCCCGTATTCTCCCTTCCCCAAATTGAGGAATTTCAGCTCCGAGGCACATAATAAGGCAGCGTCTGGGATGGTTTAATAATAGTAAAATTCAAATTGTTACCGAAGCGTAATGAAGAACGCGCTTGGAAGGAGGTCTGCGGAAAAAAATGAATAAATAAAATAAAAAAAAAAAAATAAAAAAAGAGCCGAAATCTCCAGGGAACTGTTGGTTCAGAGGAACGGTAAACAACGCGCAGAAAGGCAACTTAATTATCTTTACAAGCGGAGTTTACCAGCGGCCGCCGGGAAAAATTACCGAGAGAAATGGCAACAGGCAATAAAAAAAAAAAAAAAAAAAAGCCTAAATTCATCTTTTTTTACCCCATAATCTACAAACTCCACGTACGTACGGCCCGAGCTTCTTCGGAAGCAGGAGCCCCTTCGCTTCGGTTTTTCGCCAGCTAAAGCTGAAACATCCAGGCCAAACCAGACCAAAAGCAGGCAGATGCCACGCCGCGGCGGATTTGGGAAGGGAAAGCGCTCGGTTTTCGCAAGGGCTTGGTTTGTGCAAGAGCTGCACAGCGAAAACATATCTTTATATATATATTATTTTTTTTTCTATATTGGCATATATAAGCTGGAAAAGGTGTGAAATTTAAACCGAGGATGCTGGTGAAGAGCAAAGCAAGGACCAAGGCAAGGATGATGGGTTGGATTAAACCAGGGATAGAATCACAAAATGGTTTGGGTTGGAAGGGGCCTTGAAGATGATCTCGTTCCACCCCCCTGCCCTGGGCAGGGACACCTCCCACCAGCCCAGGTTGCCCCAAGCCCCGTCCAACCTGGCCTTGAACACCTCCAGGGATGGGGCAGCCACAGCTTCTCGGGGCAACCTGCCCCAGGGGCTCACCACCCGCACAGTCAACAATTTCTTCCCAATATCTCATCTAAATCTCCCATCTTTCAGTTTAGAACTCTTCCACCTTGTCCCATCACTACATGCCCTTGTAAAAAGTCCTTCTCCACCTTGTAGGCCCCTTTAGGCACTGGAAGGGGCTCTGAGGTCTCCCCTTTTTCGCCTTCTCTTCTCCAGGCTGAACCCCCCCAACTCTCCCAGCCTGTCCTCCCAGCAGAGGGGCTCCAGCCCTCCCAGCATCTCCGGGGCCTCCTCTGGCCCCGCTCCAACAGCTCCGTGTCCTTCTGCTGTTGGAACCCCCCGAGCTGGAGGCAGCACTGCAGGGGCGTCTCCCCAGAGGGGAGCAGAGGGGCACAATCCCCCCCTCGCCCTGCTGGCCACGCTGCTGGGGATGCAGCCCGGGATGCGCGTGGCCTTCTAGGCTGCGATCATTGCCAGCTCACAGTGAGCTTCTCATCCACTGAATATTGGAGAGGACCAAAGCAAGGATTTCTTCACGGAAAGGGTTGTCAAGCACTGGAACAGGCTGCCCAGGGAAGTGGTGGAATCGCCATCCCTGGAGGTATTTAAAAGATGGGCAGATGTGGTGCTGAGGGAGATGGGTTAGTGGTGGACCTGGCAGTGTTAGGTTAACGGTTGGACTAGATGATCTTGATGGTCCCTTCCAGACTAGACGATTCTATGATTCTGTGATTCTAAGGATGCTGGCTAGGATCAAGCCAGCGATGCTGGACAGGATTGAACCCAGGACAGTAAACTCAAACAGAAGATGCTGGTTAGGGCTGAAGAAAAGATCATAGAATCACAGAATAGTTTAGGTTGGAAAGGACCTTGAAGATCATCCAGTTCCAACCCCCCTGCCATGGGCATGGACACCTCCCACCAGCCCAGGTTGCCCAAGGCCACGTCCAACCTGGCCTTGAACACCTCCAGGGATGGGGCCTCAACAACCTCTCTGGGCAACCTGTTCCAGTGCCTCACCACCCTCAAAGGGAAAAACTTCTTCCTAATGTTTAATCTAAACCTGCTCTCTTCCAGTTTGAAGCCATTCCCCCTCGTCCTGTCACTCCATGCCCCAGTAAAAAGTCCCTCCCCAGCTCTCCTGGAGTCCCTTTAGGCACTGGAAGGCCGCAATAAGATCTCCCCGGAGCCTTCTCTTCTCCAGGCTGAACACCCCCAACTCTCTCAGCCTCTCCTCATAGGAGAGGTGCTCCAGCCCTCAGATCATTCTCCTGGCCCTCCTCTGGACACGCTCCAGCAGGTCCATGTCCTTCTTATGTTGGGGACTCCAGAGCTGGATGCAGTACTCCAGGTGGGGTCTCACCAGAGTGGAGCAGAGGGGCAGAATCACCTCCTTTGACCTGCTGGCCACACTTCTTTTGATGCAGCCCAGGATACAGTTGGCCTTCTGGGCTGCGATTGCACATTGCTGGCTCACGGTGAGCAAAGATGCTCCGTAGAACTGAATGAAGGACGTTAACTAAAACCAAAGCCGGGATGGTGGGTAGGACCAAAGCCGGGATGGTGGGTAGGATTAACTCAGGGACACTGGAATCAGGCTGTGGGGGTGAGCGGTCATCAAACCAAGGCTGCTCGCCAAATACGGCCCAAGGATGGTCGCGAGGGTCAAAGCAAGGATGCCAGCTAAGACCGCACCAAGGACGCTACCTAGGAGCAAGCTGAAAACAACAGCTAGGATTGACGGGAGCTGGAATCAAACCAACAATGCTGGCCAGGATCCGGCTGAGGATGCCGGTGAAAGTCAAAGGGAGGATGCCAGTTGAGATCAACTCAAGGATGCTGGTTAAAATCAAATCAAGGATGCAGGTAGGATCACCGGCTGGGACTGAACCAAGGACCATAGCTAAAAATCACACCAAAGATGCCGACCAGGACCAATGCGAAGACGCTGGCTAGGACCCAAAAACAGCTAGCCCAACTCAAACCAAGGACGCCAGCCAGGCTGGAATCAAGGCCACCAGCCAAAAGCAAAGCTCAGACGCTGGTTAGAAGCAAAGCAAAGCCACTGCCTCAAAGCAAAGCTCGGCACCTCTCTGTTTTTCATCCAACTTTTTAAGAAGAACTGTTCATTTTTACGTCTCCCCAGGCGGCCGGCGGCCCAGCGAGGCTCAGCGCCGCTGCGCCACCCCTCCACCCAGGTGGCCACGGTTTGGATTTTTTCATTAACCTGCCCGAAGGAGCTGAGATTGAATTAAAAAAAAAAAAAAGAAAGAAAAAAGCTGCTTTCTGGCACGGTTTGGATGCCAAAAGGTCGATTCCCGCTCCTGGCTGCGATGCTGCAGGCAGCCCGGGGCCGTCAGCCCGGTATGGGCATGCCCGCGAGTCGGCTCAACACCCCAAAATCCCCTTAGTGCGGCGCAGAGAATTCCCCCACCACCACCCCTGCAAAAATCATTTGCTGCCGCCCTTTAACTCACGGCACAACACCGGCGCGCCAATTCGGCCATATTTTGGCCCAAAGGTGCTCTTTATCCCAAATTTCTCACCAAACCCGCTGCACAGGGCTGTTAAACGGCGACGATCCTTTTTAAGGGATATTCAGCTTTTAGCAAAGGCTTCCCGCAACCCCGAATCAACCGAATCTCCCCCGAAAAAATCTGTATTTAGTTCCCGAGCTGATAAGAAAACCTCAAGATTTGGGTTTTGGGGGTTTGGGGTTTTTTTTGACACCTGTTTGCATTGGTACATCAGCTGTCCCAATTGCGGAGTAATTCAGCCCGGCCACGTCTTTTACCCACCCTCACAAAAAATGCTTTGAAATTCAATTAACTGCTTCTTTGTCTTCTATAATTTTTTTTTTAAAAAAAAAGGTGAGTTTTCCCAGAAACATCAGATTTTTCATCACTCCCTCCACACACCTGAGCTAGATTTAACCGCCAGAAGTAACTCCAGGATAGAAAAAGCTGTGAAAAACTGATTTTTTTTTTCTTTTTTTCCCTGCAAATCTAATAGCGATGCAACAGCCAGAGGAAAAACAAAAAAAAAAACCCAGTTCCTAACTTACACCCACTTTCCCAACAGGACAGAACATAATCCCTCTGTGGAGCTTTGATGCCGACGAAGCCACTTTTTTTACAAATTTACAACATTTTTCTGCCCCTGGATGGAGACAAATTAAGCCCCGGGTGTTGCTAAAGCCCCGTTCGATGTGACATCCTAAAAAAAATATTAATTACCCAATGGTTTTATAATGATTTTAATAAGGATGCAGCTCCGGCTCGATAAGATGTGATGCTCTGCATCACATGGGGGTGGTTTTGGGGTTTGGTTTTTTTTTGATGCGTTCGAGCACTGTTTAACGTCGCAATTTGGGGCCGGGGAGGTTTGGACGCGTGGTAAGACAAGTTCTGTGCTTAATGAGGGGCGCCTAATTAAGGTCGGGGAGCACTGCCTTCATCAGGAGACCCCACATCAAGCCTGCCCTGGGTTTTGGGGTTTTTTTGAGCATCCCTGGCCGTCTGGTCGCTCATACCAGCAAGGTCACGGCTGCGATAATTAAGTATTTCAGCTCCCAGGCTGTAGCGTCCTCGCGCCGAAATAATCCCAAATAATATCCCGAATTATTCTGCAGATGGAGACAGTGTCCCCGCTCCCCGGGAAGGAAAAGCAGGTGGGAAATTGAAAAAAAAAACAGCAGGGATGCTTGGCGGTATGGAAATTCCTTGGCAGTACGGAAGGGTGAAAGCTCGGAGGGATGCAAGCCCCGAGCAGGGATGCTAAACGGGCTGAGGATGAGGATGGTTGTTAAAATAAGGAACGAAGGCGACGGGGCGCATCCGTCCCGGCTGGCGAGGAGCCCCGCAAGGACAGGGCGCAAATTAGCGAGAGCCATCAACTTAACGAAGTGGAGGGCCCGGTGTTGGCCTGGCACTGGGTTAATGGAGCTCTGCAGCAGCAGCTGGCACCCGCCTCGGTGGAAAAAAACGCAGGGTTTTGCCCCAAATTTGACGCTAAAACACCCTTCTGGTGCACGGCGAGGATGCAAGCGGTCGCTGCTCGCTGCTTTTCCCCCTCCTGGGCGCACAAACTCCGGCAAAATCGAATTATGATATGGCTTTATGCACGGGGGGGGCTGAATTTGCGCCACGTCTCGCAGGCCTCAGCGTCACCCCAGAATTTTGCCATCCCCATTTTAGAGGGTTTTTCTGCTTTCTAAAGCTTAAAATCGCAGCTCTGGGAGGTCAAAGCAAAGCGAAGGTCGTCCCCCCCCAGCGTCAGTCACCCCAATTTTGCAAAGCCGTTCAGGACCTGTACGCATTCGCCTGCCTAAAAAATGGCACTTTTCTTCAGAAAAATCCCGCCCCGCTGGGATGTGAGGCATAATAATAATAATAATGATGTTATAATAATAACATCATTATTATTATTATTATTATCATCATTATTATCGTTGTTGTTGTTGTTATTATTATTGTTATTATAAATGAGGCCTTGGTGGTGGTGGTGGTGGTAGTAGTAGTAGTAGTAGTAGTAGTAGTAGTATGAGGCCTTGTTCCTATGGCATCATCTTTATCATCATTGTCATCATCATCATGATTATTATTATTATTATTACTATTATTATTATTATCTAATCCGTATTCCAGCAGTTTAACACCCAGAAGAGTCAAAGCTCTCCAGCACAATGAATATTCACACAGCAGCATCCTGGCATATATACTATATATAAGATACGTGTGTCATCATCCACTTTATCCGATTATATCTGTCCAACAGAAAGAATATTCAGTTATTACACATATATCTTTATATATATATATGTCTTCCCCCACATTACCCAATTAAATCCATCCAATGTATGTATTATTGGATTATTATACCTATCGCATGGATATCATTGGGTAATGTGGATGAAGACATATATATATACTGTCTCTATATATAACCATCCGAGAGAGAGAGAGAGGATATATAGTGGGGAGAGGATATATACAGAGGGTATATGTATATGTATATATTAAAAAATATGTTTAATATATATTGGATTGATGTAGCAGATATATTATACCATATATATACACACACCATATATATAAAATATATCATTGTATGTAATTACATAATAATACATAATGTATAATGTATAATGTATAATATATAATATATAATATATAATTATATATTATATGATATACAAAGTATAATTATATATAGTCATATATAATATATAATTATACGTAATTCTATATTATATACTATATAATGGCTATAACAAATATACCATATATGTGTGGTATAATACATATACCATATATATGGTATAGAGATATATCATCTGATATATTATCTGGATATAATAGCATGGATACAATATTATATGGCTATAATATATCTGATGGATACATATGATATAGCCAATGGATAGATATAATGTAATATATCAAATATAACCAAGATATAGCCTATACATCTATTCTATCCAATATACACATCAAATAGAATAGATACAATGCACGGATATAATGTAATATATCCAATATATCCAATGTATTTTTTATATATTTTTTAAACAATATATCCATCCATTATAATAGGTGCAATGAATGGATATAATGTAATATATCCACTATATCTCCACTATATACTTCGCACCTTCTGGAAGCATTAACCCCTTCTGCTGCCGTTTTTCAGCTCCTTTAGTTATATTTTCCTCAAAAAAAAAAAAAAATTAAAAAAAATCCCCACCCTTTCTCAAGTTTTTGGCTTGTTCCCCTCCACCACGATGACGATAATCCCGATTTTTCTACGACGGCATTTATTAACGCATTTTCCCCTCCGTTTTGGGGGGCGCCGTGCACTCGGCTTCCCAAAACCGGCTGATTTGGGCCCATTTGGCACGCCTGATGTTTACGAAAGCCATACGGTTGCTTCAGCCCCGGTTTTCCGCGTTTTCAGCCGACCCAGCGAGCCTTCAAATTTCAACCCAAAAAAACCTTTGCCTCTATCCCTGGCGGCTGGGACAACGCGTTTGGTAGCAAAAAAGGGTATTTTCTAGCAATAAATAGATGGTGGTGGTATGTGTGTGTGTATATATACACACCGATATATTCTATTTTTCTATAGCTATAATTTTATATATTTCTAGCTATATATATACACAAATATTATTGTTGCTATTAGAAATAATCTGTGCTATATACGAGACAGCAATATAGTCATTATTAGCCATATATTGTATCATATGTATAGTGTATAATATTGTATATATAATGAATCAAGCGTCATATATATCAAGCATTATATATATAGTGATAGAATATATTGCTTATATCAAGCAATATATGTTTCTATAATATATACATATATATTGTAGTTATTTATTTGTAAGTATATGCACGTATTACGTTAATATAATATATGTTCTCTTATAGATCAATGTTATTCTACTGCGAGATAAAATATATATCAAGCAATACAGTATGTATGTATAATATATAATTATATATGGTAGTTATTTAATTATTTACAAGTATATGCACGTATTACGTTAATATATTACTATATGTTATATTATGTGGCGATGTCATTATACTGCTATATAGAATATATTGCTCCTATCAAGCAATATGGTATATATGTGTATAATACATAACTATATATTGCAGCTATTTAATTATGAGTATATGCATGTATTACATTAATATATGTTATATTATGTGGCAATGTTATTATACTGCTATATAGAATATATTGCTGCTATCAAGCAATATAGTATATATGTGTATAATATATAACTATATATTGTAGTTATTTAATTATTTATAAGTATATGCATATATTACGTTAACGTATTATTATATGTTATATTGTACAGCAATGCCATTATACTTTTATAGCCAATATATTCCTATAATCTATAAATATATACGGTATCTCTAGCACTATATCATATCGCTGTATCTCCAGAAATTTGCGATGCTGCAAAGATAACGGTCATCGACGCCAAAAACACACCCAAACCCCTTTCTGCTGGGGGAAAGTTGTCCCGATAAAAGAGAAGAAGTTGTTTAAATATCTTTTTTCTTTTTTTTTTTCCTTTTTTGGTTTTTTTTTTTTTTTTTTTTTGCCCACAGAGCTGGAGCTGGGAATCCATTAGCCTTTAATGAAGTGAAACCCTCATCTTGCCGGAGCCACCTCATTTAGCGCAATTGTTTCGCAGCCATTACGGAAAGACAATTACAAGGAAGCGGCGAGAGTAATTGGAAATGCTGGCGGGAGTTGGGCGAAATGATAATAAATAAAAATATTCCCCCTAATAAGCTTGCCAGGAGGGGGGTGGGCTGGAGAAAATCAACATAATTAGAACTGAACCGCGGCGAGGAAAAACAGACAGCGGGGCGGCGAGCGCGCGGCACGGCGGCGAAGGGGACAAGTGGTGAAAACTTCACGTTTTGCCCCCCCGAAACAGCGGAGGAAAAGACTTTTCCCACCTGCACCGAGTTACGGGGGGCGAAAAATTAAGGAGGAGGGGGCGGGGGGGGGGGGGGGAGGTGTGATGCAGGTGATGCTCTTCACGGGACAGCGCAGAGGAGCATCGTCGGGTGCCACCAATTTCGCCGCAAGAGTTGTTGTTTTGTTTTTCCTGCCTGTAAATCGCAATATTTTTAGCCAAACCTGTATTATTTTAATTATTTAAGCCTTCGTTTTAGTTAGTTAAGCCTTTATATTAATTATTTAAGCCTTACGGAGGGGGGGTTTGGGGGGCATTTTGCTCGGCGAAGGAAGGAAAAAGGGTTAAATCGCGTTCAAAAGCGGGCGCAGGCAGCCGTCGGCGGGTTCCCTCCTCACTCCCAAAATCCTGGCTTTTTCCCCCAAAATAAGCCCTGCGTCCCGCGCAAGCGTCCAGGCTCTGTCTCCATCCTCCTCCCGCCCCAATGCGGCTTTAGCAGCTCCTCCAAAGCGGTTTGCAGCTAAAAAAAAGTCCAAAATTAGGAGGTTTGCACCCAAAAAAGCCATTCGGGCAGAGGTTTGTACCAAAAAAAGCCATTCAGGCAGAGGTTTGCAGCCAAAAAAAGTCCAAAAATTGGGGATTCGCACCCAAAAAAGCCATTCAGGCAGAGGTTTGTACCAAAAAAAGTCCAAAAATCGGAGGTTTGCAGCCAAAAAAGCCATTCAGGCAGAGGTTTGCACCCAAAAAAAGTCCAAAAATTGGGGATTCGCACCAAAAAAAGCCATTCAGGCAGAGGTTTGCACCCAAAAAAAGTCCAAAAACTGGGGTTTTGCACAAAAAAAAGCCATTCAGGCAGAGGTTTGCAGCCAAAAAAAGTCCAAAAATTGGGGATTCGCACCAAAAAAAGCCATTCAGGCAGAGGTTTGCACCCAAAAAAAGTCCAAAAATTGGGGATTCGCACCAAAAAAAGCCATTCAGGCAGAGGTTTGCACCCAAAAAAAGTCCAAAAATTGGGGATTCGCACCAAAAAAAGCCATTCAGGCAGAGGTTTGCACCCAAAAAAAGTCCAAAAATTGGGGATTCGCACCAAAAAAAGCCATTCAGGCAGAGGTTTGCACCCAAAAAAAGTCCAAAAATTGGGGATTCGCACCAAAAAAAGCCATTCAGGCAGAGGTTTGCACCCAAAAAAAGTCCAAAAATTGGGGATTCGCACCAAAAAAAGCCATTCAGGCAGAGGTTTGCACCCAAAAAAGTCCTTAAAACAGGGGTTTTCAGCAAAAAAAGGCACTTTTAAATGGTCTTTCCACCAAAATAAAGCTCTTCATGCAGAGCTTTGCGCTCCAAGTCCTTCAAAAAAGGGTTTGCACCCCCCAAAAAAGTCATTCAAAAAAGTGTTTGCGGCAAAAAAAAGCCCTTTGAACGGAGGTCTGCGCCCCAAAAAACCTTTTAAATGGCAGTTTTGCACCCAAAAAAGCACTTTAAACAGGAGGCTGCGGAAAAGAAGGTCTTTCAAATCGGATTTTTCACCTTAAAAAGGTCTTCAAAAAGGGATTTGCACCCAAAAAAATGTCCTTTAAACACAGAGGTTGCACCAGAAAAGCCCTTAAAACAGGAGGTTGCAGCAAAAAAAGTCCTTCAAATGGGGGTTTTTACCCTAAAAAAGGCCTTCAAAGGGGGTTTGCGCCAAAAAAAAGTCCTTTTAGGTGGCTCTCGCCGCCAATTCCGGCGTTCCGGAGGGACGGGTATCCCACATTTCCCCGAAAATTGGTGAAATACCGCGTAGGGAATTATAGTTTTTAAAATGTCGTTCCTACTCGGACGCTCTGCAATCCCGCCGGTATCCGAAATCAATAATAAAAGACTCTCCCACAAGAATAAAAAGGCTCAAATAAAGAAGAAAATATCCCCCAAAAGAATAAAACAGCCCCCAAAATAATAAATTATCCCAAATAAATAACAAAATGCCCCCGAAAAATAATAAAATACTCCCCCAAAGTAACAAAATACCCCAAATAAATAACAAAACACCCCCCAAAATCATGAAATAACTCCCCAAAATAATAGAATATCCCAAATAAATAACAAAATACCCCCAAAATAATGAAACACCCCCCAAAATAATAAAATAGCCCAAATAACTAACAAAATGCCCCTGAAAAATAATAAAATACTCCCCCAAAGTAACAAAATCTCCCAAATAAGTAACAAAATACCCCCCAAAATAATGAAATAACCCCCAAAATAATATAATATCCCAAATAAATAACAAAATACCCCCCAAAATAATGCAATCACCCCCCCAAATAATGCAATAACCCAAATAAATAACAAAATAGCCCCCAAAATAATAAAATAGCCCAAATAAATAACAAAATACCCCCCAAAATAACAAAATAACCCCCAAAATAACAGACTATCCCAAATAAATAACAAAATAGCCCCCAAAATAATGCAATAACCCATCCAAAATAATGAAATAGCCCAAATAAGTAACAAAAAGCCCCTGAAAAATAATAAAATACTCCCCCAAAGTAACAAAATCTCCCAAATAAGTAACAAAATACGCCCCAAAATAACGAAATAACCCCCAAAATAATAGAATATCCCAAATAAATAACAAAATACCCCCCAAAATAATGCAATAACCCCCCCAAAATAATGCAGTAACCCCAAAAAATAACAAAATAGCCCCCAAAATAATGCAATAACCCCCCAAAATAATAAAATAGCCCAAATAAGTAACAAAATGCCCCTGAAAAATAATAAAATACTCCCCCAAAGTAACAAAATCTCCCAAATAAGTAACAAAATACCCCCCAAAATAATGAAATAACACCCA
>NW_009647504.1:79623-81827 GCF_000708025.1 Charadrius vociferus | reverse complement strand
GGTGTGCAAGGGAGTGTGCAAGGAAGCGTGCAGGGGAACATCTGTGGGAGGATGAATGGGAGCAGGAGGTGTGCAAGGGAGTGTGCAAAGAAGTGTGCAGGGGAATGTCTGCGGGAGGATGAATGGGAGCGGGAGGTGTGCAAGGGAGCGTGGAAGGGAGTGTGCAAGGGAACATACATGTCAGGATGAATGGGAGGTGGAGGTGTGCAAGGGAGTGTGCAAAGGAGTGTGCAAGGGAGTGTGCAGGGGAACACGCATGGATGAATGGGAGCGGGAGGTGTGCAAGGGAGCGTGGAAGGGAGTGTGCAAGGGAACATACATGTCAGGATGAATGGGAGGTGGAGGTGTGCAAGGGAGTGTGCAAAGGAGTGTGCAAGGGAGTGTGCAGGGGAACACGCATGGATGAATGGGAGCGGGAGGTGTGCAAGGGAGCGTGGAAGGGAGTGTGCAAGGGAACATACATGTCAGGATGAATGGGAGGTGGAGGTGTGCAAGGGAGTGTGCAAAGGAGTGTGCAAGGGAGTGTGCAGGGGAACACGCATGGATTAATGGGAGCGGGAGGTGTGCAAGGGAGTGTGCAAGGAAGCGTGCAGGGGAACATCTGTGGGAGGATGAATGGGAGCAGGAGGTGTGCAAGGGAGTGTGCAAAGAAGTGTGCAGGGGAATGTCTGCGGGAGGATGAATGGGAGCGGGAGGTGTGCAAGGGAGTGTGCAAGGGAGTGTGCAGGGGAACATCTGTGGGAGGATGAATGGGAGGTGGGGGTGTGCAAGGAAGCGTGCAAAGGAGTGTGCAAGGGAGTGTGCAGGGGAACACACATGGATGAATGGGAGCGGGAGGTGTGCAAGGGAGTGTGCAAGGAAGGGTGCAAGGGAGTATGCAGGGGAACACACATGGATGAATGGGAGCGGGAGGTGTGCAAAGGAGTGTGCAAGGATTGTGCAGGGAGTGTGCAGGAGAACACAGGTGGAAGGATGAATCGGAACTTGAGGTGTGCAAGGGAGCGTGCAAGGGGTGTACGAGGAGGGTGCAGGGGAACACACGTGGGAGGATGAATGAGAGTAGGTGGTGTGAAAGGAGGTGTGCAAGGAAGCGTGCAAAGGAGTGTGCAAGGGAGTGTGCAGGGGAACACACATGGATGAATGGGAGCGGGAGGTGTGCAAAGGAGAGTGCAAGGAGCGTGCGTCTGTGGGAGGATGAATGGGAGCTGGTGGTGTGCAAGGGAGTGTGCAAGGAAGCGTGCAGGGGAACATCTGTGGGAGGATGAATGGGAGGTGGGGGTGTGCAAGGAAGTCTGCAAGAGAGCGTGCAAGGAGCGTGCAGGGGAATGTCTGTGGGAGGATGAATGGGAGCGGGAGGTGTGCAAGGGAGTGTGCGAAGGAGTGTGCAAGGGAGTATGCAGGGGAACACACATGGATGAATGGGAGCGGGAGGTGTGCAAAGGAGTGTGCAAGGATTGTGCAGGGAGTGTGCAGGAGAACACAGGTGGAAGGATGAATCGGAACTTGAGGTGTGCAAGGGAGCGTGCAAGGGGTGTACGAGGAGTGTGCAGGGGAACACACGTGGGAGGATGAATGAGAGTAGGTGGTGTGAAAGGAAGTGTGCAAGGGAGTGTGCAAAGGAGTGTGCAAGGGAGTGTGCAGGGGAACATGCATAGATTAATGGGAGTGGGAGGTGTGCAAGGAAGTGTGCAAGGAGTGTGCAGGGAGTGTGCAGGGGAACGTCTGTGGGAGGATGAATGGGAGCTGGTGGTGTGCAAGGGAGTGTGCAAGGAGTGTGCAAGGAGTGTGCAGGGAGCGTGCGAGGGAACACAGATGGGAGGCTGAATGGGAGGAGGAGGTGTGCAAGGGAGCGCGCACAGAAGCGTGCAGGAGCGTGCAGGGGAACGTCTGTGGGAGGCTGCGAGGGAGCGGGAGGCGTGCGAGGGAGCGTGCGAGGGAGCGTGCGAGGGACTATTATATATCACATCTTATACCATCCGTTATATGTTTCATTTTGTATAGTATATAGTGTATAGACCAATACTGTATCCTATATAGACTATACACTAATCAGTCTATATTATCTCTATTAATTATCTCTATTATCATCTATTATATATGTTACATCTTATGTACTATATATTCAATTAGTATATAGTATATAGTACATAGTACATAGTATATACTATATAGTATTAGTATATAGTCTATATACTATATAGTAT
>NW_009647504.1:75513-76188 GCF_000708025.1 Charadrius vociferus | reverse complement strand
TATGTAATATATAGTATATAGTATGTAATATATATATTATAGTATGTAATATGTAATATGTAATTAATATATAATATATATTTATATCCCCCAATACATATATCTCATAAATATAACACATATATACTATGTATATACTATATAATATATACATACATACTATATTCCCCAAGATATGTATCTCCTGCTGAGCTGGGTACCATCCCGTGGTCTTTGCTAATTAGGATGCCCCGCAAGTGGCTTCGCTAATTAGGGTGCTCTACGAGCATCATCGCTAATTAGGGTGCCCCTGTTGGGGTCTTTAATTTGGGTGCCCTGTGAGCATCTTTGCTGATTTGGGTACCATCCCACGGTCTTCGCTAATTAGGGTGCCCTGATGAGGTCCTTCATTTGGGTGCCCCGTGAGCGTCTTTGCTCATTTGGGTCGCCCTCCAAAGATCTTGCTAATTTGGCTGCCCCGTCAGGATCTTTCGCTAATTAGTGTGCCCCGCTGGGGTCTTTCATTTGGGCGCCCCGTGAGCATCTTTTGGTATTGCGGGTGCCCTGCGAGCATCTCGGCTGACCTGGGTACCACCCTACCATCCCATAATCCCGCCACCCCACCATCCCACCATCCACCACCCCACCATCCACCATCCCATCATCCCCCATCCCACCATCCCACCATCCACCATC
>NW_009647504.1:73703-74095 GCF_000708025.1 Charadrius vociferus | reverse complement strand
CCACCACCCCCTCACCCCACCCCCCCCCCATCCACCATCCCACCATCCCATCATCCACCATCCCATCATCCCACCATCCCACCATCCCATCATCCACCATCCCATCATCCCACCATCCCACCATCCCATCATCCACCATCCCACCATCCCACCATCCCACCATCTCATCAATACACCACCCCATCATCCCACCACCCCACCATCCCACCACCCTACCATCCCACCATCCCATCATCCACCATCCCACCATCCCATCATCCACCATCCCACCATCCCACCACCCCACCATCCCATCATCCCACCATCCCACCACCCCACCATCCACCATCCCATCATCCACCATCCCACCATCCCATCATCCACCATCCCACCATCCCACCATCCCCCCCCCC
>NW_009647504.1:69749-73556 GCF_000708025.1 Charadrius vociferus | reverse complement strand
CTGGCGGGGGAGGAAAAAAAAAAAAAGAATATATATATAAAAAAAAAGGTTACTGGCCCCGAGGCCAGCAATAAACCAAACGTAATGGTCCCATTTCCCCCCTTTTCCTTTTATTTCCTTTTCCCCCCATTTTCCTCTAATTTCCTTTTTTCCCACTTTCCCTTTATTTCCATTTTCCCCACTTTCATTTCCGTTTCCCCCACTTTCCTTTAATTTCCTTTTCTCCCATTTCCCTTTTATTTCCTTTACCCCAATTTCCTTTTATTTCCTTTTTCCCCATTTTCCTTTTATTTCCTTTTTTTCCGATCTTCCCTTTAGTGTCTTTTTTCCCATTTTCCTTTTATTTCCATTTCTCCCATTTTCCTTTTAGTGCCTTTTTCCCCCATTTTCCTTTTATTTCCTTTTTTCCCATTTTCCTTTTAGTGCCTTTTTCCCCCATTTTCCTTTTATTTCCATTTCTCCCATTTCCTTTTATTTCACTTTCCCCCTTTTCCTTTCATTTCCTTTTTTCCCATTTTCCTTTCATTTCCCTTTCCCCGTTTTCCTTTCATTTCCCTTTCCCCCTTTTCCTTTCATTTCCTTTTTCCCCCTTTTCCTTTCATTTCCCTTTCCCCCTTTTCCTTTCATTTCCTTTTTCCCATTTTCCTTTCATTTCCTTTTTCCCCCTTTTCCTTTCATTTCCTTTTTCCCCCTTTTCCTTTCATTTCCTTTTTTTCCCCATTCTCCTTTCATTCCCTTTTTTTTCCCACTTCCCTTTTATTCCCTTTCTCCCCATTCTCCTTTCATTCCCTTATTCCCCATTTTCAATTTCCTTTTTTCCCATTTTCCAATTCCTTTTTTTTCCCCATTTTCCAATTCCCTTTTTTTTCTTTCATTTCCTTTCCCCCTATTTTCCTTTTTTTTCATTCTCTTTCATTCTTTCTTTTTTTTTTTTTCCTCCCCAGGAGAAAAGGAAACCTCAATTCCGCTGCCACATCGGGGAAAAAAATCCCCAAGGAATTCCCAATCCCTATTCCGGTCTCTCCCATCCAACCCTTTCCCCAGTCCCACCTCATCCCAGTCAAAATTTAATCCTTTCAGGATTTTGCTCACCCTGGGACAAAATAAAACCCAAGCGTACGAATATCCCCGCTCCCGGCGGCGAGAGACGGGGAGGAGGCGCATCCCAAACTTTCCCTTTGGATTAAGGAAAAAAAAAATCAACGCCGACGCGAAAAACTTTTGCCCGGGAAAGTCCGGGCGCGAGCGAAAGCCTTAATTCCAGGAAAAGCAGGATTAAAAGCGGATGTGGAGTATTTATATGAAGTTGTGTAAATACAGACGCCGCAACCCGCCGGACGTCACCGGCACTTGGAAAAATCTCAAGTATGCGACAGGAAAAATCCGTGTTTTCCAAACAAGCTACACCACCAAAAAAAAAAAAAAAGAAAATCCCAGTAAAAACCAGTGGGTTTTATGAATGTCACAAATCATACGGGTAACGCAGGGCTGCCCTCTCCGCCTGCATCCCAAAACCCGGCTGCGATCACCACCTCCGGTGACGGGATGATGCCAAACCCCACCCCATGGAGGCTCCAGAGTTTTTTCCTATGGGAAAATCCCCATTTTTTGCCCTGAAAAAATGCCGGAGGGGGGAGGGATAATTATTAAAAGATGCTCCCGCTGTTCAGGAGCCGTTGGGGGCTGGAGGAGGATGAGGATGAGGGATCATCCCGGGATGGACCAGGGATGCTCAGGGATGCTCCGGCTCCCCGGGCACAGGGCGAGCAAGGATACATGGATCATCCCGGACTGGACCAGGGATGCTCTGGTTCCCCGGGCACAGGGCGAGGAAGGATACAGGGATCATCCCGGGATAGACCAGGGATGCTCCAGCTTCCCGGGCACAGGGCGAGCAAGGATACACGGATCATCCCAGCCTGGACCAGGGATGCTCCGGTTCCCCGGGCACAGGGCGAGCAAGGATACACAGATCATCCCGGGACGGACCACGGATGCTCCGGTTCCCCGGGCACGGGGCGAGCAAGGATACATGGATCATCCCGGGATCGACCAGGGATGCTCTGGTTCCCCGGGCACAGGGCGAGCAAGGATACACGGATCATCCCGGGACGGACCAGGGATGCTCCGGCTGTCTCTACATAGGCGGAAAAATAAGCGCCAAGCACGGATATACTCAATTCCCAGCTTTTTCCCGCAGGGATTCAGGCTATCCATACGGAAAACTCAACCGGGCACAAGCCGGCTTCATCCCCCCTGCAAAGCCAAACGAGCGGCCGCTCATCTAAATAAACCCGGGATATAACGAAGGGAGGCGCCGGACCGGCTGAGGCTCCTGTTGCAGGATCCGGCCGCGCCGAGAGATTGCGGGGCCGTGCCGTAAAGCGGTTATTTTGGGCCGAGATACGGTTTCACCGCCGCTTTCCCGTGGTTTCATGTGACACGGAGCCAGCATCCCGAAAATAAACGGGCCGCCGCTCCCCTGTCTTAAAGGGAATAGATCCAGAAACGTTAACTATCACAACGCAGACGCCCGAATAATCGATATTAACGATTTTTCTTATTTTAGGTGATTTAATGGGAGGAGAATAAAAGCACGCCAAGGGTGAAAAGCCCTTTGGATTTCAGCGAATAGTCGGAAAATCCCGGTAATTAAAAGCACCAGATGATGCCGCCGAGATCCAGAGGTCAGGATCACAGAGAGGTTTTGGGGGGGGGGTTGATTTTTTGACCCTGATTTGAGGAGTTTCCCCCTCCCCCCTCCAAGAACTTCAAAAATATATAAATAAAAGGTATCGCTTTCCGGTCGGGATCGGTCCCTGCCGGCCGCGTGTTTGGGGTTTTCTTCCCCAAAAGCGGCGGCAAAGAGGTGACGCTCCGCGCGCCGAAACAGCAAAAAATTGTTGGAAAAAATACTGTTCGCTGATTGGATTTATTTATTTACATTTTTTTTTGGGCAATGAGGCCAACGAGGGGATTTTTTTGCTGTTTGGGGCTAAAAACCTCAGATTTAGGCTTATCCCCCATCCTTGCAGCCGTAGCGCCGCTTGTCATCATTGCACATTAAAATAATCCCGGGTGAGTAAAGTATAAACCGAAAGAATTTTGCCAAAATCGCTCCATCTCGCGATTGGAAACCACCATTTATCAGCTGGAGAAATAGTTTGCCTCTCTCGTGGAAGACAAACATCAAGTTTTAGCCGCAAAAAGCCTTTGGCAGCGAGGCGCAAAGTTATTTTTGACTCTAGTTTCGCAGCTCCGGGGACGTCCCCTCGGCGATATCGACTTTCCTCGCTCGCAAACGGAGACGGGAAGTTTTGAAATTCCAAAAAAAAAAAAGAAGAAAATGGCACCGGAGAAGAAAATGGCACCGGAGCGAAGATATTTCCAGGAATCCGAGCAGCGGCGATGCTCGCGCGCTCGGAGGCTGGTGGGAAGCGCGTCGGGAGAGCGCCTGCGTACGCACGCGGTGGGTTTTTTTTCCCCCCTGGAAATCACCATGGTACGGCGCGATGGGATGTCGGACCGGAGTCGGGAAAGTTGGTTTTTTCTTTCGGAGCGGCTGAGAGGGGCGATGTCCACCCGGAAGATCGGCTCGCGGAGGAGGCGACCGGGATTTTTCGCTGGGATGGGGAAGACGCCGTCGTTCCGCTCTCCCGCTTGATAATTCCCTACTATCGCTCAACCCGTCGATAATTTTCTATTCTAAATCAATATTCTATTTTATTCTTTATATTTCTCTTAATGTAAATTGATTTTCTATTATAAATCTACACATCAACCCGCAATTTTCATTTCTAAATCAAT
>NW_009647504.1:59889-68898 GCF_000708025.1 Charadrius vociferus | reverse complement strand
AAAAAAAAGCCGGTATTTATAGCCGGCGTGTCTCATCCCCGCTGCCCTCAGCCCCGGCGATTAATTAAATTAGCACAAAGAGGGGTTTGTTGAGCGTCTCCGGCCTCGCAAAGTCGAGGCGGCGACCAGGAAACAAAGGGTCGAATTCTGCCTGGTGGGCCGACGCCGATTTGGGTGCGTTTCAGCCGCTTTCGGCGCAATCCATCGCGCCGGGGCAATTTTCCCATTCAAGAATGAGGATTTTTTGGAGTCCCGAACCCCTGAGTCCTTCCCCACTCATCGCAGGAGTGCGAGAGCACAGCCCCTCTCCCAGCGCAATGAGTTCGGGGGGAAATTCTTGGAATTTTGCCCGCTTCCCCCCTCCCGTTGAGCCAAACCCCACCAGAAACGGTCAGAAATAGCGGTGTTCTGCTATTAAAAATGCCGCTAAATCACTTTATTCGGCGTTTTTCGCGCAAATAGTCTCGCCAGGTCCTTCGGCGAAGTTGTTTGCGACGTCAATTTTAAAGACGGGGGACGCAAACGGCGGTTTTGGAGGTCTTTTAGGTAGAGCGGAGCGATTTAGCGCGGCGTGAGGTGGGATGAAAATGGAAAAGGTGACGTTAAATCGGAGGAAAAGCTCCTCGACGGCTGCCGGGTTAAGGAAAAAAAGGCTGAAATGCTCCAAAAAGAGGGAAAGGCACGTGAGCGGCACGCAAAAGCTGGAGGAGAATGGGGAAAATAGCATGAGCATCCCTAAAAGTGCAGCCGCATCCCTAAAATTGGACCGGCAACCCCAAAATTGGACGGATAGCCGCAAAATGGCACGAGCACCGCCGATGTTGCACGAGCGTCCCGAAAAGTGCGGCGGCGTTCCTAAAGTTGCAGCGGCATCGCGAAAATCGGAGGAGCGTCGCTAAAAGTGGACGGGCATCGCTCTTAACGGCACCAGCAGCAGGAAAAGTGGATGAGCAGCCCTACAGTTGCACCAGCAGCCCCAAAATTGCACCTGCATCCCTAAAATCCCACCAGCATCCTGAAAATTTGCGCCAGCAGCCCTAAGATTTGCACCAACATCCCTAAAAATCCCCCCAGCATCCTTAAAATCCACCAGCAGCCCTAAAATTTGCATGAGCATCCCTAAAAATCGCACCAGCATCCTTAAAATCCCACCAGCATCCTTAAAATCCCACCAGCATCCCTAAAAATTGCACCAGCATCCCCAAAATAGCACCTGCATCCCTAAAATCCCACCAGCATCCTTAAAATCGCACCAGCATCCTTAAAATCGCACCAGCATCCTTAAAATCCCACCAGCATCCCTAAAATTTGCGCCAGCCTCCCTAAAAATCCCCCCAGCATCCTTAAAATCCCACCAGCATCCCTAAAATTTGCGCCAGCCTCCCTAAAAATCCCCCCAGCATCCTTAAAATCCCACCAGCATCCCTAAAATTTGCGCCAGCCTCCCTAAAAATCCCCCCAGCATCCTTAAAATCCCACCAGCATCCCTAAAATTTGCGCCAGCCTCCCTAAAAATCCCCCCAGCATCCTTAAAATCCCACCAGCATCCCTAAAATTTGCGCCAGCCTCCCTAAAAATCCCCCCAGCATCCTTAAAATCCCACCAGCATCCCTAAAATTTGCGCCAGCCTCCCTAAAAATCCCCCCAGCATCCTTAAAATCCCACCAGCATCCCTAAAATTTGCGCCAGCCTCCCTAAAAATCCCCCCAGCATCCTTAAAATCCCACCAGCATCCCTAAAATTTGCGCCAGCCTCCCTAAAAATCCCCCCAGCATCCTTAAAATCCCACCAGCATCCCTAAAATTTGCGCCAGCCTCCCTAAAAATCCCCCCAGCATCCTTAAAATCCCACCAGCATCCCTAAAATTTGCGCCAGCCTCCCTAAAAATCCCCCCAGCATCCTTAAAATCCCACCAGCATCCCTAAAATTTGCGCCAGCCTCCCTAAAAATCCCCCCAGCATCCTTAAAATCCCACCAGCATCCCTAAAATTTGCGCCAGCCTCCCTAAAAATCCCCCCAGCATCCTTAAAATCCCACCAGCATCCCTAAAATTTGCGCCAGCCTCCCTAAAAATCCCCCCAGCATCCTTAAAATCCCACCAGCATCCCTAAAATTTGCGCCAGCCTCCCTAAAAATCCCCCCAGCATCCTTAAAATCCCACCAGCATCCCTAAAATTTGCGCCAGCCTCCCTAAAAATCCCCCCAGCATCCTTAAAATCCCACCAGCATCCCTAAAATTTGCGCCAGCCTCCCTAAAAATCCCCCCAGCATCCTTAAAATCCCACCAGCATCCCTAAAATTTGCGCCAGCCTCCCTAAAAATCCCCCCAGCATCCTTAAAATCCCACCAGCATCCCTAAAATTTGCGCCAGCCTCCCTAAAAATCCCCCCAGCATCCTTAAAATCCCACCAGCATCCCTAAAATTTGCGCCAGCCTCCCTAAAAATCCCCCCAGCATCCTTAAAATCCCACCAGCATCCCTAAAATTTGCGCCAGCCTCCCTAAAAATCCCCCCAGCATCCTTAAAATCCCACCAGCATCCCTAAAATTTGCGCCAGCCTCCCTAAAAATCCCCCCAGCATCCTTAAAATCCCACCAGCATCCCTAAAATTTGCGCCAGCCTCCCTAAAAATCCCCCCAGCATCCTTAAAATCCCACCAGCATCCCTAAAATTTGCGCCAGCCTCCCTAAAAATCCCCCCAGCATCCTTAAAATCCCACCAGCATCCCTAAAATTTGCGCCAGCCTCCCTAAAAATCCCCCCAGCATCCTTAAAATCCCACCAGCATCCCTAAAATTTGCGCCAGCCTCCCTAAAAATCCCCCCAGCATCCTTAAAATCCCACCAGCATCCCTAAAATTTGCGCCAGCCTCCCTAAAAATCCCCCCAGCATCCTTAAAATCCCACCAGCATCCCTAAAATTTGCGCCAGCCTCCCTAAAAATCCCCCCAGCATCCTTAAAATCCCACCAGCATCCCTAAAATTTGCGCCAGCCTCCCTAAAAATCCCCCCAGCATCCTTAAAATCCCACCAGCATCCCTAAAATTTGCGCCAGCCTCCCTAAAAATCCCCCCAGCATCCTTAAAATCCCACCAGCATCCCTAAAATTTGCGCCAGCCTCCCTAAAAATCCCCCCAGCATCCTTAAAATCCCACCAGCATCCCTAAAATTTGCGCCAGCCTCCCTAAAAATCCCCCCAGCATCCTTAAAATCCCACCAGCATCCCTAAAATTTGCGCCAGCCTCCCTAAAAATCCCCCCAGCATCCTTAAAATCCCACCAGCATCCCTAAAATTTGCGCCAGCCTCCCTAAAAATCCCCCCAGCATCCTTAAAATCCCACCAGCATCCCTAAAATTTGCGCCAGCCTCCCTAAAAATCCCCCCAGCATCCTTAAAATCCCACCAGCATCCCTAAAATTTGCGCCAGCCTCCCTAAAAATCCCCCCAGCATCCTTAAAATCCCACCAGCATCCTGAAAATTTGCATGAGCATCCCTAAAATTTGCACCAACATCCCAGAAATCACACCAGCATTCCTAAAATGACACCATCATTCCTAGATTTGCCACATTACAAAAACTGGATGAGCATCCCCAAATTAGCACCACCATCCCCAAAACTGGATGAGCATCCCCAAAACTGGACCACCATCCCCCAAATTGCACCAGAATCCCTCCAAACGGTACCACCATCCCCATGATTACAGCAGTATCCCCAAAATCGGACCAGCATCCCCAAAATTGGACCACCATCCCCCAAATTGCACCAGAATCCCTCCAAACGGTACCACCATCCCCATGATTACAGCAGTATCCCCAAAATCGGACCAGCATCCCCAAAATTGGACCACCATCCCCCAAATTGCACCAGAATCCCTCCAAACGGTACCACCATCCCCATGATTACAGCAGTATCCCCAAAATCGGACCAGCATCCCCAAAATTGGACCACCATCCCCCAAATTGCACCAGAATCCCTCCAAACGGTACCACCATCCCCATGATTACAGCAGTATCCCCAAAATCGGACCAGCATCCCCAAAATTGGACCACCATCCCCCAAATTGCACCAGAATCCCTCCAAACGGTACCACCATCCCCATGATTACAGCAGTATCCCCAAAATCGGACCAGCATCCCCAAAATTGGACCACCATCCCCCAAATTGCACCAGAATCCCTCCAAACGGTACCACCATCCCCATGATTACAGCAGTATCCCCAAAATCGGACCAGCATCCCCAAAATTGGACCACCATCCCCCAAATTGCACCAGAATCCCTCCAAACGGTACCACCATCCCCATGATTACAGCAGTATCCCCAAAATCGGACCAGCATCCCCAAAATTGGACCACCATCCCCCAAATTGCACCAGAATCCCTCCAAACGGTACCACCATCCCCATGATTACAGCAGTATCCCCAAAATCGGACCAGCATCCCCAAAATTGGACCACCATCCCCCAAATTGCACCAGAATCCCTCCAAACGGTACCACCATCCCCATGATTACAGCAGTATCCCCAAAATCGGACCAGCATCCCCAAAATTGGACCACCATCCCCCAAATTGCACCAGAATCCCTCCAAACGGTACCACCATCCCCATGATTACAGCAGTATCCCCAAAATCGGACCAGCATCCCCAAAATTGGACCACCATCCCCCAAATTGCACCAGAATCCCTCCAAACGGTACCACCATCCCCATGATTACAGCAGTATCCCCAAAATCGGACCAGCATCCCCAAAATTGGACCACCATCCCCCAAATTGCACCAGAATCCCTCCAAACGGTACCACCATCCCCATGATTACAGCAGTATCCCCAAAATCGGACCAGCATCCCCAAAATTGGACCACCATCCCCCAAATTGCACCAGAATCCCTCCAAACGGTACCACCATCCCCATGATTACAGCAGTATCCCCAAAATCGGACCAGCATCCCCAAAATTGGACCACCATCCCCCAAATTGCACCAGAATCCCTCCAAACGGTACCACCATCCCCATGATTACAGCAGTATCCCCAAAATCGGACCAGCATCCCCAAAATTGGACCACCATCCCCCAAATTGCACCAGAATCCCTCCAAACGGTACCACCATCCCCATGATTACAGCAGTATCCCCAAAATCGGACCAGCATCCCCAAAATTGGACCACCATCCCCCAAATTGCACCAGAATCCCTCCAAACGGTACCACCATCCCCATGATTACAGCAGTATCCCCAAAATCGGACCAGCATCCCCAAAATTGGACCACCATCCCCCAAATTGCACCAGAATCCCTCCAAACGGTACCACCATCCCCATGATTACAGCAGTATCCCCAAAATCGGACCAGCATCCCCAAAATTGGACCACCATCCCCCAAATTGCACCAGAATCCCTCCAAACGGTACCACCATCCCCATGATTACAGCAGTATCCCCAAAATCGGACCAGCATCCCCAAAATTGGACCACCATCCCCCAAATTGCACCAGAATCCCTCCAAACGGTACCACCATCCCCATGATTACAGCAGTATCCCCAAAATCGGACCAGCATCCCCAAAATTGGACCACCATCCCCCAAATTGCACCAGAATCCCTCCAAACGGTACCACCATCCCCATGATTACAGCAGTATCCCCAAAATCGGACCAGCATCCCCAAAATTCCACCACCATCCCCCAAAATTGCACCGTCAATGCTAAAATTCGACCAGAATCCATAAATTGGACCAAAAATCCCCAAAATTGCTCCAGCGTTCCTGAAATCCCCCCGGCATCCTGAGAACTGCCGCGTCCCCAAAATCGGACGAGCACGCCCAAAACTGCACCGCCGTTCCCAAAATTGGACCAGAATTACTAAAATTGGACGAGAATCCCTAAAATTGGATGAGAAACCCCCCAAATTGCCCCAGCGGCCCCAAAATTGGACGAGCATCCCTAAAATCGGCCCCAGAATTCCCCAAATTCCACCTCCATCCTTGAAAACCTCCCCGCGTCCCGCGAATTTGGAAAAGGAGAAGAAAAGAAAAACGAAAAAAGAAAAGGAAAAAGAAAAGAGAAAAAAGAGAAGAAAATAGAAGAAGAAAAAAGGAAAAGGAAAAGGAAAAGGAAAAGGAAAAGGAAAAGGAAAAGGAAAAGGAAAAGGAAAAGGAAAAGGAAAAGGAAAAGGAAAAGGAAAAGGAAAAGGAAAAGGAAAAGGAAAAGGAAAAGGAAAAGGAAAAGGAAAAGGAAAAGGAAAAGGAAAAGGAAAAGGAAAAGGAAAAGGAAAAGGAAAAGGAAAAGGAAAAGGAAAAGGAAAAGGAAAAGGAAAAGGAAAAGGAAAAGGAAAAGGAAAAGGAAAAGGAAAAGGAAAAGGAAAAGGAAAAGGAAAAGGAAAAGGAAAAGGAAAAGGAAAAGGAAAAGGAAAAGGAAAAGGAAAAGGAAAAGGAAAAGGAAAAGGAAAAGGAAAAGGAAAAGGAAAAGGAAAAGGAAAAGGAAAAGGAAAAGGAAAAGGAAAAGGAAAAGGAAAAGGAAAAGGAAAAGGAAAAGGAAAAGGAAAAGGAAAAGGAAAAGGAAAAGGAAAAGGAAAAGGAAAAGGAAAAGGAAAAGGAAAAGGAAAAGGAAAAGGAAAAGGAAAAGGAAAAGGAAAAGGAAAAGGAAAAGGAAAAGGAAAAGGAAAAGGAAAAGGAAAAGGAAAAGGAAAAGGAAAAGGAAAAGGAAAAGGAAAAGGAAAAGGAAAAGGAAAAGGAAAAGGAAAAGGAAAAGGAAAAGGAAAAGGAAAAGGAAAAGGAAAAGGAAAAGGAAAAGGAAAAGGAAAAGGAAAAGGAAAAGGAAAAGGAAAAGGAAAAGGAAAAGGAAAAGGAAAAGGAAAAGGAAAAGGAAAAGGAAAAGGAAAAGGAAAAGGAAAAGGAAAAGGAAAAGGAAACTCCTCCGCTCCCCCCACCCCATCTGCATCTCATTAGCTGCCAAGAGCATCCCGCCGGCGCAGCGCTGCCCGCTTCAAAAACCTTTTGAATGCTAAAAAAAAAAAAACCAAAAACCCCCAAAATAAGACGCCAGAAACTCGCGAATATTTCACAAACGGAGTAGCGCCGGTTCACTTTCCCTTTCCGGAGCGGGAAGGCGGAAAAACTAAGATGGAATCTTACGGTGGCGGCGGAGGTGGAGGTGGGGGGAAGAGTGCGGAGGTCCAAATTCTCATTTTATTTATACAGCTGCAAATCACAGCTGGGCCGAAGCCACCTCATCCCTCCCCACGGTTTTCCCGGCGGGATCACCCGCGGCATCGCCGAGGACGAGCAAAGCCGGGGCGGGTGTAAATTGAAGCGGGGATTCATCCCGCCTCGCCTCGGGATTAGGAGTTTGAGCCGGCGCCTTAACGACGGGCGGGAAATAATTTCAGGTTTTCGCTAATTAGAAATTTTCTTGGGCGGCGGTGAAAATTTGGGCGGGGCGGGGAGGGATGCGATGGCGCGTGGGATGTTAAATCGGAGCGGGAGTTGGTTGCGTCCGGCAAATTATCCCGCTTCACCCCCCAAAAACAGCATTTTTTCATGTTTTTCTGCATTTTTTCTGCATTTTTTCCGCATTTTCCGAATTATTCCGGAGGAAAACACGGCTGGGTGGAGTGCTGAGGTGCGTGGAGGGTACCCGCCACCGCGAAATAAAGGCGGGGGTGATGCTCAGTCCGGTTTTCCCGCCGATGTCAAACCGCGAAGTAACGTAAAAACTCGCCGGAAAAGCAAAAATCGCCCAAAATCCAAAGGATTTGCTTGGAAAAAAAGGAAATTTCCTTTGAAAAAAGCAGATTTCCTTTAAAAAAAAGGCAGATTTCCTTAAAAAAAAAATGCAGATTTCCTTAAAAAAAGCGCAGATTTCCTTAGGAAAAAAAGCAGATTTCCTTAAAAATAAAAGGTGATTTCCTTAAAAAAAAGCAGATTTCCTTAAAAAAAAGGGCAGATTTCCTTAGGAAAAAAGCAGATTTCCTTAAAAATAAAAGGTGATTTCCTTAAAAAAAAGCAGATTTCCTTAAAAATAAAGGTAATTTCCTTTTTAAAAAAAAAGGAGATTTCCTTAAAAAAAAGGGCAATTTCCTTAATAAAATGCTGGTTTCCGTTAAAATAAACGGGAATTTCCTTAAGAAAAGGAGATTTCCTTTAAGACAAAAGATTTCCTTTTTCCTTTAAAAAGGGGGAGATTTCCTTAAAAAGGGGGAGTTCCTTTAAAAAGGGGATTTCCATTTTTAAAAAAAAAAAAGGCTATTTCCTTAAGGAAAGGCGATTTCCTTAAAGAAAAAAGGTGATTTCCTTAAAATAGGGGGAGATTTCCGGAAAAAAAGGAGATTTCCATTCAAAAAGGTCATTTCCCTAAAAGAAAAGGTCATTTCCTTACAAAAAAAGGTGATTTCCTTCAGAAGAAGGCGATTTCCTTCAAAAGAAGGCGATTTCCTCAAAAAGAAAGGTAATTTCCTTAAAAAGTTGATTTCATCAAAAAAGACGGCAATTTCCTTAAAAAACAGGAGATTTCCTTTAAAAAGATAGAAATCGCCTTTCAAAAGAAGGCGATTTGCTTAAAAAGAAGGCGATTTGCTTAAAAAAGAAAAAAAAATTTAAAAAAAGGCAATTTCCTAAAGGAAAAGGCGATTTCCTTGGGGGGGGGAAAAAAAAAAAAAAGGAAATTTCCTTTACCAAAAGGGCAATTTCTTAAAAAAGAAAAGCTATTTCCAAAAAAAAAAAAAAGAGGTGATTTCCTAAAAAAAAAAGACAATTTCCTAAAAACAAAGGCGATTTCCTAAAAAAAAAAGGACATTTCCTAAAAAAAAGAGGAAATTTCCTTTTTTTTTAAGGAAAATTCCTCTTTTTTTAAGGAAATTTCCTCTTTTTTTAGGAAATGTCCTTTTTTTTTTTAGGAAATCGCCTTTGTTTTTAGGAAATTGTCTTTTTTTTTTTAGGAAATCAACTCTTTTTTTTTTTTTTTGGAAATAGCTTTTCTTTTTTAAGAAATCGCCCTTTTGGTAAAGGAAATTTCCTTTCCCCCCC
>NW_009647504.1:58058-59328 GCF_000708025.1 Charadrius vociferus | reverse complement strand
TTTTTCTAATTTAATTAAAGAGTTCGGGAATATCCCGGCGGGTTTCGGGTTTCCCGTTCCCCGGAGAGTTACGGTTGGGGGGAAATGATCCACGGAAAAGCGAAAAACTGGGAAAACCCCCCCCAAAAAGAGTTGAGTTTGGAGGACCGGGATGGAGCCGAGGGGGGGGGACACCCACGGGACACGCGGGGGACACCCCCATCCGCCGCTCAGACTTCCCCGACCGCCCGACGCCGCTCTCCGGCGGGTGCAAATGCGCTAAAAAAATTCAAAATAAATCCCAAATAAGTTCGAAATAAATTCCAACTAAATTCGAAATAAATTCGAAATAAATTCGACATAAATTTGACATAAATTCGAAATAAATTTGACATAAATTTGAAATAAATTCAAAAAAAATCTGAAATATAGTTGAAATAAATCTGAAATAAATTTGAAAAGAATCCGAAATATATTCAAAATAAATCCAAAATAAATTCAAAATAAATCCAAAATAAATCTGAAATAAATCCGAAATGATTCTGAAATAAATCCGAAATGACTCTGAAATAAATCCGAAATGACTCTGAAATAAAACCGAAATAAATTCCAAAATAAATTCAGAATAAATTCAAAATAAATTCAAAATAAATCCAAAATAAATCCACAATAAAACCAAAATAAATCCAAAATAAATTCAAAATAAATCCAAAACAAATTCAAAATAAATTCAAAATAAATTCAAAGTAAATCCAAAATAAATTCAAAATAAATCCAAAATAAATCCAAAGTAAATTCAAAATAAATCCATAATAAATTTAAATTAATTCGAAATAAATTCAAAATAAATCCAAAATAAATCCACAATAAAACCAAAATAAATCCAAAATAAATTCAAAATAAATCCAAAACAAATTCAAAATAAATTCAAAATAAATTCAAAGTAAATCCAAAATAAATTCAAAATAAATCCAAATTAAATTCAAAATAAATTCAAAATAAATTCGAAATAAATTTAGAATAAATTTGAAATAAATCCGAAATAAATCCAAACTAAATCCAAACTAAATTCAAACTAAATCCAAAGTCAATTTGAAATAAATCCAAAATAAATCCAAAATAATTAAGAATTATTTCAATCCCCCCCCAGTACGGCGGGGATGGATTTATTCGCATTTATCCGAGCCGGCGGGTACGGGGGGGTGGGGGTGAAAGTCTCCGTGGAGTTGTCCCAGTGGGGGGAAACGGGGTGTACTGGGAGAACTGGGGTGTACTGGGAGCACTGGGGAGA
>NW_009647504.1:39635-53347 GCF_000708025.1 Charadrius vociferus | reverse complement strand
GCACTGGGGACACTGGGAGGGCACTGGGAGTACAGGGAGCACTTGGAGGGAACTGGGAGCACTGGGGACACTGGGAGGGCACTGGGAGTACAGGGAGCACTTGGAGGGCACTGGGAGCACTGGGGACACTGGGAGGGCACTGGGAGTACAGGGAGCACTTGGAGGGAACTGGGATCACTGGGGCGCACCGGGAGCACTGGGGACACTGGGAGGGCACTGGGAATACAGGGAGCACTTGGAGGGAACTGGGAGCACTGGGGACACTGGGAGGGCACTGGGAGTACAGGGAGCACTTGGAGGGCACTGGGAGCACTGGGGCGCACTGGGAGCACTGGGGACACTGGGAGGGCACTGGGAGTACAGGGAGCACTTGGAGGGCACTGGGAGCACTGGGGCGCACTGGGAGCACTGGGGACACTGGGAAGGCACTGGGGACACTGGAAAGGCACTGGGAGTACTGGGAGCACTTGGAGGATACTGGGAGCACTGGGGCGCACCGGGAGCACTGGGGACACTGGGAAGGCACTGGGGACACTGGGAGGGCACTGGGAGTACAGGGAGTACTTGGAGGGAACTGGGCGCACTGGGGACACTGGGAGGGCACTGGGAGTACAGGGAGTACTTGGAGGGAACTGGGCGCACTGGGGACACTGGGAGGGCACTGGGAATACAGGGAGCACTTGGAGGGAACTGGGAGCACTGGGTCCTGCAGCGAATTTTCCCCACGTTTCCTTGCAGGAGCCACGAGGAGGGATTTTTCGGGATGGGGGCGGCTGCGGTTGGGTTTCTCCCGCTTCCCCATCCCCTTCCCTGATGCAAACCGCCGCCGAATCCGGCTTCCAGGAAGAGCCGCTGCATTTCTGCCGGTCGCCCGAGGAACGTCGCATGGCAAAGGGAATGACTTTGAATTGCCCCAGAATTCTTTCGGCATCTCGTCTTGAAAACCGGCGAGGAAAAGAGGGCGGGCAGACGCCGGGCGTGTTTTAAGCCCGTCGTTGCCAAAAATGTCGGAATGCTCAAGAGTTGGGCATTCTCCCGAGGCAGGGCTGGTTCTTCTGGCACCAGCAGCGGCGAACTTCCCGTGTTCATTCCTTGAGCATCCCAAGATCATTCCTCCAGCATCCCGAGGTCGTTCCTCGAACATCCCGAGGTCGTTCCTTGAGCATCCCAAGTTCATTCCTTGAGCATCCCGAGTTCGTTTCTTGAGCATCCCGTGTTCGTTCCTTGAGCATCCCAAGTTTGTTCCTCAAGTATCCCAAGTTCATTCCTTGAGCATCCCAAGTTCATTCCTTGAGCATCCTCTGTTCGTTCCTCAAGCATCCCGTGTTTGCTCCTGGAGTGTCCCATGTTCATTCCTTGAGCATCCCATGTTCATTCCTCGAGCATCCCAAGATCATTCCTTGAGCATCCCAAGTTCACTCCTTGAGCATCCTGTGTTCGTTCCTCAAGCATCTCCTGTTTGCTCCTCAAGCATCCTGTGTTCGCTCCTGGAATGTCCCATATTCATTCCTTGAGCATCCCGTGTTCGTTCCTCGAGAATCCTGTGTTTGTTCCTTGAGCATCCCAAGATTGTTCCTTGAGCATACCAAGTTCATTCCTCGAGCATCCCAAGTTCGTTCCTTGAGCATCCCATGTTCATTCCTCAGGCATCCCAAGTTCATTCCTCGAGCATCCCAAGTTCGTTCCTCGAGCATCCCATGTTCATTCCTCAAGCATCCCAAGTTCATTCCTCGAGCATCCCAAGTTCGTTCCTTGAGCATCCCATGTTCATTCCTCAGGCATCCCAAGTTCATTCCTCGAGCATCCTACATCCATTCCTTGAGCATCCCAAGTTCATTCCTTGAGCATCACAAGATCATTCCTTGAGCATCCCATGTTCATTCCTTGAGCATCCCATATTCATTCCTCAAGCATCCTGTGTTCGTTCCTTGAGCTTCCCATATTCGTTCCATGAGCATCCCAAGGTCATTCCTTGAGCATCCTGAGTTCGGTCCTTGAGCATCCCAAGTTTCTTCCTCGAGCATCCCAAGTTCATTCCTTGAGCATCCTGAGTTCGGTCCTTGAGCATCCCAAGTTTGTTCCTTGAGCATCCCAAGATCATTCCTTGAGCATCCCAAGATCATTCCTCGAGCATCCCAAGTTCATTCCTTGAGCATCCTGTGTTCGTTCCTCAAGCATCCCATGTTCATTCCTCAACCATCCCAAGTCTGTTCCTCGAGCATCCCATATTCATTCCTCAAACATCCCGTGTTTGCTCCTTGAGCATCCCAAGATCATTCCTCGAGCATCCCATGTTTGTTCCTTGAGCGTCCCGTGTTCACTCCTCGAGTGTCCCATGTTCATTCCTCGAGCATCCCATGTTCGTTCCTTGAGCATCCCATCTTCTCTCTTCGAGTATCCCATCTTCATTCCTTGAGCATCCCGTGTTCATTCCTCAACCATCCCAAGTTCGCTCTTCAATCATCCCACGTTTCCTCCTCAAGCATCCCAAGATCATTCCTCGAGCATCCCAAGTTCACTCCTTGACCATTCCACGTTCGCTCCTCCAGCATCCCGTGTTCGCTCCTTGAGCGTCTCATTCCTCTTCCCCCATTTCTGTTGCCGATCCCCAAAGCGATTCCTTCTGCTCTTTTCAGAATCTCCCGCTCATCCCCCAGGAAAAGTAGCCAGGACGGGATTTTTTCCCCCGAAAACGCAAAAGCCGCTTCTTCCCAGGAACATTTTTTCCCGAGCTTAATTATCATCCCCGGTTAAAAAAAAAACACGGCGTCTGATTTCCCGGTTGAATTGGTTCCGCTTCGACATCGGATGACACATGCCCGACCCCTCCAAACCCACCAAAACCCCTCGAGCAAACGCCTTATTCCGCATCCCCCATCCCAAACCGGGGCACGGAGCGCTGGAAAACCTCCCGGAAATTAAACTCAACTCCTTTCACGCGGGGGGTTCCCCCACAATTTGTGGCATTCACCCGCCCCAACGCTGCGGCGCGGACGTCTCGGAGGGGTTGTTTTTGGGTTTTTTTTGCACCCTCGAAGTCGGTGTCGTAAATATATAATTACCGCAAACTAATCAGCGCTTATTCAAGAGCGCGCGGACGGTTCCTTCTCCAAAGTGATGAGCGCTCGGAGCGAGTTTGCTGAAATATTAAACATTTGGCAAGAGCGGCGACATATATAACCGGCAATATTTACATTTTTACATAACGGGCTTCAGGAGAAAACAAATTACACGAAATCTAGCGGTTTAGTCGCCGTCGTTTGACTGCTCCTCCATAAATAATTCAATTCTCTTTCCGAGATTGCGTTATTGCTCGTGTCGGATTTCTCTGAGAAAACTGTGACGGGGTACTCCGAAAAAAATACAGAAGAGCGGAGCCGAGTAAATTATTAAAGGAGAGATGTTAAAAACGAGCCGGGGGGTTTCGCGCGCAGCCGGGGCCGGGGCTGAGCTCTGCGGCACCGCGATGGGTTGGAGGGGTGAGGTAGAACCATAGAACCGTTTCGGTTGGAAGGGACCTTTGAGATGATTGAGTCCAACCGTTGACCCAAACTGCCGGGTCCACCACTACCCCATGTCCCTCAGCGCCACGTCTGCCCATCTTTTAAACACCCCCAGGGATGGCAACTCCACCGCTTCCCTGGGCAGCCTGTTCCAAGGCTTGACAACCCTTTCCGTGAAGAAATTTTTCCTAATTTCCAATCTTGGTGCAACTTGAGGCCATTTCCTCTTGTCCTATCGCTTGTTACTTGGGAGAAGAGATGGATCTCCACCTCGCTACCCCCTCCTTTCAGGTAGAGATTGATAAGGTCTCCCCTCAGCCTCCTTTTCTCCAGGCTCAACACCCCCAGGTCCCTCAGCCGCTCCTCAGATTTTTGTCCTCCAGACCTCTCACCAGCTCCGTTGCCCTTCTCTGGACACGCTCCAACACCTCAATGTCCTTCTTGTCATGACGGGGCCCAAAACTGAACACAGCACTCGAGGTGGAGCCTCACCAGTGCCGAGTACAGCGGGACGATCACTGCCCCAGTCCTGCTGGCCACACTATTCCAGATACAGGCCAAGATGCCGTTGGCCTTCTTGGCCACCTGGGCACACTGCCGGCTCACGTTCAGCCATCTGTCCACCAACACCCCCAGGTCCTTCGCCGCCGAGCAGCTTTCCAGCCACCCTACCCCACGCCTGTAGCGCCCATGGGGTTGGTGTGACCCAAGGGCAGGACCCGGCATGTGGCCTTGTTGAACCTCACACCGTTGGCCTCTCGGTCCAGCCTGTCCAGATCCCTCCGTAGGGCCATCCTACCCTCAAGCAGGTCAACGCTCCCACCCAACTTATTCAGATACTCAACAGAACCGGCCCCAATACCGAGCCCTGAGGAACAGCGCTTGTGACCGGCCACCAACTGGGTTTCACTCCATTCACCACCACTCTCTGGTCCCGGCCATCCAGCCAGATTTTTACCCGGAGAAGTGTACGTCCATCCAAGCCGTGAGCAGCCAGTTTCTCCAGGAGAACGCTGTGGGAAACGCTGTCAAAGGCTTCGCTAAAGTCAAGGTAGACAACATCCACAGCCCTTCCCTCATCCACTACGCAGGTCACCTTGTCACAGAGGGACAGCAGGTTAGTCCAGCAGGGATATCCCCTCCAAATTGCCAGCTCTCCCCCTGGGAGGGTGTCCGACCCCCTCAGGAGTTAAAGGATGCTAAAAAGGGATCCCTAAGGATAATTTAGGACTTAGACGCTGCTCCAAACCGGCCCAGCTCATACAGTGGTGGTACCCACCAGCCCTTCATCCCACCGGCTCGGGAACCGGGCTGCGATGGCTGGAGGGTGTGGGAGTGATGCTTCATCCAAATCGCCCGTTAAAATTCGTGTTGGATTTTTAGAAGACATTCAGGGTACAGATATTCCCCCCACACACACACCTTTTAAAACCCTCTCCGCTTACGAGTTCTGAGAAGAGAGGAAAAAAAATCAGCGTCATCCAACGCAGCCTTAAAAGCGACGTAATTAACCCGGGACCGGACACATGGACAGTTTTCTGTCCAAACCCAGCGATGCTCGCACCAAATCTGGACTGAAGTTAAGGGATTCCCTAAATTTTAACTATTTAGCTCCCGGAGGATTTCTATCCAAGCTGATTTCCCTCCGTTTGTGATACTTCAGATAGCCACAGGACAACTCCTCTTCTTAAATATGTCTATTTTTACCTCTGCACGTGATTTTCCTGGGAATTATAAGAGAGGGAACCCAAAAAGGCACGGAGGCGACAGCGTTATTTTCGAAGCCACCGTGCATTTTAAATAGCCCCGGCCCCGCCAATAAGAGCGAGTAACGCTACACAGATTTGACAACTATTAATAGATAAATACACGGGAGAATAAAATTAAAGGCTTTATCGATAATCCGTAGGCACAAGGAGGATGTATTAAGAATAAGTGATCGATGCCGGGATGGCTCGATATTCCCGGAGGTTTCCCCGTGCAAGATTAAATAAGATTAAAGCTTATTTCTTGCGGGGGATTGATGGGTTGATAATAAAGAAAGCTAAAGCCAAAAGAAAGGATTTTTATTTTTTTTTCCCACGTCGTTGTCTCCACCAAGCAGCTTGGATCAAGTGGGAAAATACCTGAAAAAATGGGATTTCTCCTCCCCCCCTGCCCGACGGCGGGGGAGCGGGGGTTAACGGGGGCTCGTTAATGGTGACCCTTTGGGGTCCTTCTGGAGGAAAAACGCTGCGTGAGTGGCAGGTTATATATATTTCGATTAGAACCCCCCCACACGCTGCCAAATTACTCCTTTTAAATGTTTAATTTCAAGGCGTAATAAGCCCGCGGCTGGTTCTTGCTGCTCCGTCAGGCTCGCCCGGGCAAAGTTACCGCGAGCGGCCGATGGCTTGATCTTTTCCCAAGCATTTCCAAGGATACAAAAAAAAAAAAAAAAAAATCCAAAAACAAACCCCACACAACAAAACCAAGGAGGATCTAAAGCGACTTACCTCCAGCACCTGGGCAAGCTTTGGAGTCTGTCTTCCAAGAAGCGATATCGGCCGATTGGGGTAGGGATGGGCTGGAGGGATACGCAGCCGGAAGGGATAAAAAAGGCTAAAAAATCATAAAACTACACCTTGTACAAACACTGTGAAAATAAAAACTGGGGTTGGTTAACGGGATAAGCCGGGTAAAGCCATAAAACAAACCCAACTTATTTTTTCCTTGGATATCTGCGGTAATTGGGAACCAGACAGCCGGCAAGAGCGACGCGGAGATGCCGAATCCCGCCCTTTTAAATTTTGGCTCCACCTGAGATGTTTCTTCGCCTTGGCTGGGCTTCAGCATCCCTTCCCCACCCTCGTTTCGGTTGGCTCCACCACGGGGAGTTCAACCTTCAGCCGCGGCATCTCTTTACCAAGCGATGCAAGCGCGGCGCCAACCGCCGAGCACCGGCCCGGCTTCGGCGGAGCCGGCGAAGGGAGAAGCGGAGAGATGGTCACAACTCTTTAAAGATGCAAATTGAGAAGCAGCCATCATAACCACAGAGCTCTGTTAATTCTCTTACGAGTATGCAGATTTCGACGCCGACTTTTCCTAGGCTTATTTGTTTTATTTAGCAATAAATTTAATACCGGCTCCCTGAAGCAAAGAGACAGATGGACTATAAACTTTGAATTTTGAGTAGCTTTACTTCCTTAGGTTAGTGTCATCTTTGATCTCTCCTGAAATTACATCTAGGAAAGTTTGCAGGGATTGAATTCTGGTTTTTTACAGCCCTCAGAGCCATTTGATTAGCCGCCTTTTAATTTTATTTTATTTTTTTACACAGGTTACCCAAAAGCGTCTTGAATAACGTCTAAATGATTCATACCCTTGGCAGTTGGAGTTATCTCAGGAACTTGCCGATGGACCTGAGAAAACCAAAACGCTACGTAACATCTCCTCCACAGGCAAAAGAAAGCGAAATAAGTTTTACGCATCCTGCGGGAGGCAAAACCCCCCAAGTCCAAGACCAAAACCCCAGGGCTGAAATAAAATGGTGCACTTGGAGAACATGGGGCAACCAGTGCCTGGTTTTGGAAGGACCATGAAGTCAGGATGCAGCAGAAAGGACTCATCTCCTTTTTTCTATTTTTTTTTTTGCCATCCACCAGCAATTAAAAAGTCAGGTTGGAGGTGAGGAGAAACGCCTGGCCGGGGAGGTCAGTGCAGCCCAGGGAAGTCCCTGAGAGGTGGGTGATCTCCAGCCTTGGATTGTCCACACGTGGTAGGACGAAGCCATGAGTTGACTGAGCGTTATGATGGCCAGATACACAAGAACATCCTTTTTGCCGATGACCCTGAGGTGTGCGAAAATCCAAAATTTCATTTGAGGACATAAAAGCCGCATCCCCCGTGATCAGGAGTCGGGGAGAGGACGTCTTAAGGGCAACGCTGTGACTCTTGAAGGAAGCTCCCAAGAGCCACGCAGCGCTTTGACCTTGCTGCTCCAGGCCCAGGCGGTTCCCACCATCACTAATTTCCCCGCCGCCACACACAAATAAGGAAAGAAATTAAATTTTTTAAAACAACAACAACAACAGCCTCATCGTTTCCAAGCTGCCGCCTTGGGAACAGGGGAGAAAAAAAATCGATATATGTCAAATGAAAAAGGGCAAAAGCAAAGGTGTTGCACGGAGCCGAGGATAAAACCGTAATTAAAACTGCGAACAGGTTTGGCTGCCAAAAAAAAAAAACAACCCAGACCTCACAGAAGGTCCTCGGGGACTGCGGTGACAAATTCGGGCCATTTCAGCAGATGTTGGTGGCTCACGGTCACCCAGCATCCCACCATGGATGGATGTTGCCGTCGCCCAACCCTTTCCAATAAGGAGATGTTACCGACCGCTCAATTGCGATTGAATTACTACGGATGAACATATTACGGGCACATTAAAGTCTAATGAGCGGCCGGTGATTAATGCCATTACAAGGAATACCAAAAGAACTAATGATGATGAGCCACTTAAAGTGAAGTGTCGAGAGTTTCATTATCGATGACTCTTCGGTTCCTCGCCTGAAAACTCTCGGGTTGGAAGGAGGAAGAGGTTGATACAGGTAAAGGCGAGAGATTTCCAGAAGCGATGACACAAGGAGGTACCGTATCGATACTCTTTTAAGGATAAGATTGATGGGAAACAGTTTTTCTTGGAGAAACTTAACAAGTTTCTCGGAAAAACATCTCAGCATGGGATTTAACACCCTTGGGAACGCCATTATAAAAGCCAATTCTAATTTTCAGCATCTCCCCAGACCCTGTTCTCACCTTCCTTCCTCCCCTCAACCTTCTCATATTCATTCTCCGCCAGTTCTTTCACTCCTTCCTTTAGCTCTACCTCTGCTCCCATCACTTCCAGCACCCGGAGAGGGCTCTCTACAACCAATTTAAGTCTCTCGGAAGGTTTCTCTCCTCCTTTCTTTACTTAGATATGTCCAGGTTGTCAATACGAGGGTCACATTTTGCCACGATGTCACCCAGGGGCTTTGATCCCATCAGAAATGTCACCCCATGTGGGCATGATGCCATTTAAGCATCTCCAGAAGACGACTATAGGACCTTTTTTTGTAGGGTGTTTTAGGGAAATCAATCTGCAATTGCTTTAACTTATTTGTACTGATGTACAAATTTACTGGAGAGAAATAAAATTGCATTTAGCGTAAAAAGCCACCAAAACCAAAAAATGACCAACTTCCTCCCACTCGGGAGCGTTTTGAACCATAATGGGTGATGATGGAGACACCCCGCCTTCCTCCATCCACTTTCTCCAAGAGCTTCTCTGTTGGGGTCGGACTCGTCCCTCCACGGGAAATGCTTTTGCTCCTCCCCCTCCCACCAACGAGGGCCTTTCGGGGCTTTTAGAGGCGTCTCTTCTTGCTGGGATGGGATTTTTTTAATTTTTTTTTTTTTTTTAATTTTCAAAGTGACTTCATATCCCATTTTATTATTTTTTGAACGGTGCAGGATTTGTTCTGTTTGAAGTCTTACATCCTCATTTCCCGTCAGGACGATTAAAATTGATTTCCGCCATCAGCAAGAGAAAGATAATCCGAAGTGGGTTCCTGCGAGAGAGAGCTGTATCCCCACCGGAGCCGTTACAAACCCTCTCCTGTTATTTTAGATTTCTTTTCTTAGGGTTTTCTCTTCGCAAAAGGGCAACTTAGCACTTCTCGGCCAGACGCGTCCTCCGAGAAGTCGGGGAGAACTATTTAACCTCGTGGATCTCCACGGCAGAAAGCGGACCGGGGGATTTAAATAGCTCTTGTTTACCACCGCCAACCTCCCGGAGGTATTTTTAGAGGGGTAATCGGATCCCCTCGACGCCTTCACTTTGCTTTCTCCGGCTCTGCATCCTCCGACCCCGTCCCTGCACCTGTCCTGGTTTGTACGCGGGCAAACCGAAAAGGAATGGGTTTTCCCCACTGCACTAAGCCGGGTGGTTCCCGGAGCGCCCGGAGGTTTTCCAGAAGGAGGACGGAGGGATTTGGGCTGGAAAAGCATCTCCGAGGCATAAAACCTCCGGCTGACGAAGAAGATGCGGGAATAACGGGCACGGAGGGCGAGCGGCACGCGGGGATCCAGCTGTGCCCGCCTTTACCCATCTCTCAAACCAATTAAACCTGGAATATCCTAAATAAAAAAAAAAAATAAATGAATTAAAATAATTAAAATCAATTAAATAGGTTTTTTAAATAAATTATTTTTTTAAAAAATTAAATCTATTAAACCCTGAATATCCCAAATAATGCAAATGCTCTTCACTTTCCCCAGCCACCATCCCCGGAGCTACCCCAAAAAGGGGGTCCCCAGCCAGGTCCCCACCATCCAACGGCGTCCCCAGCACAGGACTTAAATACCTTTACAAGAGAGTAATTTAACGCCATCCCCAGCTTAAGCTCCATATCTACCGGGCGTGAAATTAGTTCCAGCAAGCTGCAAATTTGCCGCTAATAAAAATATTTAGCAATTCGCTAGTCTTTAAATCAGGAGCAGAATATTTTCTTGCTTGCATCAACGCCTGTTTCTTTTTTAATTCTAATATCGGAGCGTCGGTGGAGCTCCAGCTGTAAAACGGCAAGTTTTACGACTGCGCAAAGAGTTTTAAATCAATTTCCCCAGCGCTCCCGACTCCGCCGCCGAGAGTTTGATCTTTTAATGTCATTTGATATCGGAGCACGTGGGTCATTTTGGTCACCGGGATGAGTTGGGCATGGTGGATTTGCAGCTTTTAACCCAAAAAAGCCCATCTCAACCCAAACCCGCTCTGTTTTCAGGGACTGCTCCTTGAGCGGCGTCTTACAAAAGAGCTTTGATCCATGTGATCCCGCCCTGCAGCCCTTGAAGGAAGGTGACCTCTCTGTCCTCCTGGGCCAAGCATTTAATTAGCTGCGGCGCTAATTGCATCTCTCTGCCAAGCCCATTTCATCCAATTCCAACATGAGGATCTTTTTCATGCCTTTGCCAAGAAATGCCACAACCCCCTCATCTTTTCCTTGGGAAAACCCAGCTGTGGTGACGAAGCATCACTAATCATAGAATAGTTCGGGATGGAAGGGACCTTTAAAGGCCATCTAGTCCAACCCCCCTGCCATAAGCAGGGACATCTTCAACCCGATCAGGTTGCTCAAAGCCCCGTCCAACCTGGCCTGGAATGTTCCCAGGGATGGGGCAACCACAGCTTCTTGGGGCAACCTGCGCCAGGGGCTCACCACCTTCACAGCCAAGAATTTCTCCCCGATATCTCATCTCTATCTCCCCTCTTCCAGTTTAAAACCGTTCCCCCTCATCCCACGGCTCCCCTCCCTGATCCAGAGTCCCTCCCCAGCTCTCCTGGAGCCCCTTTAGGCACTGGAAGGGGCTCTGAGGTCTCCCCTTTTTCGCCTTCTCTTCTCCAGGCTGAACCCCCCCAACTCTCCCAGCCTGTCCTCCCAGCAGAGGGGCTCCAGCCCTCCCAGCATCTCCGGGGCCTCCTCTGGCCCCGCTCCAACAGCTCCGTGTCCTTCTGCTGGTGGGACCCCCCGAGCTGGAGGCAGCACTGCAGGGGGGTCTCCCCAGAGCAGAGTAGAGGGGCACAATCCCCCCTCGCCCTGCTGGCCACACTTCTTCTGATGCAGCCCGGGATGCCGGTGGCTTTATGGGCTGTGATCGCACATCGCCGGCTCATGTTGAGCTTCTCATCCATCAACACCCCCAGGTCCTTCTCCTCAGGGCTGCTCTCCATCCCTCCATCCCCAGCCTGTATTGATACCAGGGGTTGCCCCCACCCATGTGCAGGACCCTGCACTTGGTCTTGTTGAACATCATGAGATTCACACGGGCCCATTTCTCCAACCTGTTCAGGTCCATCTGGATGGCATCCCTTCGCTCAGGCATGTCACCGCACCACTCAGCTTGGTGTTGTCCACAAACTTGCTGAGGGTGCACTCAGTCCCACTATCTAGGTCATTGATGAAGATACTGGACAGTGCTGATCCCAGTATGGACCCCTGAAGGACACCACTTGTCACCGATCTCCACCTGGACATGGAGTCATTGACCACCACCCTCTGGATGCGACCATCCAGCCAATTCATCATCCACTGAACAGCCCACCTATCCTTAAAATCATTTCTCGGCAGGATAGCATCTCCCATCCATTGGAGACCACCTGAATTATTTGCGTCCAGATAAATCCTTCGCGTTGGGTTTTGCTGGGCTGTGAATACCCAACAGCATCTGGATGACTCTGTTTCTCCTTATTATCTTATGTGGTATCTTATGCAGTATCTTATGCAGTATCGCTCGAGAACCTTGCCAGTAAAGGCTTTATGGTACCTAGATTATTGATTTTGGGACAGCAATAAATTATTCTTTGGCCATAAAAATCTAATCTTTGCATTCAACTGACCAGCTGCCGGAGCAGTCCCGTAAGGCAAATCCCCGCCGAGACATTTCTGATGCCAGGGGGTGGCTGAGATAAAGGAGAGGCTGTTGCGGACGCTGTGTTTCACTGCAGATGGGTTGAAGAAATTTCTACGGCAAGTTGAGCTCGGAAATATCCCACCAATGAGGTTTGTTTTCCCGGGTACCTTCTCCCAATTTCTTAGCTGTGGATTTACAGTTTGCCTCCGTTGTGCTCAAAGAAACCCGTAGCCCTGCTGCAACACCATATTGTGCCATAAAAATAAACATCATAGGGATATTTTGGAGTGCCTTTGGGCAGCTGGGCATCATTTCATCTCCAAATCTTAGCGCTTGAGTTACCATCAGCCCAACGACGCTGGATACAACAGATGGGATTAAAACCAACAAGCAACGTGGCTGCTTGATGCAGCTGCTGAGGCGTCTATCAGATTTATTCTTCAACCTCTGGCCAAATATCTGGGATGTGGCATGGTCCAGCAGCAGGTTCAACAACTGGATGGTTCAAGGTCTTTGCTTTAACCTCTTGAACTTGCTTAATGTCATCATTGCCGACATCAAGAAACTACCGGGCAGCACCAAGAGGAGACGGAGGAGATAATAAATGGTGAAAAGACCCCGTTGATACAGGAATGAATTAAAGATGTAGATAAAAGGTAGAAGGGAAAAATCAGTAAAGGAAAAGCCTTGTGGGCTGGTGGACAAAAATTATCACTTTTAGGTGGAAAGCCAAAGGATGGAAGGGGAATGGCAGAAGGAGAAGCGTGTCTATGAAAGCAAGGCTATGAAGAAGAAATTTGGGGTTTTACAGACAACCAGGGTCTGAAAACACAAAGAAATGGGGGAACAGAGAAAAGCAAAGGGAGATTCTCAAAGAAGAGAGCAAATTTATCATTTCGGATCGCCAACAGGAGCAGGGAGGAGGAGGAATAAGGGAAGAGAAGGGTTGGGAAAAGGCTGGCGAAGACGGACATCGCCAAGGTGGGATTTGGAGAGGAAAAAAAAAAAACCCACCACCCTCCCTGGAGGGATTAACGGCACGAGACGGGGCGGGACGGAGTTTGCTATCAAACATACGCTTTTAACGTGTTGGCAGGCAGTTCCTACCCGATGCCAAGTAAAGGCAGGTGTCGGAGACAGTTTGCGCTCCGCTTGCCCGACCGGTGGATGTCACGCCGGCGACTTTGATTTCATCGCAGGAAAAGGCAGGTCGGCGCCGCGCTGCATAATTAATCGCCGGTTTATTCCTCCCATTGAAAGAAACGACAGAAAGGAAACAGCAGTTAAGTGACATTTTATGCAGCCGAGGTATCGCCAGGCTTTAGGTAGTGGAGAGGAAAAACTGAATATATCAATGTATTTACTTTTTTTTTTTTTCTCAGGTTAACTGGGAGACGACCTGTACCAGCATAAAGTCACCCATCAAACCACACCGGCCAGAGACTGATGGGTGAGGAGCAATGGGGAAGAAAAAGCATTTAAAAACAGGCAGAAAAAAAATGGGTTTAAAATGGAAATAACTCTTTGTCTTGATGCATTGACAAACCTGCGCGGCTCAGCTCGGGGGTCCTGGACCCCATGTAGGTGCCATGTTTGTATTAACCAAATCTGCCTAATTTGAGCCCAAAATAATTGGAGGTGGGCAGCTACATTTTGGGGGGGGGCGGGGTTGAAACCTGCTCAAAGAGGGGTGCTGCCTGCAGTGGGGTGGGCAGGAGCTGGCTGGGGGCCGGGGCTGGTGGCACAACGAGCAACGCTGGGTTAATTAAGCAACGGGAGCA
>NW_009647504.1:26079-38888 GCF_000708025.1 Charadrius vociferus | reverse complement strand
TCCTTTCCCTCGGGGGTGGCCCCCGTGGCTGCCCTGAGGTGTCGGGGATGGGCCTTTACCTCAGGGAAGGCCCCAGCTGCCACCCAGAGGCCCCATGGATGTGCCTTTACTTCAGGGATGTCCCCCAGCAGGTGCCCTGAGGCCCTGTGGATGGGCCTTTACCTCAGGGAAGGCCCCAAGTGCCGCCCTGAGGCGCTGCGGATGGACCTTTGCCTCAGGGATGGTTTGCAATGGCCACCCTGAGGCACTGGGGATGGGCCTTTACCTCGGGGGTGGCCTCCATGGCTGCCCTGACGCTCCGGGGATGGGCCTTTACCTCAGGGAAGGCCCCAACTGCCACCCTGAGGCGCTGCGGATGGGTCTTTACCTCAGGGAAGGCCCCATGGCTGTCCTGAGGCCCCAGGGATGGGCCCCATGGGTGCCTCAAAGCCCTATGGATGGGCCTTTACCTCAGGGATGGCTCCCAGTGGCCGTCCTGAGGCCCCATGGATGGGCCTTTACTTCAGGGAAGGCCCCAACTGCCACCCTGAGGCCCCAGGGGTAGGCCTTTACCTCAGGGATGGCTCCCAGTGGCCATCCTGAGGCCCCAGGGATGGGCTTTTACTTCAGGGATGGCCCCCAGCAGGTGCCCTGAGGCACCATGGATGGGTCTTTACCTCAGAGAAAGCCCCAGTTGCCGCTGGGGATGGGCCTTTACCTCAGGGATGGCTTACAATGGCCACTCTGAGGCTCTGGGGATGGTCGTTTACCTCGGGGGTGGCCCCCATGGCTGCCCTGAGGTGTCGGGGATGGGCCTTTACCTCAGGGACTTTACCTCAGGGAAGGCCCCATGGCTGTCCTGAGGCCCCAGGGATGGGCCCCATGGGTGCCTCAAAGCCCTATGGATGGGCCTTTACCTCAGGGATGGCTCCCAGTGGCCACCCTGAGGCCCTATGGATGGGCCTTTACCTCAGGGATGGCTCCCAGTGGCCGTCCTGAGGCCCCATGGATGGGCCTTTACCTCAGGGAAGGCCCCATGGCTGTCCTGAGGCCCCAGGGATGGGCCTTTACCTCAGGGAAGGCCCCAACTGCCACCCTGTGGCCCCAGGGATGGGCCTTTACCTCAGGGACGGGCCCCACGGCTGCCCTGACACCCTGGGGATATGCCTTTACCTCAAGTTTGGGCCCTGGGGATGGGTCTTTACCTCCGGGATGGCCCTGCGCTGCCTTTGCGGTCTCCTGCAGCTCCTTCTGCGGCACAGGCTGCCGTCAGTGCAGGCCATGTCGCTCACGGAGCAGGGATCTGTTTATTTCCCTAATAAAATCCCTTGTTTAGCTGCCGTCATACGTGACCTGCGGGGTTTAGCTCCCAGGCCCAGGGGGCTCCGTGCAGGAATCGTACTTGTACTTTTATCCCTCTCCGCTCAGCCCCGAGCTCCAGCGGCTTCTGCTCTCCCTCCGCCATCCCCTTTGGCAGCTTGGTCCTGGTTCTCCGTGCTCTGTCCTGCCTCCATCTTCCAACGCACCCTGGAGGGTGCCCATAGCCACCTGGCCGGGTAGTTTTGATAACTTTCCCTTTAATTCTGCAGCTTTTCACTTTCCCCTGGCTCTGTTTTCTATTTTAAAGCCCAGTAACATCATTTTGGCTCTCTTGTAGGTTATTACCGTTGCTCAAGCACGGAGCCATCTGTGTTTTCAGACAGCCTCTTGTCTGTGTTGACAGGCATGGGGATCTCCCCCGATTTCGGGTTACATCAGGCTGCCTGAGCCGTCTTGAGCTTTCCCAGAGCTCTTCGGGCTTTGAATACACAAAGTTTTGTGGCGTTTTAGGGGCCGTTTCCTCTGTTCTATTATTAACGCGCATCAATTATTGCTCTTCTAGAGTTTGATCTGTGTAAATCCCTACTAAAGAGCCTTGTAGTTTTTCTTTCCTCTGCCTTGCGTGGGACCTGCTGGTGTAAAGGTTGGAAGCGAGATGAAGGGCAGCCGAGCGCGTGTTTGTGCCCGGGAGGCCAACAGGAATGGAGAAATGGAGAGCTGCTTTTTTGTTTTTTTTTTTTTTTTTTAACAGATCTTCAATTGGACTGGACCTGCCCTGACTATCAATAATACATGACCTGGGCTTTCTGCACTGAAACTCTGCTAATTGGCTAATTAAAAAGTGAAACGTGCAGAAGGAGCCAACGCGTCACTCACAAGAGACTCCTTTCTGCAGCAATGCCAAGGCTGAGCGTGTGCTAATGCGATTTATCAAGCTGAGCCGGGGGTGAGCGAAGCTCCAGGGTAGTCTCAGGAGCCGAGAGGATGATTTCGTAACCAGCCTTCTCGCGGTTGGCTTCTCATTGTGTCTTGCCTTGCCGCTGTGTCTTCTTTTTTTTAATCTTTTCTTTTTTTCCCCCTCCCACCCCCCCCAAACTTTTCTTTTAAAAGGGAAGAAGGATGCGCAGTTCCTTGCAGCGCTGGGAGGTTTGTGGCCGGGGAGAGCTTTTGACTCGTGTTTCTTCCCTGCGCTGCTCTTTTCCTCCGCGTTAGCCTTCCCACGGGCGGCTTTTTTCAGAGGAAAGGGATTCTTTTTTTCAAATCATTTGTCTCACACCCCGTTTCCCACAGAGAGCGCCCGTGTCAGGAATGAAAAGCGAGGGGAAAAAGCCGGGGGAACCCCAAAGTTTTTCCTCCTGGGGTGCTCTTCTTGCACAATCCTCTTTTCCAGGATGTGGCGTGCTCCTTCCAGGCTCCTGGAGCAGACCAAGGCTGTAACGTGTGGGGTTTTTTTTTTCCTGTTCTCCGCAGATCGTGGACACCTTCTTTATAGGCCGCTTCGTTCTCCTGGCCGTGATGAGCCTGGTCGTGCTTGGGTGCCTGTTCCTGCTCCTGATTTACCACCTCATGGAGCCGGTGTACGCCAAACCACTCCGCAGCAGCTAGCGGCAACCGGAGGCAGCAATCGCCGCGAAGAGGAAATCCCAGTTTCACAGCAAGAAACCAGGATGGGAGACCAGGAGACTATTCCCGTCAGTTGTTTCGAGCTCGGAAAGAGACAGCGAAGTGCGTCGCTCGCACCCAGTGCTGCATCTTTCATCTTGAAAAGCGAAGTTTTGGACTGAGCATGAGCGCCTTCCTCTCCAGGGACTCTGCAGGCTGCAAAGGTGCTTTAACCCTTCTCTTCTTTTCTCTTTTCCAGGAGAGCTGAAATCCACGCGCTCTGTACTACATTGAATGAATTGAACTGAACCCAGATGGTTTGTTATCTTTAGCCCCACGAGGTGGTTTTATCATTCCTTTTTCACTTTTAGTTTAATAAAACTCTCTGAGAAACCCCTGACTCGGTCTTTATTTATTCTCCAGGAACGGTCACCTTTTGCCACCCTTTGGTGACAGCGTCTCTTCCGAAAACCAGTTTTTCCCGTGGCGGACGTGGGGGTTTTTGGAAATTCAGCGTGGGGGCGTGGATCGTTGGGGACGGTGGCTTTGGAAACCTGAGCCTTTGGAGTGGGAACAAAATAATGCGGCAACGGGCAAGTTAAAATCCCCCCCCTCCGCAAGTATGCAGAGGAAAGACAGGTCTCACCGCCCCGTGCTAAACAATCCTGCCAGCCCACCAAAAAGAAAACCAAAACCCTGTTGCTTTTCCAGGACTGTGGTAATCCCCGAGTGTCTCCCACGGGTGGCAGGACCCCACGCTGTCACCCTGGGAGGGAAGCCGAAGGCTGGTGGTTTCTGCTCTCCTAAAACATAAAACCTCACTCACAGTAGTGCAGTGAGCCGGTAGTCGGCTCCGATACCTTTCCTCTCTGGGAGGGGAAACCCACTTTTTATGTTGTTCAGCAGCGGCGTTGGGGTCAAATCCCATTTTTTCTCCCTGTTTTTTTTTTTGCCATGGGAATGGAGGGTACCGACCGGGCCAAGGCTGGTGCTGGCTGCGTGTCCGTACTTAACCACCGATAACAACTGCTTTGCGCCGCTTTAGCTATCCTTCAGTAGCGATGGGTTGATTTTCTTGCATGAAATCTCACCAAGCTTTTTCACTTGCTCGCAGGAAAAAAGCCGGAGCGTGGTGTGAGCCTTTCGGAGCAGGGAAGGAGCCTTTTCCATCCCTACTGCGCCGGGGAGAGGTTCCCACAGGTTCCCCGGCGGTAGCTGGGTGAGGTGAGTTATGTTACAGCTCCCGGTTTTCCGGCCCTGGAGGGATGGAGCCGCTCAGCCTTTCACGGTTGAGCGGGCAGCAGGTATTGCTGTGAGGTTGAAGGCGAGTGCGAGACAGATGCCGCAGCCCTCAGCTGTGTTCAGGGGCAATACAGCCAAAAAACCTGAGGGCGAGAAACTCGTAGCTCTCATTTTCATTTTTGAACCGAAGGTGGTGAACAGGAAAGAAAAGAACCGACCGGCTTCTCCCAGTCCTGTCCTGCCAGCTGTCAGTCACGGAATATCGCTGTCAGGACATGAAAGATTAATAAGGCAGAGCTTAGCGGGCTCGGAGACGACGCTTCCCCTGCAGAAAATGCCCCAGCACCCAGGAGCCCTAACTCGGTCAGCTAAAAAAGGTGTAAGTACATTTCAAAAAAAGGCGGAGGCGAGGTGTCTCTGCTTCTCCAGCCGCGTAAACGCTCAATCCCTTCCTATCCCGCAGCCTATGGCCAAGGGAGTCGAACTATCGTGTTAAGGAACACGCCGAGCATTTATGCAACACAAGCGTGTCGGGTCTCTTGGTGATTTTGAAGTTACGCCTGAAACAAAATTCATATTTAATTCATCATCTTAATAACGTTTATGAACACGAAGCTAGTCTTGCAGCTCGCTCCGGCTCCGCGCCTGCCGTGTCTTTATTCCTCGTGCGAGAGCAGCGGGCCGGTTCGCAGAGCCTCGGTGAGGCTGCGGCGGCAACCCCCGCCAGCCGGAGAACGGCAGCACTTTGCCCGGCTTCCAGTCCGACGAACGGGGAAGCCGCCGCAAAAGCAGCTGGCACACTAAAAAAAAAAAAACAAACAACCCAAAACCAAACACAAAACCCCAACCCTAAAAGCAGAAATGTGAAGCTTCTTCCAGTTGCGCGCCGTAAATAAACCCAAGGTGTTTGCTTTTTCTGTCCCCCTTAATCCTTTTGTGACTAAAACCAGTTGAAAGGCTCATCGCGCGGGGAGGTATTTTGGGGGGAAACGGAAAGCCGCGCTGCAGGAGGGATGCGGTGGCTCTTGCACGAGGAGGCTATTTCAGCACTTTCCCCAAAAATCCCATTAATTGGGGAAAGAGCCGCATGTGCTCTCACCCCCCACCCCCCAAGACATTTCGAGTTCCCTCCTCATCCTTCGCCACCCTTGGCGACGGGGAACAACCAGCTGGATGAACTCAGCCCGGGCTCTCTCCCCGTATTTATTTATTCTGGGTAATTCTGCTCCTCCCTGCGCAGGGGCTTTCCAGACAGTTCCTGTTTATTTTTGGGAAAAGAAAGACCACGTCAAGGAATTGGTATGAGCCGGAGCTGCTTTCCAGCCAGCCCCAAATGGTGATTTTTGCTGCTATCCCCCACCCAAACCTTCAGCTCCTGGAGGATAACCTCTCGCCAGCACATCCGCCGCCGTCTGGCACCCTGATTATTGGGTTTTGTTTTTTTTCGCAATTAATGTGTAGCAGGAGGGCGGCTTTGGCTTAAATCCCAACTTCCCAGTCGCTGGCGAAGGTGTTGGGAGCTCGGGAGATGTTAGAGCCGAGGAGCCCTGCTCCGACCCAATTTTCTCCCAAAACTGCGAGCAAACGTTCCCGCTTTTCTTCTTACAGAGCGAGAGCGCTGGGTGCTCCGCGTCTGGAGCCCTGTGCAGTCAAAAAAAACCCTGCTAAACCCCAGCGAGAGAAACCTGCCGTGCCAAAAGGGATGTTTGCACAAGATACCGTCCGCGCCAGGAGGAGGGCGGCCAAGCTGCTTTCGGGTCAGGTGGGAAAACAGCCCTTTCCCCCACCCCCACCCCCCCATCCTTAAATTCCCCGCCTGGCTCGTTTGAAACGAGCAAGGATGTTTCCGCAGCGGGATGCTGGTACCCAGCTCCTCGCGGGTTCACAGCACCGGAGGGCAGCTGCTCCCTCCTGCCCGAGGCCGAGCGGGGATGGAGGGAAAAAGCGAGCGCCTGCAGGAGAAACTCCTCTCCTTGATTTAAGATCCTTGAATGACGGCAATTCCTCACGCCTCGTGCTGCGCTCTGCCGGCACTTAATTACCCTCACTGGTAAAAGCTGGCCTCTTATTTCCACCTTGACTTTGCTGACTTCAGCTTCCCTGCCGTTGAGTCCCGCTTTGCCTTTGGCTGCTAATTAAAAAGCCCTTCAGCGTTCGCCGCCTGCTCCTTGCATAGGTAATTACGGACCGTGCCCCAGCCACCTCTTCACCTTCACAGCAGCCCGACGACATTCCTCCAAAATACGTGCAACCCCTTCCCAGGCTGCCGCAGCCAAAAACGCTATTGCCGTGATGTCACCTATAGAAAAACGGGTTTCTAACGAGCTCGTTTGAGGCGCGCGATGTATTTATTTCTTCCCCCCCCCCCCCACCCCCTCCGCAGGACAGCGGCAGGAGCGTGTTTGTGCTCTCCCGGCTCGCACAGCCCCCTCGCCGCGACGCTCGTGGCAGGGGGAAAAGCAGCGGCCCCTTCTCCGGCGGAGGAGGAACGAGACGAGGTGAGTCGTGTAGATTTCTCCCGGAGGAGCTGGGCTCGATTTAAACAGCCCTTTGGCCGGGGCAAACCCAGGGGATCCCCCCCCTGCTTTCCTGCCCACCCCTCAGTCTCTAAAATCTCAGTGAGATCTGGGGTTTTCTTTGGCATTTGGCTCCTTTTTCTTTTCTTTTTTTTTTTTTTTTGTTTTTTTTTTAAAGTTTAAAACTGCCACGGGCCGTTTGCCCTTTCTTCCTCGCTCCCAGCAGCGCAGCCAAGGCTGCTCAGACTTTCCAAACACGAGCGGGACGTGACCCAGGCCTAAATTTGTCCCGGAAAAACTATGAGCAGCTGAAAGAACAGGCAGGAGGGAGTCGGGGAGGGGAAAAGAAGGGAAAAAAACCCCACCAAAACCACCAAACCACCTTGCTTTTGCGATAAGCCCCCGTGTGCGTCAGGGCTTGTAGGATTTTTTGGCTTAAAAACGTATTTCAAGCCCCCCTTGTCCGCCTCCACGAGGTGGATGGCAGTTAAGCCAAGTGAAAGCTCAGTCACACGTGCACCGAGATAGCCGTTCTCAGCCCAGCGCGTGGCATCTCTGCTGCCATCGTTGAGCCGCCTGCCCTCCGAGGCCGCCTTTGCCAGGAGCAGCCTGGGGATGCCGCGGTGTCAGCCCTTCGTCTCTGCTGAGGACGGACCCTGTCGTGATGCTTCTCCCTATGGCTCCGTCGGGGTTTGCCCCAGGGGAGGGTTATTTTCCTGGGAATAAAGGTAACCGGAGATTCGGCTTTTCTCTGCCTGCCCCATCGTTTCTCCTGCGCTCTCTCCCAGGGATCTGCAGGCAACCCGTGAGATTTCAAGCGCCGCTGAGCATCTCCGGTCAGCGTGGAGGAGACCAAAGGCCATTGCCGTCCGGCCACCCGAACGTGCGCCGCTCTCCGAGTTGCCTGTTCCCCCCCGTGCCGCTCCATCGCCTTGCAGGGGTTTCCAGGGAGCTGATCCAACTGGCCAACAGGTTTTTTTCTTTTTTTCTCTTTTTTTTTTTTTTTTTTTTCCCCTTCGCTGATGAAATCAGCACTTAATAAAATCACATCGGGCCCAGATGTTTTCTCCTCAGGTTAAGATCCGAGGAGGTGAAGTCAATTAGTGTTCAGATTTATACCGGGCGTAAACACAGCTCCCCCGGCACCCGGCGCTTGCTCTCTCCTGGGCGGAGAGCCGGAGCCTGCCCCGGTGCGATCCCTCGACGGCGAGCACGCTGGGAAAGGCACCCCACAGCTCGCAAACGCCCCATGCGCCCCGGCTCCGCGCACATCAAATTTGGGTCTCCCCCAGAGAGCGCACAGCTGGCTGCACAGCTGGCCCCTGCCTTAATCAAGGGATGCTGCTGGGGTCTCCCAGACCCACCTCTGCCCAGGGGAAACGCACGGCTGCCCGCGCCGGGTTAACATCCCAGGGGCTCCTGGGCGCCTGTCACACAGCTCCTCCTAATTAGGAAGCTTTTAACGAAGACCATCAGCTGCTTGTGCTGGACTGAGAGTGGCCACGGTGTGCCAGCAGCTGTTTGCCGTGGGGTGGGGGCTGATGCGTGGCTATGTGTCCTTCTTTTGGGGCTAAATAGTATGAATTAAGAATCCTGATAATCAGGAGAAATGCTGTTGTGTTGTGGTTTGTTGGTTTTTTTTTTGCAGTGGGATGAGATGAGGAGCAAAACCAGCTTAATTAGGGCTCAGTGAAAAACCCAGGGATGTTCTCTACATAGAATAAGCAGCGCTTTGTCGGGGAGACAGTGCCTTAAGTGATTTGGCGCAGTCCTCCTGCTCCAATATCCTGAAATACCGAGCGCTGGGATGGGGCGGGCTTGCCAACGAGAGGCTGTGCGTGGAGAAAAGCGATCATCGCCCCCGAGTTCACGCAGAGCCGGCCGAGCCCCCGCCAGGAAGCGGCACGGAGTGGCAACACAGGTTTCGCATGTTTTTATTAATAAAACAGCCGACGGCGAAGAATCGTCCCAGAAAACCGGTCGGCCGGGGCCCTCGGACTGCTCCTCGCCGCTGCCTCCCTCCGAAGCAAACCCGTGGTGGCGGTAGGAGCTTGCGGGGCCGTGCCTCGGCTCTGCCGAGACCAACACGCTCCTGGCGTGCCCCAGCCTCTCTCCTCCCTCCGGGCCTCTTGGCTCCGGGCGGTTCGCGGGGGGACATGTCAAAATTCCTTAAACCTGCGGGGAGAGAAGCGAAGCGGCTCAGCACGGCGAGCGCCATTCGGCAGGTGTTGGGATCGATGACGGGAGCCGTGGTGCTGCTGCAGAGATGGAAAGGGAAAACGGCTCTGTCGGGCAACCCCCAGCCCCGTCTGCACCGCAAGCCCGGAGGAGAAACGGGCGCAAAGAGGAGATCCAGCCACCGTTGTCTCCGGGCAAAGCTGAAAAACCCCCAAAAAACCCCGGCAAGTGTTTGCGCCTCCTCTCCACAAGCTGCTCCGGAGACAAACGCGCTCCCCAAAGCCCTCTAAGGCATTGCAGGATTTCCACAGACTGAGCCAGCTGCTTCCCCCAGCACAAACCAGATGGATTTTGGTGCAAACGGGGATGGTGCCAACCCGGCCAGGACAGTCCTCGCCCCAACCAGCTCCGGCACAAGACAGCAGAGCCTGACAGCCCTCCACCGGCGGCCAGAGAAGGAGATTTGGGCCGCACTTACCGCAGCGCGAGGCCCAGATTATTGGTCTTTCACCTGCAAACACAAGACATAAAGGACCAAACGTTTTGGCGGGGGGTCCGGAGTCTGGCCCCCCCACCACTGGACTGGCTGCAGCCCCTTCCCCCTTGGTGCTCGCGGTGGGGCTTCGGTGGCAATCGGAGACAGGCCAGTGCTGATTCGGAGATTATTTACACCCTCGCTGCAGTGGTTCGGCCACGGATTTGATTAGCCAGCCCGCACTCTGTGTAATCAAGCTCATTAGCACGGGTGGGCAAGTCAGCCTATAAATTCAGCCGTTTCAAGTGCATTAATCAATGCAAATCAACCGGGCGTCCGGGCTAACGTCTCATAAGTCGGCCAGAGACAAGGATGCGCTGCCCACCCGCCCGTCCACGCTCTCTTCCCTGGCCATGGCGATTTGATCCCTTGATTCCCAAATCTTGATCTCAGCCCTTAAATTATCAGCGGAGCGGCTGTTTCTAGGCTGAGCCTACAGAGTGAAAGTCGAAATCGGAATGAATCAGGCTTGCGTTTGCATTTAATCTTCGGGGCTTAAGCGGGGCTACTCACACCGAGCTACTTCCCATCCAGCACTGACTCTGTTAGCTGCACGCTAGAGCTACAAAGACACAAGTATGGCATCTTTAGCACCGAGAGAGTTTCGCGAGGCACGGATCGCTAAAATCCCCCCGGGTGCTGCCCTGGCTCGAGGTGGAAATGTCTTTGTGCCCAGAGGAGCGAGACGTCGGGCAGACAGCCTCGTGATGCCGGCATGGGGGTGCAGCAGTGACAGCAAGGGGTAGCAAACATCTTTCCAGAGCGGCACGCACGCTGCGTTTTGGCATTGAGGGCCCAGAAGCCGCCCCGGGACGGTACGTACGTACCCTCTCTTCCTTGCTATGCAGCCGCACCACCCACGGACCTCTTTCACCACCACTCGAGCGAGGAGCTGCAAGAGGAAAGGTGGAAGATCACCATGGGGCCGATGGCTCTGCAGCCGCCAGCCTCGGCATGAGCGTTTCCATCGCCGGGAGATAGATTTTTAAGGCCCTTCCTTCTTTAGTCGCATGAACTAAAACCATGCGTGGAGGAGGTCGCTGGGAAAAAACCACGTGGATGGAGGCAACGGTTGTCTCCTGAGGACTACCTCCGCTGGCGAGCGGGCAGCTACAAAGGACCTCTTGAATATCCAGGGTAGCAAAACGCTGAGGAGGGACCTACCAGGCAAGCCAAGACGTCGGCTGCTATCAACATGTAGAAGACGTTATTCCAGCCCGTAGGGGAGATGAGCCCTGCGAGCAGCGGCCCCAGCGCGGCACCTGCGAGGGGGCACGAGGCACATTAGGAGATGCCCCGTGCATGGGGGAGAGGGGACCGGTACCCCCCGCCAGCACTGCAGCGCAGGGGAAATCGGCACTCGGCACCCCCTGAATGTACGTACCTATAGATCCTGTGCCGTCGATGATGGCCGTGACGGTAGAAAGGGCTTTGGCGTTTCCTTTGAGAGATTCGTGGGTTCCCTGTAGGGATGGAGGAGAAAAACGTAAGGAGGAAAAGTGGCACCGGGATTGTGCGTAGAGGGAGATGCGAGGGGGCTAAAGCGGAGTCGCGCAGCCAAGGTGAAAAAGCAATAGGAAAAAAAGCCATGTTTAAGGGAGGGTGCCGACCGCGGCATGAGGAGGTGTGACAGCCCTGCCCTTCTCTGCTGGGCTTCAGAGGCATTGGAAAACAAAGCTAAAATGCAAAAATCCCAGCAAACATTCCTCCGGGAAAGAAGGAGCAGCCCTTGGTTGTGCAAGGCAGCTGGGGCGAGGGGGGCGAGGTGCGCTTCTTACCAAATCTGCCGAAACTGCTGTCGTGATGAGAGCGTACGGCCCGTTAACCAGAGCGCCGCAGACGATCAGCATCGCTACGAGGAACGAGGCAGCCGCGGAGGTACCCAGGAAGAGATCAAATCGTTAAGTGCAGGGAGCAGCAGGGCGTCGGGTCCATCGTTCCCGGCCCGTGCGCGCACATCGCTGTCCTGCGCATCCATCTCCTGCGCATCTCCCATTTTCCCCAGGACATCCCACCCAGCAGGCAGCAAACGCTCGTCCAGCACCACCCTCCCCCAAATCCCGGTTTGGGAGCCCATCTCGAGAGAAGAAATAAAGGCAGGTGAGTCTGCAGCATCTCCCGTCGCCCCTTCGGTGCCGGGAGCCGGCTGCACCAAGGAACTCCTTACCTATTGATGTGCCGATGCCGTTCTGGCCGATGTGGTTATACAGGAACAGCTGGAAAAAAAGACACAGGATGAACCAGTTTAGGGTTATTCCAGTTGTTTTCCCAAGCGTTTCCCCTGCAGCAGCACCGCAGGAACAGGACGGAGAAAGGTGGGGACCTGAATTATCGCCGGCGCCAAACTTCGCAGCCCCCCCTTCCCTCTACACGGCGTTTGAAGAGGAGAGTGCCAGCCGGGACGGGGAGCCGAGCGCGCCCTTGGCTCCGCATCCCGCCGTCTGCCTGCCAGATGAAATACCTGGCAGCTGGCAAACGGAGGTGCTGCCGCGATTTATGGCCCGGCGAGGCTCGCGCGCCTCCCCGCCGGCTGAAGCCAGACGGTAATTTGCCCCACCGGTGCTATCGGGGGACGTGGACGTGACGCGGCCTCTCTCTGCTTTTCAGCGCGCGCCACCTTCTTCACAGGGGAGAGGCTCGCAACCCAGAGCCAGCCAGGCTTGGGTTACAGCTAATTAGCCGCGTTTTTGGCGGCAGCAAAGCCAAACGAGCTCTGTGCAGGTGCTCGGGAAGGCCGTCCCGGCCAAGCGCCGGCAGAGCATGAGGCCGTCGACGTGGGGGCTTTTAGGATGCAAAGCAAAGAGATGAAAAGCTTGACCAGCTCGGTGGGACCCCCAAGGCTTTAGACAGAGCAGGGTTATGGCAGGATGGAGGTAAAAAAAAACCATAAAGAGGTGGTTTTTTTGGGCTGTCAAGGACTCCACAATCCCCTCCCAGCCCCCAGATCTGGACAATCCACCCCGGGAACGTCTGGCCACGTGGACGGATCCCAGCGCTCGTCTCAGCCAAGCGCATGACCTGGGCGCTTGGGAAGAGGAAGGCGGCCGTGACTCAAAGGAGCCAGAGGAGAGGAAACCCTCGTGACTGGGTTGTGTTTTTCCCCTTTTTTTTCTCGTGACAACACACCAGGGGAGCAGCGACGACCAGCATCACGCAGCACGTGGTGGCTCTGCCGCCGGTGTAGTCGGAGATGAGGCCGGCGAAGATGCCCCCTGCAAGAAGGAGTCACAGGTGTCTGTCACGCCGCCCCAGCAGCAAAGCTTCACCCTGGCTCAACCCCAAATCCCACGGGATGCTGCTGCGCCGTGATGCTCTTTCACCCCCCAACTTTTGAGCGAGATGCCCCCAAGGTTAAATACAATAATATCAGAGTGAAGAGTTTTGATTTATCCCTGCTGCTTTCTCCCGGCAGATTGTTTCCATACACCTGCGCGCAG
>NW_009647504.1:25340-26047 GCF_000708025.1 Charadrius vociferus | reverse complement strand
ATTATTTATCAAAGAAAAAGGAGAACCTGAGCAAGCAAGGCGCAAGGAAAGGTGGTGTGATGGTCACCTGGATGGCAAAATAAAAGCACGGGGCATTTGCTGCCCCCTGAGCGCTCCAGATGCTGAATAAACCTTGCTGTGGTGCTCCAGGGAAAAGAGAGTCACTGGGAATGCGCTCCCGTGGGGAGGACTTTCCATCAAGGCCAGGATTGTCCCCAAATCATCCCCGATCCACCCCCTCCGCCCGGATACGTGACGAACCTAAAATGCCCCCGACGTCAAAGAGGGTTGAGAGGTCCCCGGCTTCCTTGGCACTGAAATGAGCTGCGAGGGAGAGGAGAGAGGTGAGGAGATGCTCCCTTTGCCACCCCGCTCCCCCCCCACTCTCCCCAAAACCTCCCCGACGTTCACGATGTAGAGGGGCAGCCAGTAGAGGAAGGTGTAGCTCACCAGCTTGGCAAAGAGCAGGCACAGGGAGAACTCCACCACGCCCTGGAAGGAGAGGAGAAGACATCAGAGGCGCCTCCTTCTCCCAAAGCCTCCTCCAGATGGTGATTTTTCCCCCAGTTTGCCACCTGGTGGGCACCCTGTTGATGGGCTGAGCTGCCCTGGCTTTGCTCTTTCCTCCATCCCCATCACCACTCAAGAGGTGTCCCGCGACTCACGGGTATCCGGAGTGCCCCAAGGAAGCTGATGGCTTCGGGTTC
>NW_009647504.1:24078-25290 GCF_000708025.1 Charadrius vociferus | reverse complement strand
GAGATGCTCAGCGGCCCTTCATTGGAGGTGACCACTTCGGGATCCTTCTCGTTGGAGGTCACCCCCCCAGCGTCTTCCTCGTCGGAGGTCATCTAAAAACAAGCCGAAAACGGGAGATGTGGATCTCGTTGCTGGAGGAGGCTGAAACATCAGATTCACTGCCGGGATGTGAGACGGAGGATGCTCACACTGGAATGGCAACGCGCATCGTCCGTGATAACCGAAATCCCTCTAATTTCTGGCGTTACGACCTGCCTCCCCGATTGTTTCGCTGTTAATTGAGCGACCACCCAGCCCAGGACGAGCCCGTTGGGAATCAGTTTGACTCACGTGATGGAGGGGCGGACTGCAGCCGACGTCCTCGGGATCTGCGGGGAGAAGGGAGATCCTGTCCCCCCCTGCCTGGACCAGCCCCGCTGCGCCTGCTCTCCCTCCGGCATCTCGCGCCACGGGGGAGAGACGTGGGGCTGGGAACACCCCCGGGCTGGGCTGCGTCTCTGGGTTCCCCACTTCCCGGCAGTGAAAAACCCCGGTAAAATCCCAAAAGGGCTTCCCAAATCTTTCCTAAAAGGACAGGCTGAGAGGAGAGAGCAGCACAGGGCGCTGAGCCTGCCTGGATGATCCCAACGGATGCTGCGCATCCCTGGGGGGTGTCAGGTCCACACCCCTGCTTGCCACAAGCTGGAAATAAGTATTTGGGATTGCCAAAAACACTTGGAGATGGTTAAGGAGGAAAATTGATGCTGATCTCAGCATTACACCGATCATCTGCTGTGCCCCGGCTCGTGCCACTCACACTCCACGAGGAAGAAGAAGCAGATGATGCCCACGGCGGCGATGATGACGCCGGGCACGACGAAGGACAGGCCCCAGGCGGAGGAAACCCAGACGCCGGCGATGAGCGACCCCAAGATGTTGCCGACGGAGGTGTGCGAGTTCCAGATGCCCATGATCAAACCTCTCCTGGCGGAGACAGAGCCGGGGTCGGTATCGCCGACAGGGATGGGGACGAGGAGGGAAACGCCGGAAAAACACTCACTTTCCTTTCCCGAACCAGTTCCCGATGCACGCCACGACGGAGGGCCAGCCGGTCGTCTGCACCAGCCCGTTGCAGACCTGGCAAGGGAGAGGCAGCGTCGGCACCCGGTGAGCGCCGATTTGATCCACGGAACGCAGCCCCTGCGCCGTTTTGGGTCGCCCAGCTCAAAACCA
>NW_009647504.1:23270-23866 GCF_000708025.1 Charadrius vociferus | reverse complement strand
GCGGTAAAATCCAGAGCCTGGACATCCTCCAGCGTGGACGCACCTGCACGATGATGAAGTACCAGAGGACGTGGATGTTCCAGAAGTAGCCAAGGCCGAAGAGCGCGGTGAAGAGCCCGCTCAGCACCATCCCCCCCGACAGGTAGTAGCGCAGGGGGAGCCGTTCCCCGAAAATGCCGCTGCGGAGACGGGGAAAGGCGCGTACATGTGCTCATGTCATAGGTGATGCCAACCATGGGTGCTACCGCACCGAGCCCGTGCCCGAATCCCGAGCGGATCCCAGCACCTGGCTTCTTTCCTCTTAGCACCACCCCAAACCCGATGGAAACCAGTTTCCTGAGCGGACTGGTGCAAACTGGTGTGCGGAGGATACCTGATAAACATCCCGATGGCGTAGGCCACCAGGAAGGCGTTATCCAGCGCCCCAAAAAGCTCCTTGTAGTTGTCCCCATCTGGCAAAGAAATATTAGGACCACGTCATCTTGTCTGCCCTCCCCGTGGCCGCTGGCTTGTCCTCGTCCCCCGTCCCCAAATCCCTTCTCCCCACCTGCGGGGGGGTCTCGCGCCGTGGCCGGCTGCCCTCGGCGGTGGGGCCC
>NW_009647504.1:22360-22614 GCF_000708025.1 Charadrius vociferus | reverse complement strand
AAAATTTTTGCTTTGTTTGGAGAAACCCACCGGGTCGCGTCGGCTCGGGATGCGGATTTAGGATGCGCTCAGGCGCCTCTGCCGCAATTTATCCTGCGGGGTCGTAGAAACGCACGGGAAAGGGGGAAAACCGGGGTCGGTTCTGCTCGTTTCCCCGGCAAAACACCCCCTCAACACCAACCGGGGGCAATCCTGCCGGATGGGTGAGCGGAACCGGCTGAGGTGAGGTGGGAGAGGGGTGAGCAGACCCCCCC
>NW_009647504.1:20125-20497 GCF_000708025.1 Charadrius vociferus | reverse complement strand
CGGTCCAGCCCCACGCTGGGTGCTCTCCGTCCCCGGGATGGGGACGGGTCCTGGGTCACGCCGAGGCCCCTGGGCTCGGTGCCGGGGCTGCCCGGGAGCCCGTGGCACGGTGGAGCCGGTGGCCAAGGGGCAACGCTGGTCCCCGGGCGAGAGACCACCGGTCCAGGGCCAGTGGCCATTCCGGTGCTGGTCCCCAGGCTAGTGACCCCTCTGGCCCAGGACCAGTCCTCATCCTGGTGCCAGTTTCCTGGTCCAGTGCCAGTCCCCGGGCAAGTGAACCCCGGTCCAGGACCAGTCCCCATCCCAGTGCCAATTCCCACCCCAGTGCCAGTCCCCGGGCAAGTGACCCCCAGTCCAGGGCCAGGCCCCATC
>NW_009647504.1:11916-18094 GCF_000708025.1 Charadrius vociferus | reverse complement strand
TTCCCCTAGGGAAAACGCTCCTCGGGGTGGATGGCACTAGAGGAGAGGTCCTCACCAGGAAGAGAGTGACGGAGCAATAAATACCTGGCTCTGGACCGTGACCCGAGAGGCAGGAGCCATAGGGAAACGAGAGAGAAGGGAGTGGGAAGCGAAAGGTGAGAAACTGGGAGGGTTTCTAACCCCGAGAGATATTGACCCCACTCCCAATGTGACAAAACAACCCTGGAAAACAGTTTATTCCGCGGCCGAACGCCAAAATTCAAGCGCCGGCTTGTAAATCGGCTCCTCGGCGTCGCCCGGGGCTCCCGGTCCGGAGCAGGAGGAGAGGGAAGGTGGCGGAGGGGAGGGAGCGGAGGGACGGGCACAGCATCGCTCTCTACTTACAGCATAAATACGCGGTGGGGAGAGGGGACGAGGCGGCTGTCCTCGTCACGGATGCTTCCCGAGCGCGCGCCGAGAGCACGCAGCGCAGCGCTTGGCCGTAGGCTGAGCGGGAAAGGGACACGGAAGAGGCGTTAAGAGAGGAGAGTTTCGCTTCACGGCCCCAAACCGGGTTCGGCTTCAGCCTTTTTACCGGAAAGCAGAGAGAGAACTGGTTTTTAAGATAAAGCCACGTGCCTGTAGTTGGCCACGTGCTTGTGCGCACGCTCCCACGGACAAAGCGGTAAAAAGCCAAAACGGGAAAGCCAAAGCTTTTTTAGAAAGCCCCAATTTCTCTATTAACACACCCCCCCCAAAAAAATAAAGACGAGTCCCAGTTGCTCAGCCAGGTATTTTTCCAAGCTGCGCTCGGGATCAGAGCCAACTAAGACAACTTCCCCCACCCTCGTGCCTCCCCCCGCCGAGCGAATATTCGGCGTTTAAGGCAAAGAGGGTTTTTCTGCGGCCGTTGGGCGGCGTTTTCCTTACGGCTCTTCCCCCTCCCAACGCACATCCGTATTACGGCAGCGTTATCTAACACATCAGAGAGGTCGAGGATGCCACGAAGCTCCCTGAAGGGACAGAGGGAGAGGTTGAGTTCAAAACAAGCGGCAGAACTTCCCCTCTCCGGATTATATACGTAGGAACGTCTCTACGCAGCAGCCCTGGACCACGGAAACGTCCAGCCGGGTTGGATTCCTCCCCGAATAATCCAGGATACGGGTGGAAGCGCCTCCGCTCCGGAAGCGAAAGCTCCTACCTTTGTGGTTTTTGTAGAAGAGGCAGTTGTTGGCGCAGGTATCTGGGTGGGAATCCCAAAAATCGGAGCCGCAGGAGCAGAGCCGGGGCAAGGCGATGTTCGAGAGTTCCATCTTCTCCCTCGTCTGCGCTCTCAGAGCTTCGACGAACCTGCGCCGGGAGAAAAATAGTCACCTCGGCCGACGCCACCCGCCTCCGCGCCCGGCGAGGGGATGCGGCCGTACCTGGCGTACTCCTTACGTCGCTGCGGTTTCTCCTTAACCCCCTTCGCTCTCCTCTCCTCGCTCAGAGAAGGAGCTTCCCCAGCCCGACCTCCGTTCCCCGCCGGCCCCCGGCCGCAAGATCAGGGCTAACAGATGGGGATGATGCTTTCTAAAAGCTTTAAATATAAAAAGGTTAAAAAAAACCCTTTCCGAGCCTTCCCCCATCCGCACACACCGGCCCTCCTGCCGGTTTCCCCACCATCCCGGATTTCTCCTTCCGGCTCAGCTCCCGCGTGGCAGTCACGCGCGCTCCCGTCGCCAAGTGCCACCTGCGGTTCCCCCAAAAGAGCTGCTCTTCTCCTCTTCCGAAACAAAAAGCCGCGTTCTTCGATAGCCCACCAGCTCAGCCGTCCCGGTTTCCCATTTCTTCGGATTCTGGGACAAGCCCGGATCCCACCGCAAGCTGTCCCTGCGGCGTCCAGGACGGGGAGCTCCAAGTGGCTCCAAGAGAGCAGACAAGCCTCAAGAATCCCCACACCTACTCCAAAATAGCCTTTAAAAGGCGGTTTTTAACCAAATCTCCCTTTATTTCCTCAATCTCCCTCACACCGACGCAGCACTTCCAGCGGACCTTGGGCTGTACAAGTCCCACCAACGTGTGACAATGTCCCTTCCCGCGTCCCCTTCGCCAATTCCGAAGCACAAAACCCTTTAAACCAAAGCATCTGCCACTTTATTCCCAAACGCGGTGACGCGGTACGGGCCGATCGCTGCCGAAAAGGCAAAAAAACCACCCCAAACCCCTCAAATAAATCAAGTTTGGGTAGAAGTCAGAGGGAGAAAACGTCATCGAACACGACGTTTCGGATGTCACTCCGTTTCAGGGCGGGTCAAACCTCTACTTCGGAGAAGGAAAGCGCTGAAGCCAAACTTTTCTAGTCGATTTAGAAACTCCAAAATGTTTTTTAAATGAAGTGGTAATAGAGCCTTAACTACCCCATCATAAATCTTCCGCTATAGAAACGAAGGCCAAGGCCAACTTAAGGCTTTACACTACGTAATTACAAAACCAGCTCTTTTCCGCCCGAGCTCCGAGGCAGCGCGCAGCTCTCCTGCGACCAAGGGGGGGGAAAAAAAAAAAAGAAATAAAAATAAAAATAGAAGAGTAATAATAATATAATAAAAAGCCATCACGCTAACTAGCGAGTCCCCGGTGTCTCGCCGGCACTTGCGGGGCGGGAAAAGGTCTCCCGAGTGGCAATTTCAACGGAGGGGGAATGCGACTGGAGGAGCGTTTCCTTCGACCGGGAAGAAAAACCGGTGAAAACCGGGTGCCCGTCTGGCCCCCGCGAGCAGCGGTCAGAGCGACGTCGTTTTGCTTTAAAGCAAAGCAGATACACACACAGAAAAAAAAAAAAATTAATAAAAGAATGAAAATCTGGACTCTTCCCTATTTTGGTGGGAATTTGCAGAGCTCCTCCTCACCAAACCCTTAACGGGAAAAGATGACTACACCACCAAAACAAAGCCTGATACTTTTACACAGATACCGAGTTTTCAACTCTGGAACAAATGCTACGAAATCTTTTTATTACATTTATATAAGGTTTATAGCTGGGAAGGTGAAGGGTCTGATGATAAAACCCACAGAGATAAAGATCAGTTTAACGACGACGCTGCGACCTCACCCCAGGAGGTTCTAAACGCGCAGGGGCTTGGGATCGGTTCCCGAAGTGTCACGGTTCGGCGAGCGGCGGCTCTCCCAGCTTCCTATTTCGCTTCCCAACTCCCATCCAAACCGTGCGGGGACTCAAAAAAACGGATAGCGAAGCACCGAGCGCCTCCGAAGGACCCGACGCGGCCCATGGGTCTCCCTTTTTGGTGTGGGGGGGGTTGTAGAGTGAATCCCACCCAGATTGGGCACCAAAGTCACCCCGGGAGAGAAATCGGCCTCTGCGGTTGGGCTGCGGAAGGGTTTTTCCGCACCGCAGTCGCGGCGGACAAGCACGCAAGACCTTTGCGGATTAGGAACGTCCCTGCCGGCGCCGAAGGAGGTGACACGGAGAGGACGGGTCGTACTCACTCGGCGATTCTCCTCTGCCTCTCCTTCTGCCTTCGCTGTTCCTTCACCTGCTCTCGCTCGACGTTCATGACGAGGCGCCTGTACCTCAGGTACTCGTTCTGACGCTGCGGGAAAGAGGAGGCAGCTCTGAGGCCACCGGGGAATCGACAGCGGGCGATATCAGCGCACGGCTATCGCGATAGAAACCTCGCTCCTTCCCCAAGAGATCCCCAAAGGTCTCCCAGCGCACGCGGCCCGGGACCGAGAAGGTGAAGAGACAGCGGTCAGCTGGGAGAGGAGAGCTGGGACATCTCGTAGCGTCAGAGCTTTGTACCGGCACTCCTCACTGGACCTTCCGACGGATGGAAGCTCTGTCAGCTGAGAAATTCCTAAAAATCTCCCTTCCCAGGGAGTAAAAGAGCCGGTTCCCACTTCAGAGCGCTACAAGTCTACGAATTTCGATCCACCCGGGGACTCTCCAGTTCACTCGATCTCCAAAAAACATGGAGACGACACCGAGCGGCCCCCGCTACACGCAGGAGAGGCACGGAGGTGACGAACTCCTCGCCGAGATAAATCCTCGCAGGTGACAGCTCCCGCGGGGGCGCTGAGCACACACAGAGGTTTCACATCTGGGCTTGGGCTTAATCCCACGGAGGCAGCGCGGGGAGGGAAACCTCCTGCTTAAAGCTCACACCAAAAGTCCTCCCACCCGCGTTGGTATCAGTGGGCACAGAGCTCGTTTGAGCTCCGCGATGGCCGAAAGTTTAAGGCATGGATTATTTTTTTCCCCCCCCCGCCCCGTCTCATCTACGCCAAGAGTTTCATCCATCCGGGGCAGCGGAGAGCACCCCGCACAGCTGGAGACGGAGGAGCAGGAGATGGGCAGGCTGCAAGCCGAGCAAACTGGATGGAAAAAACCCACGCGGAAGAGAGAACGCGGCAAAACCAGTTATCTCAGGGTGGATCAGAGCCAAGGAGATAAAAAAAAAAAAAAAAAGCAAGGGCCAGAGGGGAAGGAGCCGCCTGATGAGCCCCGGCTGCCCTCCCGCTGTCTGCAAACCGCCAGAGGATTTTGGCTCAGCTTGGGTGGAAAAAGGCAGGCGAGGAACGCAAAAACCCCCAAGGCTTTCAAAGCCCGCTTCGAGTTTTACACCGTAAGCGAAGCCACAAAAGAAGGGGGAAACGTTCCCTCTTCACGGCAGAAGGAAACGGGGGAAATAAAAAGGCACTTCCTTTAGGCATCCAAGAGGAACATCATCTCTTCGCATCGTCTACGTGAGCGGGAGCCAAACCATCCCAGACGCCCTCGTCATTAAATCAGGCGGTCTGCGCTTGTGAAAGCGTCCACGCCGATGCCTGCTAGGTGCTGATATGGCAAGAAACCTTTATATTCCCCGCCTCGTACCCAAACGAGATCAAGTGGGTTTTGTTCTTTATTTTCCAAGCGGTTTTGGCAGATTCTCTCTCTCTTTCTCCACAAAGGAAGCGACACCTTTGTTTTGCCGGGCAAAATGAAGGAAGCCCGTTTCTCCGCCAAGCCTTCGGCGTCATTCCGAGCCCACGTTTTGCAGGAGGAACACGTAACGGTTGCGCTTACGGTCACCACTGACCTTAAAAAAAACCAACCTGGTCGTTTTGCCCAAAACCTGAGACACCATCAACGCGGAGAAACTTAGAAACGCAGCGGGCGCTTCGTGCGCTAACGCTGCTCTTGAGGCTTCTTATCTGACCTGGCAGCATCCCCCACGCTCGACGCCTTTTCAGCGTTGAAAGGAGACGGAACAATGAGGATTCGGCTCCTGCGGACAAACCTGCTTCTTGGTTTCCTCCCGGTCTACGCCAGCCCAGAGGCCGAGGGGAGCTCGGGAAGCGGTGTGCGGCTCCTGGGGAGGTTCGGCCAAGCTGGAGTCCTTCACCGACCCATCGCACAACTGGAAGATAACGGAAAAGAGCAGCATCAGCATCTTCACGGTCAAGTTTTTCCATCTTCCCTCGGCAAAATAACTCCGAGTCCTCTGTGCATGATCCCTACAGTCCCCAACGCTTTTTTTTTTTTTTATTTAAGGGTATAGGTTGGCTTCTCCTTCCCGTCACCAAGACAGGAGAAACGTGGGCGACACCTCCACATAAGAGCCCGAGCACCAAAGCTTTGTCGAAAAGATACCCTGGGAGGGGCGGGGGGTGGTCTGCTTTCGTTTAAATACCGATTCGCACATCCCCTCCCCAAATTGTCATTCCGAACTTTGGCAAGTGCAAGAAAGAAGCCAATAATAACAACAATAATAAAAATAACAAAAGCATCAGGGGGGGAATTCAACAGCCAACGTCTCCCAAAACCTCAGCATAAACCTCCGCCTCCGCTCAGTATTTTATCCAGCCAGTATTTCTGCTGCGAGCGGGGCTAATCACCGGGTAAGGCTGGGCTAAAGCCATAAAGTATTTGCTAATTACTCCAGGTAATCAGGGCAAAATATTTCCACACCTCAGCTGCTTAATGAAAAGAAAAGAGGAACCGATAACTACATCAGCTCAGTCCTCCCAAGCAGCAGCCGAGGGAGGGGTTTTGCAGCCCCGAGGCGAATCGCGACACCACCTCCTTCCTCTGATGCAAAGTTTTCTTTTTTTTTTTTTTTTTTAAACTTTTCTAGGAGGTTTCTGCCCAATTTGATGCGCCGCTCGCAGCTCTTTCAACTTTCTGAGCCGGGTGGCCGGAGCAGAGGCAGCTGCGGGT
>NW_009647504.1:10694-11789 GCF_000708025.1 Charadrius vociferus | reverse complement strand
TCGCAGCTTTTTCAACTTTCGGAGCCGGGTGGCCGGAGCAGAGGCAGCTGCGGGTCCCGCCGGCCGCGGTTTAGCGTTCGGTTAAGTGTATGATGCAATTGCACGCTCAGTTTCAGATTTCCGCCGAGCGCCAGCCAACTGGCATCACGAGGCCGCCGCAAATAAAAAAAAACCCTTTTGGAGCCACAGCTGTAAGCTGAAAGCAGTCAAAGAGAAGCAGCCAACGTCGTTTAGCTCCGACACCGCTCTCCAACCTGTTTTGACCACAGTAGGTTTAAGAGTTAACAAGGCCGGAGGGAGCAACCGCTCTGACTCCAACAGCAGCCCAACCGACTCCGCCAAAATAAACCCAAATCCCAACAATCCGAACCTCTAGGACCGGCTCGGCTCAGCCCCGTAGGAGGTTCTTACCTTTCCAAATTCGATTTTGATGTAGAAGTCGTCATTTTGCCGGGCCATCCCCTGGTCTTGGAGTTCAGCTGGGAGATCGTGATGTCCCGCTAGAAGCGGTTCCTCCCTCTCGTCTTCTGCAGGCACCGCGGCCGTCCTGCAAGACGCTGGTTTCTGGAGGAGAAGGGTGGAGACGGGCGTAAATACGGAATTCAAATGCGGCTGCTTCGGCGCCGAGGGCAAATTCAACAGGGTAAGAAGTCGCTTTAACCCGAGGGCACTTGTTCTGGAGAGCCAGTTGGGATCTGGCAAGCGGCAAGGCAATGTGTTCAAGCATCCCCGCAGGGCATGAGAGCCAGAAAAATCTGAATTTAGCAGGGGAACGCGTGACTACGTTCTCACCAACTGCAGCAACAGAGGGACAGACGCGTGCGGGGTGAGGGAAAAGACCTCTCCAGGCGCCGTTTTGCAAACCGCGAGGCGGCAGGATGTCTGGAGTGCCACCGGAGTACGAAGCGTACGCCTTCAGATGGGAAGCGGGCAGGCTCCCCAGTGGCAATTAACAATATTTTGAGAGGCAGCAGATTGTTTCCTACAAACTAAAAAAATCCAAATGCCAGAAACCAGCTCAGTGCCAGAATTCTTCTTCTTTTTCTCCCCTCCCTGCCTTCGCTGCCCCTTCGGCACGCCGGGAAGGGAAGAGCG
>NW_009647504.1:6025-10670 GCF_000708025.1 Charadrius vociferus | reverse complement strand
ACGCCAGGGATGCGATAAAGGGAGGCTGGAGGATAGCCCGGAGCGAGTCCGAACACGAAATTATTTGATAGGCGTAGGAATTATTCTATCAACCCTGTTAATGACAGAGGCACAACAGAGAAGAGCTGCTTTGGTGAGGATGAAGGAAGAGCGAGGAACGGTTATTGCTTTGTAAGGACGCTCCGGAGCCCTCGAGGTAGAAAGAAATGAAACTGAGGGGGGGGAACCAACCAAAACCCACCGCACTTTGGGGAACAGAATTTGGGTGCTGTCAGGCTGGGGACCTACAGCGGTCTACCAAACCCTAACGGCAGAGCGGCCGAAGTCTCAGTGAACAGGATCATGTGAGACACCGGACAGGTCATTTCCACGCGATTACCATCTAGGTATCTGCTTGGGAAAGCAGGGAAGAAACTCTGAGTGGTTTTGACCCGGAAAGAAACCTGGAAGACCAACGGTTTGAGCAACAGGGATTCTTCTTGGTGGCAGGGCATGCAACTCTAGAGGGAAGAAGGGAAAAATAAAAGCAACGGTTCCTTCAAACTGAGCAAATGCAAACTCCCCGGTTGAGCGGAAAGACAAGCGGCGCGGTGCGAGACAACTCAAGCTCTCCTCGTACCCGCCATCCACGTGAGCGCGGAGGAAGCGGAGCACGGGTCGGGTTACCGGAGGGAATCACGCAGGAGACGACACAAGCACGCGGGGCCAAAAAAAAAAAACCAAACCCGACTAACAAAACAAGTGCCAGAAAGGCCAAAGCCGTAAGGAAAACAAGAGAGATCAAGGTAACGAGTCAGGTTTTGGCAAGAGAGACTAAAGGACTCGCTGCTCCGGGACAGCTATCACAGGGTAGCAAGAACAAGAGTGTTTTCCGCTTCTGGGCATCGGCGTTCAGCTCTGAGCTAATAGCAGCAGCAAGAAAAAATGTGGATTATTAAGGGGGTAGAAAAAGAAAAGATAATAAATCAGATTATTCCTAGAAACTGAGGTTTTTTAAGCAGGCAGGACCTGCCCTGGGTCACCGGCAGGAGTGGCGGCCAAGTTGCTAACAGCCTCCCCGAAAGCTGCGGAGGCCCAGATTATCAAAAATCCCAGATTAGCAGAAAGCCCAGATTAGCAGTAACCGGAGGCCCAGATTAGCAGAAAACAGCACAACGAGCATCTGTCTTTAAAAGAAAGGAGGGGAAAAGGAAATACGGCAGAGGAGATGTTGGCCTCAAGAGTTTAACTGCCTGACTTTTGGAAAAAAAAACAAACCCAAAACCCAACAAATCAAGAGGAAATCACCTTGCAAACTGCCTGTGAGCTGCGAGAAAACAAGATAAGCAGCAACCAGCATAAATTGGGCAAGAGCAAACCGTGCCTACCTGGTTCGGATTTCTCCCAGGAGAGCAGAAAGAGGCCTGAGGCAAAGCGCAGCAGCGGAGCTCTCCAGTTCTCCGTTTTAGTTTTAGCTTAGTTTTTGTCGTGGCCTAATTCAACGCTCGGTAAAGAAATATCAGTTGGATGTAAGTGTTGTAGGGGAGGGATTGAAAACACTACGCGGACTCAATCTCGGGAGTTCACTGCCCAAACCCAGAGGGCGAACTCGGTGGGTTCTGCTTGCTCTTTTCGTTATCGGCCCCGGGTGATGGAAGAAAGAAACACCTCGATTACATTTGCCGACCCCACCAAGCCACTTAAGTTGCAGAAGGATTTGAGAACGGGCTAAAAACCGCCGGGGGTGCAGCCCAAAAAAACCCCAAAAATCAGCTGGAAGGGACAGCAGGAGGATAATCCAACAAGCACAAATGCCCAGGGCAAGGCAGCGCTCTACGGCAGCGATTACCAGGACGGTTAAAGCCACCGCAGCGTCCCAAGAGACGGGAAGAAGTTGCTGTCCTGCCAAGCCGCCAACACGGCAAACCTTCACACAACCAGAAAGGTGCAGATTAATATTAGAGCTATTTTTCCGCCCCCCTTTCCTTCTCACTATCTTGGAGTAATAAAGCAGAGTAATGCCGTAAATCAATTTATTCCTCCCGGAATAAACGGCCTAAGGAAGGTGTTAAATCCTCCTTGCAGAGGTTTGAAGAGAGCGTAGATTAACCGTAGCTGCGGTAAGGTGGAGGTGGGAGGATGTGCGTCCCCCCTGATCCCCTCCAGCCTTGTTCCTCGCTGCCGTGGGTGCCTCGTCACGCGACTCCCACGTTGCCTTCAGTCACCCTCTGGCTCGCTCGGGCAGGCGCTGTATTATTCACGCGAGGTTTTAGCGCTGCTAATAGCCAAGCGATGAATCATTCCACCTCGCCGAGCGCACCGAGGACTTACACAAAAAGGTATGTTTAGCGTCCGAAATAGATAACGAGGTTTTTCGAGCCCGTAATTATACTGTTTCCGCAACTCTGGTTCGCAAAGCTGACTTCCTTGAAGAGAAATCCAACAGCAGACAGAAGGAAGAGCCGGAGCGGCGCTTATATAAAAGGTATTTTCTAGGTAAGAGCCAGCCAAGATCTACTTCACCTTTGATGAACCCGTAAAAAGAGATGGGAATGAAGAATTGCAAGATGGGCAGGAACCCGGCTCCGGAGGAGGCAGGAAGACAAAATACCTGCTTGGGTTGGCTGCTGGCGTTCTCCAGGACAAACAGGCAAAGGACGTCAGTTCAAGAAAGGTCTTGGCATAGAAAGCAGGATAATAGCCGCAACACAAAGCTGCTCTTCAGAACCCGAGGCACAAAAAGCAGGATGAAATTCAACAGAACAAAAGGTGAGTGCCTGACTTTTGGAAACCTTACGGGGAGCTGACCTCCTTACGGGGCTCTGCTTCGAGGAAAGCAGATGCGTGCCAACAGATTTGCCACCAGAAGTCAGCCCCGGGTGAGGAAAACCCTCCAGATCTTTGCCACCCACACAAAACGAGGGGTCGATGCAAGGTGAAAAAAAAAAAAAAAGAGTCATTGAGGTTTGTTGGAGAAATAAAGGCACCTGAGGGGAGGGCTGATCATCACATTCCTCCCAGACGCCCAGATCACAATCTCAGCCTTTAAAAACCACATCTTCTTTGAATTCCTGTTGCCTAGTTTATCTCTCTGCAAACAGAGAGGTTCTCACCCACTTTATCCTGCTGTCTTCCCCCAAAAGGCAGTGAGAACAGAGGGACAGAGCCCTCGGGCCACCCAATTCCGGGGGGGGGGGCTAATCATCAGGTGGGTCACAAAGCCCAATTTGTTTCACTTCTGCTGGAAAAACTCACCGAAAGGCGCTTCGGATTCGCCCGATCAGAGCCAGACCTTCAACAGTTTGCATGGTAATTCCCCGGAGAAGCCCTCGCTCACCTCTCGCCTCCAGACACCACCAGGGAGTTCGGACGGACCGGCTCCTTGGGCCACGGTTTTACGGGACGCCAACCTGCGCCGGACTTGCTTCAGGGTTTTGCTAAGCTGCCGGTAAAAACAAGACAAAACAAGAGGTCACGAGCTGCTTTCCGTGAGGGTTACGCCAAGAAGTTTACTTTTAGAAGAGATCTCCTGGTGTACCCTGCCCCAGCCGAGGTGTTTTCATCAAAGGAGCGGCGACCCAACGCGGAATCAGCTCTGCAAATAAGGGAACTTGCAGCCCAGGGTGTCTCGCAGAGCTGCCCCGACGCACCGGAGTCCTGATCCAAACACGGGAAAGGGTTTGGGATACGGCTCGTGCGCACCCCAGTCACTTCGCTGTCCCAGTTCCCCCCCTGTCCTGCCCACCGCAGGTCCCCAAGGGGACGCGGCGCTTCGAGCGCAGTAACCCCAGCTCCCAGGCAAGCACACCTGCTTTCCAAAATGCCAAATGCAGCAACTATAAAAAAAAAAAACAAAACACAAAAAACTCAACGAAAAAAAGCTTAAACCAGTCCCTAAGGCAGGTTTTTCTAAGATTTTTGTCTCCTGCAGGAGACAAGCTGCGATGAGGTGGCACCACCTAGTGTCGCCTGTCCACCACGACAGGCGACGCAGCAACAAGTCCCCGCGAGCGGAGGGAAAAATTCAGCGCACGGAGAAGTAGAGGGGGACAAGTTCAACCCCAGCGTCCTCCAAGGGGATATTTCCCATCGGGTTTGAGGCTCTGAGAAGAGCTCCGGAGGAATACAACAATACGCAGCGAACAGGAGGGAAAACGTAAGCCGGTGCTTCGTTCGGCATAAAAAAATAGATTCGGGATGTGTTGTAAAAGAGGGGGGGAAAGATAAATACCGCCTGTCCTCCATTTCAAACCACGAGCAACCAGCGGGGACGAAGCAGGGATGAGAAACGCAGCGGAGGAAGCGCTCACCTTGGCGGCTTGCTGCTGGAAGGGCTCGTTTGGCGACCCTCGCTGCTGCGCCGGGACGGCGGGAGAGGCGGGACGGCGGATGGCGGGCGCGGGGTGGCTGCGGAACAGGCACGTGTTCTTCCTGGGAGTCAAACGCAGCGCCGAGTCCGAGTACTGAAGGGCGACGCAGCTCTCCCTCTCCGCCTGCCGGGACACGGCCCCCGGCGTTCAAAAAAATCATAGAATCACAGAATGGTTTGGGTTGGAAGGGACCTTGAAGACCATCTGGTTCCCACCCCCTGCCCTGGGCAGGGACACCTCCCACCAGCCCAGGTTGCTCCAAGCCCCGTCCAACCCGGCCTTGAACACCTCCAGGG
>NW_009647504.1:2952-5677 GCF_000708025.1 Charadrius vociferus | reverse complement strand
GGCCACACTTCTTCTGATGCAGCCCGGGATGCCGGTGGCTTTATGGGCTGCGATCACACATCGCCGGCTCATGTTGAGCTTCTCACCCATGAACACCCCCAGGTCCTTCTCCTCAGCGCTGCTCTCCAGCCATTCCCCGCCCAGCCTGGAGTTGTGCATGAGATTGCCCTCACCCACATGCAGGACCTGCACTTGGCCTGGTTGAACTTCCTGAGGTTGGCACAGGCCCACCTCTCCAGCCCGTCCAGGTCCCTCTGGGATGCCATCCCTCCCCTCCAGCGGGAGAGATCTCTGCTCTCCACGCCGAGAGGGGCGGGAAGACCCAGCAGGCTCTCAGGGGCTGAAGGCTTTCGGTTTGGAGCAATGGTAGAAGAGTTACGCGAGGACATCCCCACCCAACCGTGCCTCCCCAGCCTTGGAAAGAGCCCAAACGCCCCAGGGGCAGCCGAAACCGGTGACATTTCAGCACGTTCCTTTCTTGCTCCGTCACCGACCTTCTGGCAAGTCTCCCCGGCAGGCGTTTAAAAGCCAAAAGGATTAAATATATTCACAGGATAACCCAAAACCTGCCCCCGGGGAGGGCGGAGGGGGGGAAAACAGGAATGTGGAGGGAAAAAGCTCTGCCCTGACCACAAGTTTCCTCATTATTTTTTTCTTATTAAGCCTTTTATTTGTTGTTTGTTGGTTTTGGTTTTTTTTTTTCCCCTCCCCCATTTACACTGGTTTCGGCGGAGTTTCCCCTCACCGGATTCCGGGCGAAGCAGCGCTGCAAGACAACAGCGGGGGCAGAGATCTGCTTACCGCTTCGTAGGACTCCTGCAGCTGCTGCTTGCGTCGCATCCTGACCTGCTGCGTCACCCGCTGCTTCACCTCTCCCTGGAAGCGTCTCAGGTTGGCGGCCTTCTCCCGCTGCCGCTCCTTCAGCTCCTCTTCCACCCGCAACGCCGAAACCTGCAAGAGGTGAAAGCTTTTTACGCCGAGTTTCGCGCCACGGCGGCGTCGCAACCGCTCGGATCCCATCTTCCCTTCCCGCATCCGTCAGCCGGGCAAACGGCGGTCAGAGCAAACTTAAGGATGGTTCGTTTGGGAAATCTGCGCTCGGACAAACGTCTAGCGAATTCCTACGGGCTCGGATTGAATTTAGCTAGCCGGATCCGGAGCGCGCACGCCTCCTCTTTTAAACCCTCCGCCAAAAAAGAAAGCAAAAAGGCGGCGGCCTCATCCAGCGATTTCCCCGCTGCTGCGCCCGCGGAAGGATGCTCCGCTATCCGAAGCCCAGATCCGCAAGGCACAGACCGGCCAAAGGAAAAGATTTAAGGCAACCACCTAAAATAAATAAATGAATAAATAAATCAGGGGGTTTTGGGCTGGGGAGGGGGGTCTGTTAACGAGGAAACCGTGCCGGAGCGACACTGAACGCCACCATCCACGGCGTTCTCCTGCTCCGCTCCCCCGTGGCAACCTCATCGGCAATTCCCACGCAGAGGCATTAATATATATATTTTTAAGATGATCCGCTGGTGTATAGAAGTATATTAAATAAGCCCCGAAAACCCCCGGCACCTTCGGCCGCCGCTGAAAGCTGCTGTGCCGGGGGGAAGCCCAGGAGCGCCCACACCCCCCTCCCAAAGCAGTCGGGAAGAGTTCAGCTCCCCCTTCCGAAGTTTCCCGGTGCCGAGCTGGAAGTTATGTGGAACCTGGAGACGCTTCATTTCCATATATTATCTCAACCTTTCGGGATTTAAATTAGAATATGGAAATAAATCACGGCAGAAGGGCCGGAGCTTCTGTAACATTTTGACATTAATTACAGGGGACTGAACTCATCATCCTATATATTTAAGAGGACTAAAAGTGCTTTATAATAACCCTCAAAGCCGAAATCCCCGAGATAAGCATCGCTAAAGATTTTCTTAAGTGTTTCTAATGGGGTACAGCACAGATTGGTTCCAGACCCTGAAATATTCACCTTATTTAATTATTTTTTTTTAAGAAGAAGAAGCAACGTGGAGTAAAACCTCAGCTCGCCGACATCCTTTACGGATGAAAGGGAAGAGCAGCAGTGATAAATAAAGGGGGGGGACCGGTCAGCCGGCTCCGGCACGGCCGCCTCAAAATGCAAAGCCACCGGGTACGTGGAATTCCAAACCCGGTGCCGATAAACCAGAGAGCGGCCGGGAACAGCAAGAAAAAAAAAACAACCACATTTTAGCGCAAACCTGCGAAGTTTTAGCCGCGCTACCGACGCTGGAAGGCAGCGCCTAGTAAAACGTTGAAAATCTGTATGTTCAGCTGAAATGAAAAGCGGAGAGCGGACGGTGCGAATAATTAAGCAATCGACGGCGGCGGATTAGAGCACCGGCGGCGGATTAGATTCCTCGCCTGATTGATGGTTAAAAAGGATGCGTTTTTCCCCCCCCCGCCCAAAAAACCCCACGGCTTATTTGAGGGGAATCACCACCGCAAACAGGACGCCGAGCTACACGGACACCACAGCGGCGTTTAACCCTACTTAAAAAAAAAAAAAAAATAAAAAAAATAATCATTAATATAAATTATTCTTTTTCGGAGAAAATGGAGGAGAGAAAAAAAAGCGGATTTTTGGCTCCGGAAGGCGGGAGGGATGCCGCCGGCAGCACTCACCACGGCCAGGCTCTGCTGGGGCTCCTCGGGGCCACTCTCCACCCAGACGCCCACGGGGGCCACGCTGGGGTTCCCCTCCGCC
>NW_009647504.1:0-311 GCF_000708025.1 Charadrius vociferus | reverse complement strand
CGGCCCCGCCCCCTCAGCGCTGCCAAGTCGCGGGTTCGCGTCCCGCCGCGGGCGGGCAGAGCCCCGTGTCCCCCAGGGCTCCCCGAGACCCCCCTCGAGCGCCCTGAGACCCCCAGAATGGCCCCAGAGCCTCTCTCAGGCCCAGAATGGTCTTCTTATAGCACCTCCCCACTGCCAACACCCCACAGCATATCCCCATAGCGTCCCCCAAATCCCTCCCTATAGCATTTCCCTATTGTGTTCCCCAAATCCCTCTCCATAGCATCTCCCCATAGCATCCCACTATAGCATCCCCCCACAGCATCCCCCCA
>NW_009647503.1:0-566 GCF_000708025.1 Charadrius vociferus | reverse complement strand
CCCATCCTAGGATGGTCTATCACATGCTAGGTAAGGGTGGCTGAGAAACAACCCAGTTAGCATGGACAACTGCCTTGGCAAGCACAAAAAGAATCACAGAATCATAGATATGAGTCGGAAGTGACCTTAAAGATCAACTAGTTCCAGCCCTTCTGCCATGGCAAGGGGCAACTTCCCCTAGACTAGGTTGCTCCTAGCAGGAGGACTGATGGAAAAACTCCCTGAGCTTCAGAGCCCCTGACCACCTCTCCCAGGGCTCTGTAATCTTTCTTGATAGTCCTCAGGCTGCTCCTGCTGTATCACTGGTGCCAGCGTGAAATAGCAGCAGCGGGTAATAGTCAAAGGACTCTACGAGGCTTGGTAGTCTCTCAGCAACATCCCTGATACGAGCCCCCGTTAAGGAGCACACCCCAAGAGAGTGCATCAGGTCGGCAAACGGGTGCCTCCGTACCTCTCAGAAGAGAGTCACCTGCTACTATCGCCCACCGCCTTTTCTTACTTGCGCTGGGTGTTATACGGGGAGCAAATCAGGTTGCCTCACCCAGCTCCAGCGCCTCTCCTGATGC
>NW_009647502.1:0-481 GCF_000708025.1 Charadrius vociferus | reverse complement strand
TGAAGAAAGCTCCAGATAAGCAGTGGATTACTGAACCTCTGAAATTAAAATTACATAAACACTAATATGGGAATGAATACACAAATAAGCATTTTAATTGCAGTATCATCTCAGGCATTGTTGCTGCTTGGAATGACAATTTGACCTGATGGTGTGGGTTTTTTTTAAAAAAACACCCAACTTTATTTTGTCAAAGAGATCTGCAAGATGAAAATGGATCTGTAGATGTAGGATATAGAAAGGTAACAGGAATAGGATGTAGTTGGGACTATAGAAAAACCAGCAACTATGAGACTGTTTGGAGCCAAGGCTCAAAGGAAATTGTGATTCTGGCCCTGGTTTAGGAATAGACTGAAATGGTCTGAAAATAACCCAGGGAAAATGTAGATTGCCCCATGGATGGTGGTGATGTGGAGACGGATACGCGTGAAAAGCACTACTCAGAGAATGTCGTGTACAGCAGGATATCTAACCACCCAGG
>NW_009647501.1:0-285 GCF_000708025.1 Charadrius vociferus | reverse complement strand
GACAGATCCCCATTGAAAGACAGAGAAAGCCTCAGTGGAGCGAGTGGAGTGTAGTTCCACCATTTCGCTGAAGTGACTGGAGCATCCTTCCTCTGAGTGGAAGCCTGGAGATCTGGGAGGTTTTTCAGGCAGGAGTCAAGGCCGTGCTGGGGAGATGTTCTCAGTGTCTCTAAATCCCGCATGGGATATGTGGTGGTTCAATGCCAGCCAGCAATGAAGACCACACAGCCATTCTCTCATGCCCTCCACAGGACGATAGGGAAGAGAATCGGAGGACTAAAAGAG
>NW_009647500.1:0-3710 GCF_000708025.1 Charadrius vociferus | reverse complement strand
AATAGAGATAGGAGGTACTAATATGATGATGATGTAAAATATGTATATAAACCATGCAGAGAGTCCTGTTTGGTGTGTGTGATTTGTGGAAATATTCCACCTTGCACCCTGGCCAGAACAAAGCAATGTCTCCTCTCTAAACATAGTCTCTGTGTTTCGGGAGAATTGGAACTTTGACCTTTGTTACAGGTAACGTTATGGAGTCTGCTTGGCCATTTCTTGCTCTTTCTAGTATTATGCTTTTAAAACTGAAATATTAGAATTAGGGTTGCTAAAAATTATTAAAATCTGAAACATGTGGTTTTGTATAATATAACAGTTTTGCGCCATATCGGACTTCTGAAGATTTAATGTATCTTACTCTGTTCATACTAGCTACAGAAATAGCTCAAAATTTTTTAATGAGGCTAATAGAGATCTAGAGTGTAAATGCTAAACAGAATCCTAAATGATATAGGATTGGCCTGCAGTTTAATTTAGATTTTCCTGGAATGCCAGATTCCAATTTAAAAATTCCTAACATTTGAAGGATGGATTCTTGAGACAAAACAGTTGTCAGAGTCCATTCTTTTTTCATAATGATGCAAATCTGCTAGAACAGCTTATACTAAACTGTCCTAAGGTGTATGTAATATTGTGGATTTCATATAACTGATAATTCCATTTCTATGATATTCATTCACTAAACATAAAAAGCTATACATATATTCTAAAACCCAGAAAGTTTACAATGGTACATAATGCACAAAATCTAGTAACTGAATCTCTTGTGTATTAACTGCTTAGGACTACTATGGGTTTTTTTTCCCCCTTTAAGACTATACTTTATCCAACTTACTTGCTTTTTTCACACCTATTAAGAAATTGTGATGAAACCAATCTAAATGTGCTAAAATCATGATTGATTGATGATGCATAGAGGGTACCTGAATGCAGGTTTTCTAAAAATTATCAAAATTTTGAAATTGACAACTGTCCTGCTTGCTTAAAAAGTTTTCCACTACTTTGATGAAACAAAGGAATTGGCTTCTTGAGATTTTAAAGCCTAGAGAAATTTAGGTGTATGTTCCACCTGTTGTATTTTAGCCATTTTTTCCAGTTCTGAGACTAACCTATAATTTTCGTATTAAAGATCAGTCAAGTTGGCCGATTCTGTAACACTTCAAATTTTTTCCTCAGCAATTAGTGAAAATCTCTTTTGATTGAATAAAGACTGTAACTCTAGTATCTTCAGTGCATAATGTGGGATGAAAGCCTTCTGAATCCATCTTCAGCTTTAATACTGTCTTGTGAAGTTCTCTCATGTGTAAATGTAGTATTTAATATTTTTATTAAATACTGAAGAGAGTGGATTTGGATAGCACTCTATTAAGTATTTTAAACATGCATTAAGAAGATTATTTGTAACCCAAAGCACTTAACATTTTTCAGGATGTAGTTTCACCAAAGCCATCTCCATACCACTGTTGGACAGTGTTCAATGGGGTTTAGTGACTCAAGTTGGACAGAGGCAGAACCGTGGAGTTTTTGGGAGAACATGAGCCCAGTCAGCTCTAAGTGCTTAACTCTTGTCTGGGAAATTTAGATAGACTGGGGATGGGTAAGGGCCAATGGTGCTATGGCCTTGTCCACTTGGCGATATTTTGTGCTTTAACCAAAGTAAATGTTCTGAGCCTGAGTGACATCTATATTAAAGGCCACAGAAACACTTAGGTCACGGAGGTTGCAGAGTTGTTTTCTAAGTGTCAGCTTTGACATTCCTGAATGATTATGGGAAAATGGGTAATCTGTCATGCTTTCAGTGGTCCTTGAGACAGATGGCTGTTGGGGAATATTTTAATTTTTATAATACTCTGTAAGTATAAACAAAGTATACTTCAGTAATAAAGTCCCTTAGTAATGAGATCTGTATGCTTGTATACCAGAAACTTTAGGACGATTTTTCCACATAATTTTTCTTGTATTTTTCCAATTATATTTTTACTTTAAAGTGTTTATGCCAGAATTGTTCCCTTTTATATGACCTTTTCATTAGCTGCCTCTGGACAAACAACAGGGGCCTTTTCCCTTTCCAATCTAGAACATGAAAAAGGTATCGGAGTTTGAATCAAGCTGAAATCATGATCTTTTGGTATTATGGAAATATTTTTATGATAGCACTGCTATTTAAAACCCTTGTTTCCAACTAGAGGTGTGAATATCAGTTTCTGTGAACTCAGCATAATATAGGTTTTTATTTTACCTTTTTTATCTCTGCATTTAGCTGCAAGACTTGATGATTCTGACATCAGTTTCTAATTACGCAGACATTCAGTTTCCTTTGTTTCTTTTTTTGCCAAAATGTCAGCAGTGGTGACCCATGTTTCATTGATGTGTTCCTGGAATTTCATAATGCTAATTATAAGTTGAAGCTTGAGTTTGTATCCTTATATAGGCTATTTTCAACTCAGCCATTGGTTTATGATTTCCACGGGATCATGGAAACTAACATGATGTACTTCACTGCAGACTGCTTAATGAAGTACATTATTAGATAAGCCATGATTAACAAAAGTTTGATATGATCATTAGCTGTAGAATCTTCTAGTAAAGCTGTCACATGAAAGGTAGACTAATAATCAATAACTTTTTTATTATTATTTCTTATAAGTGGGTCATAGGGCTGGAGGGAACCCTTCTGAAATCACCTAGACATTCTCATGTCTCAAGACAATCAACTGCCCTTGTAATTTCTGATATAGGCTTGTCTAAACTTTCTTCAAGATCTTCATTACCTCTTAATTTATTCTGATGTTTACTATGTTTAATATACCCCGCTTTCAGTACAAGCCTGTAACAACTTCTCTTAGAGAACAGTGCTTCTTTTCCCTCTGTAGAGGCAGTTCATGAATTTGAAAACAGTTATCATGTGACCCCCTCAATTTCTTCCTCTTTAGACCAACCATTCCATATTCATTAAATATTTCTTCATAGGCTATATTCTCTATATCATTGCTATTTTTTCTTATGTTTTCTGTGTTAGGTTATGTGATAAAAGCTCGTCTCCACACCCACAAAGAGCACAGAGAGACAATGGCAGGAGGGAGCCCAAATAATACCCTGCCTGGCTACTCCCAGGCCCATCACAGGAGCCATCGGCCCATCACAGGAGCCATCAGCCCATCACAGGCCCATCTCCACAGGCCCAGAGGAGCACAGGTACACACAATGGCAGGTGGTAACCCAAATTAAGGACAGAGAGGAAAGGATACCCAGTCCTCGCCCCTCCCAAGGCTGTCTCGGGAGACCCTCAGCCCCAGTGTCCAGGTGTGACACCCATCACGATTCAGTGCCAGAGGCACATTTCTGAGTGAGGGTGTTGCTGTCTAGGGGTATGGGATATGTTATGGTATGCAGGGGAAGAGCATTTTGGGATTGTGCAGGACTTATTTGGTATGTTTAGGGGAGGAACCAAACGTGGTCAAAGGGAAGGATTTAGGTGATTTGGAGAGGAAGAAGTGTGGAAAAATAGAGGGGTAAGGGGATAAAAGGGCGAGTCACATGTAAAATGCTTGCTGGTCAGTATACTTGTCTAGCTATGCCCTGCATCTTTTTATTAAATTCCTTTCTGACTCTTTTCCTGGGTGCAGGACTCTCTATTCTGTGTGCACGTGTGTGTAAGGGGGTGTGAGTGCCAGCACCAGGATTGTCAAAAACTATTGTGACTAAGG
>NW_009647499.1:4670-6299 GCF_000708025.1 Charadrius vociferus | reverse complement strand
GGCGGTAGGGACATATAGGGCTGTAGGCATATATAGGGCCGTAGGGACATATAGGGCAGTAGGGCACACATGGGGCTATAGGGACGTATAGGGCGGTAGGGACATATAGGGCGGTAGGGATATATAGGGCCGTAGGGACATATAGGTCCGTAGGGCACATATAGGGCTGTAGGCACATATAGGGCTGTAGGGACGTATAGGGCGGGGTGGGGTGGAGGGGCCTCCTGCCCCCCATTTCCCCTCCGGTCCCTATAGGCGCGTCTCTATGGGGCAGAGCAAACTGATCGCGGGGAAGATCATCCCGGCCATCGCCACCACCACGGGGGCAGTGGTGGGACTGGTCTGCCTGGAGCTCTACAAACTGGTCCAGGGCCACCGGCGTTTGGCCTCCTACAAGAACGCCTTCCTCAACCTGGCCCTGCCCTTCGTCGGCTTCTCCGAACCCCTCGCCTGCCCCCGCAACAAGGTAGGGGGGCTTGGGGTCTCGGTGGTGGTGTGGTGCTGCCCCACGTCTTCCTGACCCATAGAACCCAGCCCCATAGCGTCAGCGTGGACCCTATAGGTGACCTACAGGGGGGTGGTAGACCTGGTGGCTCCTGGGGTTTGGGTTGGGGTTGAGTTGTAGAGGTGTTTTGGGGTCTCGGTGGTGGTGTGGTGCTGCCCCACGTCTTCCTGACCCATAGAACCCAGCCCCATAGCGTCGGCGTGGACCCTATAGGTGACCTACAGGGGGTGGACCCTATAGGTGACCTACAGGGGGGTGGGAGACCTGGTGGCTCCTGGGGTTTGGGTTGGGGTTGAGTTGTAGAGGTGTTTTGGGGTCTCGGTGGTGGTGTGGTGCTGCCCCACGTCTTCCTGACCCATAGAACCCAGCCCCATAGCGTCGGCGTGGACCCTATAGGTGACCTACAGGGGGGTGGTAGACCTGGTGGCTCCTGGGGTTTGGGTTGGGGTTGAGTTGTAGAGGTGTTTTGGGGTCTCGGTGGTGGTGTGGTGCTGCCCCACGTCTTCCTGACCCATAGAACCCAGCCCCATAGCGTCGGCGTGGACCCTATAGGTGACCTACAGGGGGGTGGTAGACCTGGTGGCTCCTGGGGTTTGGGTTGGGGTTGAGTTGTAGAGGTGTTTTGGGGTCTCGGTGGTGGTGTGGTGCTGCCCCACGTCTTCCTGACCCATAGAACCCAGCCCCATAGCGTCGGCGTGGACCCTATAGGTGACCTACAGGGGGGTGGTAGACCTGGTGGCTCCTGGGGTTTGGGTTGGGGTTGAGTTGTAGAGGTGTTTTGGGGTCTCGGTGGTGGTGTGGTGCTGCCCCACGTCTTCCTGACCCATAGAACCCAGCCCCATAGCGTCGGCGTGGACCCTATAGGTGACCTACAGGGGGGTGGTAGACCTGGTGGCTCCTGGGGTTTGGGTTGGGGTTGAGTTGTAGAGGTGTTTTGGGGTCTCGGTGGTGGTGTGGTGCTGCCCCACGTCTTCCTGACCCATAGAACCCAGCCCCATAGCGTCGGCGTGGACCCTATAGGTGACCTACAGGGGGGTGGTAGACCTGGTGGCTCCTGGGGTTTGGGTTGGGGTTGAGTTGTAGAGGTGTTTTGGGGTCTCGGTGGTGGTGTGGTGCTGCCCCAC
>NW_009647499.1:2636-3732 GCF_000708025.1 Charadrius vociferus | reverse complement strand
TGGGGGTCACCTTCCAGGTCTTGGCCACGTCCCCGTAGGGTGAGAGTCCCCATGGTTGAGGTCACCACGGGTGGCCACCGGGATGCCACCCCATGACCACCTCCCCGTAGGGTGACCAATCTCCATGGTGGAGGCCACCACGGGTGGTCACCAAGGTGTCACCCCATGGCCACAGCCCCACAGGGTGACCCTCCTCATGGTCAAGGCCACCACCGATGGTCACGGTGATGCCACCCCATGGCCACCTCCCCACAGGGTGACAATCTCTATGGTTGAGGCCACCGCTGAAGGTCACCATGATGCCATCTCTGCATAGGGTGACCCTCATCATGGTCAAGGCCACCACTGATGGTCACCGTGATGCCACACAATGGCCACCTCCCCATAGCGTGACCAATCTCCATGGTGGAAACCACCACTGAAGGTCACCGTGATGCCACCCCATGGCCACAGCCCCATAGGGTGCCCCTCATCATGGTCAAGGCCACCGCTGAAGGTCACCATGATGCCATCTCTGCATAGGGTGCCCCTCATCATGGTCAAGGCCACCGCTGAAGGTCACCATGATGCCATCTCTGCATAGGGTGCCCCTCATCATGGTCAAGGCCACCGCTGAAGGTCACCATGATGCCATCTCTGCATAGGGTGCCCCTCATCATGGTCAAGGCCACCGCTGAAGGTCACCATGATGCCATCTCTGCATAGGGTGCCCCTCATCATGGTCAAGGCCACCGCTGAAGGTCACCATGATGCCATCTCTGCATAGGGTGCCCCTCATCATGGTCAAGGCCACCGCTGAAGGTCACCATGATGCCACCTCTGCATAGGGTGACCCTCATCATGGTCGAGGCCACCACTGAAGGTCACCATGATGCCAACCCGTGGCCACCTCCCCGTAGGGTGACCCATCTCCGTGGTGGAAACCCCCCCGGGTGGTCACCGTGGGGTTGATGCCCCCCCTGGGGTGACGTCACCTTCCCCCTCCCCCCCCACCCCCGGTGACGCGGTCGTTGTCCCTCAGGATGACGGAGATCGTGGCGCGGGTGTCCAAGAAGAAGGTCGGCCGTCACGTCAAGGCGCTCGTCTTCGAGCTCTG
>NW_009647499.1:0-1616 GCF_000708025.1 Charadrius vociferus | reverse complement strand
GCCCCCCCCCGCCGCCCCCGCGTCCCCTCCCGATGTCACCGCGTCACCTCCTGACGTCACCGCGTCACCTCCCGACGTCACCGCGTCACCTGCGGAAGGGACAGTGTCACCCGTGTCCCCACCGCTCCCCGTTGGTGTCCCCCCGTCCCCCGTCTCACTCCGTCACCGCGTCCCCCGTTGTCACCGCGTCCCCCGTTGCTGTCACCGCGTCCCCCGTTGTTGTCACCGCGTCCCCACCGTCCTCGCTGCCACCTGTGCCACACGCCGTCGGGGGGTGTCACACGGGGTTTGGGTGTCCCCACGGGGTCACCGTGTCCTCCGCGGTCTCGGTGTCCCCCGCTGTCCCCGTGTCACCCGTGGTCTCGGTGTCCCCGAGCGTCCCCGTGTCCCCAAGGGTCCCAGTGCCACCCGCTGTCCCCGTGTCACCTGCGCTCTCGCTGTCCACCGTGGTCTCGGTGTCCCCGAGGTCCTCGGTGTCACCCGGGGTCTCTGCGTCACATGTGGCCTCAGTGTCACCCGGGGTCTCGGTGTCCCCGTGTCACCTCTGGACTTGGTGTCCCCCACGGTCTCGGTGTCCCCAAGGGGTCCCCGTGTCCCCAAGGGTCTCAGTGCCCCCCGCTGTCCCCGTGTCACCTGTGCTCTCACTGTCCCCGAGGGTCCCCGTGTCACCTCTGGACTTGGTGTCCCCCACGGTCTCGGTGTCCCCAAGGGGTCCCCGTGTCCCCAAGGGTCTCAGTGCCCCCCGCTGTCCCCGTGTCACCTGTGCTCTCACTGTCCCCGAGGGTCCCCGTGTCACCTCTGGACTTGGTGTCCCCCACGGTCTCGGTGTCCCCAAGGGGTCCCCGTGTCCCCAAGGGTCTCAGTGCCCCCCGCTGTCCCCGTGTCACCTGTGCTCTCACTGTCCCCGAGGGTCCCCGTGTCACCTCTGGAATTGGTGTCCCCCACGGTCTCGGTGTCCCCAAGGGGTCCCCGTGTCCCCAAGGGTCTCAATGTCCCCATGAGTCTCGGTGTCCCCGAGTCACCCGTGGTCTTGGTGTCCCCCGTGGTCTCGGTGTCCCCGAGCGTCCCCGTGTCCCCAAGGGCCTCAGTGCCACCCGCTGTCCCCGTGTCACCTGCGCTCTCGCTGTCCCCCGTGGCCTTGCTGTCCCCAAGCTCCTCCTTGTCACCCGCGCTCTCGGTGTCCCCGAAGGTCCCCGTGTCCCCCGCTCTCCCCGAGGGCCACCGCGTGTCACCCGTGGTCTTGGCGTCCCCCGGACTCTCCGTGTCACCCGTGTCACCGATGTCACCGTTGTCACCGATGTTATTTCCTCATGCAAAAGTATAGCATAGGTTAAAGAGTGCTTTTTGGAAAAAAAATGAGCTCTGAAGTACTAAAATCTTGAACTGTTGGCAGAACAAGGAAGAGCCTCTTCTTTACTGCTTCAGCCATTAGGCTTTTGTTGACAATTATTTTGGCATGGGTAACACACACACACACACACACACACAACGTTTGGGGTGACAAAGGGACAGGGGGGTGACACGGGAGGAGGACACACGGCATCGCGACCTTTAGGCCACGCCCCATTTTGGGGACACCCCCCCCCCAAATTTTGGGGACACCCCTCAAGTTTGGG
>NW_009647498.1:0-399 GCF_000708025.1 Charadrius vociferus | reverse complement strand
GCCCAGCTAAGAAGCGAAGTTACTGATTTTACCTACTGATTTTACCGAAGTTCTGTTTTACCTCAAACCAGGACATCCATACATGATGCTTTGGCTGAGGTGCAACCCAGAACCCATCGCATATCAAGTTAATCATTGAGATGACAGATAAGGTCGCACATGGTGAGCAGGCACCCATTTTCGCCCTGTAGGAGTGGACACGCAAGTGTATCCCCGTCCCCAGGTTATCAACTCGTGAGGACCTTCCCAACCGCCTGTGTCTAAGTTCTTCATCCAAACTGGTGCTCTTTCACTATTTAGGACTGCGGCTGAATCACTTTCCTGTAACGACAGAAAATGATTTGATAAAATAGGTAAATCTCCCGTTTCTGCGACTGTGAGGTGATTGAACACATAAAT
>NW_009647497.1:0-520 GCF_000708025.1 Charadrius vociferus | reverse complement strand
TGACCATCATTTCCTCTATGAGATGGCTCCAAAAGTGGGCATGGACTTGCTGGGATTGGAGGGGTTTCTACCTCTCGACAAAGCACCAATGTCATTCAAATAATAGGACCAGAGGGTCGAGTCGCGAATATCCGTCCTTACATTGTCAATGTACCACTTAATTTGTGGGGAAGGGATGTGCTGGGAACATGGGGAGTGACCGTACAAACTTTGAATTCACCACAGCCTTTTTAGGTGGGGCCACTGTGATACGGCCTGTTCTCCGCTTAAACTGGCTCACAAATAAGGCAGTTTGGGTGGATCAGTGGCCCCTGCCGACAGAGAAGGCCGAGGCGCTACAAGTGCTAGTTCAAGACCAACTCCGCCAAGGACATCTTAAGCCTACCACCAGCCTGTGGAATACGCCCGTTTTTGTAATAAAAAAGAAGAGCGGAAAGTGGAGACACATGACTTACGGCAAGTGAACGCAATGATAGAAGATATGGGTGCATTGCAACCAGGCATGCCATCACCGACCATG
>NW_009647496.1:0-2566 GCF_000708025.1 Charadrius vociferus | reverse complement strand
GCCATGGTCTCTACCCAGCAGAAAGCTGCGCCCTCTGCACTTGGTAGCCACATGGACAGAGCTTCCACAGGAACAAATGGCCACCCAGGTCTCAGGCTGCAAGGGGTGCCACAATCTGTCAGGGCTAATGGATGGTAGTAGGGATGACAGCTGTGTGAGGTGTGACCAGGTGGACGATCTGCTCAGCCTGGTGGTAGAGCTAAGAGAGGAAGTAGAGAGACCATAAGGGAGTGTGAGAAAGAATTAGATTGGTGGAATCATGCTCTGACCTCTCTGAGAGAGAAACAAAGACAGACACCAGAAAAAATGCAAGTTCAAGGGGATCCTGTATCCTCCCCCTGCCAGGCTGAAGGCGGTGGCCAAATGGAGAGCTCTGAATGGACGCAAGTCTGTGCTAGGGGCGGCAAGCGAAACCCCTCCTTGCCCACCTCCCCTACCCAGGTACCTCTGTACAATAGGTATGAGGCTCTGGATGAGGTAGGCCAGCTCATGGATGATCTGGAAGATGGTCCAACTACACCAAAGGAGTTGACAGGACCAGAAAGGCCTACCGCCTGTATAATGACCACCTCCATGAGGAAGAAAAGATGGGTTGTAGTTGTGGGTGACTCCCTTCTGAGGGGAACAGAGGGTCCAATATGCTGGGCAGACCCTCTGCTTAGAGAAGTATGCTGCCTCCCTGGGGCCCAGGTTAGGGACATCACTAGGAAATTTCCTAGCCTGGTACAGCCCTTGGACTATTACCCACTGCTGCTCTTCCATGTGGGTGGCGATGAAGTGGCAGCACATAGCCCCAGGGTGATTAAAAGAGACTTCAGGGCCTTGCGACAGTTAGTAAGGGAATGTGGGGCACAGGTTATCTTTTCTTCTCTCCTTCCAGTTATAGGCAGTGACATTGGAAGAAGCAGACGTGCTCAGTCTGTTAATATGTGGCTCCGTGGCTGGTGTCACCACAATTTTGGGTTTTTTGACAATGGGATAGCCTACACGGCACCAGGCTTGCTGGCATTGGATGGGGTTCATCTTTCTCAAAGGGGGGAAGAGGGTCTTTGCTCATGAGCTAGCGGGGCTCATTGACTGAGCTTTAAACTAGACTTGATGGGGGAGGTATTATCAGGCTTGCTCGTGACAAGCCAAGGGACGACACACCAAGGTTAGAAGGACAGGTCGATAGCGAGGGCCCTCAACCTGTTGCTCTGAGACATGCTGGGTATGCTGCAGCACACTCAAAGTCTTATGGAGATGAGTCAGGGGCTCCTGAAGCAATAGGAGCCAAAGGGGAAACATGGATAAAACAACTCAAAGGAGGGCCACCTGGAGAGCAGCATGAAGGATTTGCAGCCACTCCAGCCAGTAAGTCAGCTTCAGCAGGGACCCAGCTTATACTCTGCTTTGCCTCTATGCAAATGCACATAGCATGGGGAACAAACAGGAGGAGTTAGAGACGGTTGCCCTCTATGTCAGTGACCAGCTGGAGTGCATGGAGCTCTACCTGGGGATGGATGAGGAGCTGACTGAGAGCTTATGGGTCAGGATTAAAGGGAATGCAGGGGCAGGGGACATTACAGTGGGGGTCTGCTACAGGCCACCTGACCAGGATGATGGAGAGGATGAAGCCCTCTATAGGGCCTCATGGGATCCTCATCCTCATGGGATGAAGCGTTGGAGGGAAGAGGGGCCCAAGCAAGTTGGTCAATATTCAAGAACCGCCTCCATACCTACAAAGAGGAAGGCAGGCAGAAAAGCCAGAAGGCCTGCGTGGATGAACAAGGAGCTCCTGGACATGACCAAAAGGAAAAAGGAGGCCTATGGGGAGTGGAAACAGGGGCGGGTAGCCTGGGAGGAATACAGAGGAATCGTTCGAGCAGCCAGGGATCGAGTCAGACAAGCTAAAGCCCAGACAGAACTCAATCTGGCCAGGGACATTAAGACAAACAAACAAATCCTTCTTTAAGTATGTCAGCGAGAAAAGAAAGACTAGGGAAAATGTGGGCCCTCTCTGGAAGGAAACGCAAGAACTGGTTACCCGGGACAGAGACAGAGCTGAGGACCTTAACGACTTTTTTGCCTCAGTCTTCACTGGCAAGGACTGCAGCCGTGCTGCCCATGACACAGAATGTAAAGACGAGGATTGGGAAAGTGAAAAACTGCCTACTGTAGGTGAGGATCAAGCGTGAGACCACCTGAGGAACCTGAAGGTGCACAAGTCCATGGGACCTGATGAGATACATCTGCGGGTCCTGAGGGAACTGGCAGGTGAAGTTGCTAAGCCACTAGCCATCATATTTGAGAAGTTGTGGCAGTCTGGCGAGGTCCCTGCCGACTGGAAAAGGGCAGATATAACCCCTATTTTCAAAAAGGGAAAGAAGGAAGACCCGGGGAACTACAGGCCAGTCAGTCTCATCTTTATGCCTGGCAAGATCATGGAGCATACCCTCCTGGAAACTCTGCTGAGGCACATAGAAAACAAAGAGGTGTTTGGTGACAGCCAGCACGGATTCACGAAGGGCAAGTCTTGCCTGACAAATTGGGTGGCCTACTACGAAGGGGTTACAGCAGCAGTGGA
>NW_009647495.1:18378-34404 GCF_000708025.1 Charadrius vociferus | reverse complement strand
AAATACCTGTTCCACTAGGAGATCCTGCCAGTTTTCCTTCTAACTCGGGAAATGAAGATATTCACAGCTCATTTATTCATGTATTGTTCAGCCCATCTATAGATGAGACAGAATAGCTGCCTTCACTCCATTCACTGGAAGATTGTTGCACAGGATAAATAGACTTTATCAAGTGGAAATGTCCCCTTCCCTAATCTCACTTGTTATTCTTTTTGTGACCCATGAGTAATCCCTCTCACTCCAAATATTTTACACCATTTAAGATATTTTCAGAACATTACCCTGCTTTACTCTAGGCCCTGTTTAGTTGATTTATACCGATTTGGTTATTTTAATCTACTGACTTCATAAATCAAGCCTTAAAGTCCCCACAGGGATTTTGTCTATTTACTTTTCCCTGAATTCTCTGGACTCTTGGGGTCTTTTACAGATACAACAAGAAAAACTTTTAGGATTGCTGCTGAGGAATCCATTAAAAATGTCAGGTGGAATAAGACAGTGTCAAAGTGTCTCGGAGATGATCTGAAGACCATGTTGGGGCACAGAGGTATTTATTCCCCCTTTTTATGAAGACCATATAATCTGTGGAAGGAGTGTGCACACCCTTTTTCCAGAAAAGGATTTTTTTTTGAGCAGTTCAGAAAGTGACATCAAAGGTTTTTGGAGATAATAAGGTCTTTGACCCCTTCAGAGTCCATTACTGTGTATGCTGCAAGAAAGAAGAAACTGAGAATCAAGATCTTGTGGTTTAAATATTACTTATGTTGTCTGTTGTTTTATCAGTTTACTCTATTCTCACCCTGTCTAATGTAAGGGCATGACAATTTCTAATCAGTAACACAAAACATCATTATATATATTTACTCTCCCTATTCATCCTTCAAAATTATCTTGTACATATTTAAGTGGTAAGAAGGAAGACAAATGAAGATAATATACTTTTTTATGATTTGTACAAGGCAAAACAAAAGGAATTTACTGCAGCAACATTTCTGCAGTTCACAGTGTAGAAAACACAACAGGGACTTCAGAAAAGAAAATGAAAAAAACAATCAAAACTTGAGTATGTATTTTTAAAGCATAGCAAAAATAACTAAGGATTGGGTAAAATAGTCATTAAAGCACAGTTGAGGTTGCCACCACAAGTCATTTAAACATCAAAAGCAAAACTTTCAGTCTTTTAATGTTCATTTTCTCCTGCACCCTGTGAAGAGTATTTCCTGGTTGCTGCTTTATCATATTTGCATCAAAAGGACATGGAAGTATCTAAAGCATCCTGGCAGTGGAAGCTGAAATGGAGACATTTTGCATGAAAAATAGTGAGCGTTTTCATGTGCTTATTCCAGTTAATTATTAAGCAGCCCAACAGTCCTGTGAATCTGGTGGGAACATGCATTCTTGCTTTACTGTTAGGGGCATTCAGGTTTTAAAAGAATGGGCTATTGTGAGGGCAAAGGCAGGAATGGGTAAAATTAACTTGTCTAAGACTAATCTCAGAAACACTGATTCAGAATAACAGTATTTCTCTTAAGTACCAGCAATCTAGCAGGAGGCCACATTATGATCCTGAAAATTCCCGGGATTTCACCCTGGTGCTGTTAGCACCTGCCTGAACTTGTAGTAAAGGTGTGTGGGCATACTCATCTCTGTTGATTTCTGCATGTTAACCTTGGGTGTCTTCTTTAACAGCAAAATACAGTCATTGATATTGGAATCATACAGCTCCAGCTTTCAGTAAGAGTACAGAGCAAGGTTTACTTGCCAAAAAAACCCAGGAAGTCTGGCTTCATGTCCCTTTTTTTCAAAGGATTCAAAACTTCATCATACCCAGCAAATTACAGTGACTGGAGAGACAGGAGGGTGATAGAACACCTTCTTCTAGCCTGAGATTGAGCTGCTCTTCAGATGAGAAAAAAAGTTATGAATTGGATGAGGGGAATGTGTTTTCCATTGCTGAATGTTTGATCACACAGGAAAGGGAGCTACGTTCTAAGAACTGCTCCTCGAATATTGCCTCCAGATTTGTAAATATAAATAAACAGAAAAATGTACTTCCGTGTGCTAGAAGTGCAGGGAGTTTCCAATGTCTATCTAACATAAAATTCCTTAGCCTTAGAAGAAATTGGGGCACAAGCACCCTTCCCAGCATAGTATTTAAACCATCAGCCTCCACCCCCAAGCTCCATCTTGCAGTTCTTCCATGCCACAGTTCCTACTTTCCTGTCTGAACAGTAGCCCACTTTCAGCAAGACAGATAGAGAGCTTCATGGGAAATATTGTCAAAGGTATAAGATAGGAACTTCAATAGGACCAATCTATACTACAAAACTCTACTCTCCTGTACTATTTGAATTACAGAACTCTAATCAGTTTAGTGTTAGTTCCTGAATGGGCAGAAGTGCTTAAATTCACATACATAATGATAAGTGTTTCCTATTATCTAATCCTAAACAAAACTCCAATCAGCATGCAAGTGCTTTGGGATCCCCCAGGTGATTCACATCACTTTCTTCTGTTACATTAATCAACCATTATAAGCACCCAGTCTCTTGTTCACTGTATGGTGACTTAGGTGTTTGGAACTACATCTTTGTAGCCTGACAAACATATAAAATGTTTATTATGGTTGGGATATCCATAGTAAAACACTGGAACAGTTTGTGGAAGTTTTAGCCTAAATAATTGGGTACTGTGAGATGGGAAGACAGATGCAGAGCTGTGGTTAAACCTCAGCCATTGTGATTCCCAATTCTCCCTGACATAAATATTAGTGAGAACAAAAGCGGTTCTGGTACCACAATGACAGAACATGTAATCCTTAGACTATACAGTACTGCTCTTTTATAGCTGTGTCAATGCAATTTTCTTTTGGTGATGTTTCAAAGCTTGCACGTTAAATATGAGGCTCTGAACACATCCAATATTGAAGCTTTAGCTCAGTAAAAATAATAGCATGAAAACATCAAGCCCATTCTCTTGAGTTTTCATGGTCTATTTGCTTGCAGCAAAGTTGGATAGATAAAAGTATTTACCTCTTAAATGTTTACCTAATACAGTATGAAGTGTTGACCTTAAATGGTCTTTACAGCTCATAGACCATAAAAATAAAATTATGAATGAGCAATTTTTATTCTTACAGAGCCAATGACTATAGCAAACTATGTTTTTTCCTACTCTTATCCTAAGAATACAAGTAATATATTGTACGATTACTATCATTCACAGATGTCAATGGTCACTTTTTGCTTAACTTAAAAGTCAAAGGCATCAATACTGGTAGAAAGGAGAAAAGACTGAAGTTATTAGACAATGTCTTCTTGTATTCACTGCTAGAGTCAGCGAGCAAGACCTAGATTCTTCTGATAAGGAAACCACAGAACTTGCATCAGTCAGTTAGATCAGACCATCTAGGCAGTGACCAAAAGAGACTATAGACAAAGAAGCCTTGAAGTTTACAGTTCAGATCAAGCTGTTAAGTGCAAAGCAGAAAACTCTTCAAGTTGTGCAGTAACTCATTTCTCAGCATAATCTTGGCTCTATGTTTAACATTGTTCATGTCAAATAAGCATTAAGAGATCCATGTGTGGGCTCAAAGTTAGTGCCTCGTTACTCCTGCAAGCAGCTTTTCCCCCCTTCCTTACCTTCACAAGAAGTTAACTTATTTACAAAGCCAAACTGCCCTAAGCAGCATTTCAAATCTAACAGCATTTTCTCTGCCGTCTTGTTTGATGGTTCTCACACTCCACTGAAGCCTTCTTCCAGATTCCTATGCTGCATGTTCCTTACAAACTCTGCATTGCTGAATTCTTTAACAACCATGTGCCTGCAATGTATTTCATACCAAATGGGTAGAAATCTCTTGACCTTTTAACTAACAGGCTCCATACACAAGGTCTGGCTTTTTTCTCTCCTTCCATGTTAAACTCTGGACTAGAATACTGTCCACCCCACAACTCACAGAGACACGCTGGGACAGGGACTGCAGCCCATGGGCAACCCGTGCCAGGGCAGGGACACCCCTGAGGGACTGCAACCATGGGCCACTCATCTAATCTTTCAAGAAATGCACGTTTTCTAAGATATCTGACTTTACAACTTTTTCTTCTTTTGGCTTTCAAGTGCCTTTTCAGAAAAGTCAGTAATTTCTAGTAAGCAACAAACCCATATATATCCACATATATCTATTTCTTAAGCAAAAAAAATTATACTATATTCACACTATGTGATGTTGCTCTGCTTAGGGTTTGTGATGGGAACCATTACCAAGAGAAAAGCTACAGAGCACTTCAAAAGCATTTTTTTCCCCCTTTCACGGCTGGTCCTTTGATCTCCTCTTCTCATGATCCTGGTTTTTTTTCTTTTGTTTTTTTTTTATGTTTTGTTTTCACTTCCCCTTTCAACATGAGGCATGAGTGATGAATACTGATGTGACAGATTTTGGTCCTATTCAAAAATCCACAACACTGGCTGTCGTGGTTTAGGTCAAATCAGCTACTGGGGACCTGGGGGGACCCCAGATGGGACCGACAGATGCTCCCCTCTACCCCTCTTCAAAAAGAGAGAGACAGAGGAGGGAAAAAGAGACTTAGGAGTTTAGAAGGGACTAAATTACTTTAATGAAATATTAATAATAAAATAAAAGAGAAATAATGAAATATATACAAAACCGTATCAAGCTCCTGAGATGACAATCACGACACCGGCTGGCACTGGGGAAGTCCCAGGCTGGGACACAGTGATGGATGGCAACTGGATTCCGGATCTGCCTTCAGGATCAGGATCACAGGCAGACAAACAGAGTCCTCCTCAGATGTCGTCCATTGAAGGAAGAGAGAGGTGACTCTTTGATCCCTCAGCTTTTATACTGAGCATGAGGCAGCTGGGATGGAATACCCTCGTTGGTCAGTTTTGGGTCACCTGTCCTTTCTGCTCCTCCCTGCAGGTGGGACCCCTTTACACTTTTCTGCTTCCAACCCTCCAATGGGGCAAATGGCAAAGTTATCTGGCCTTGGTTGTTATAGCAATAAGTATAAGCAAGAGCGTCTCTGCATACCATGCCTTGGCATCAGCTATAAACATAGGTCTTATCACTCTGGGAGTGAACAGTGTCTGCACAATATGATGTTAATTTCAGTAGTTAGAGAGGCCCAGCTAAGAAGCAAAGTTACTGAACAAATTTGGTCCTGTTTTACCTCAAAACAGGACACTGGCATACAAGCCTGTCCAAGTTGTTTATGACTTGTAGGTCAGGAAATATAAGATATTTAATTATTTTGTGAGGCAAGAGTTATGCTTTTTTGGATAGCAGGTTAAATAACTTCTGCGGTGCTCCCAGTTTTAATACAAGTTGCTGTGAGACTTTATGCAAACAGCTTTCTCTGATATTATTGAAATGTATTCACATTTTGACAAAAATATTAACAAATACAGCTAATTTTAAAAGGGTTGAGACCTTTCTTAGATCCATAGCTCAGCTAGAATGATGCTAATTCAGTGTAGGTTCTACTGAGATAGTTAACTTTGTCTGTATGGATATATATAATGAAGTAAATGAAGAATCTGTTCAGTTTTAGAGATGAACCTCTCAAAATGAGAATGTTGAACAATCTTGCAGAACAACCTTGTTTATGGAAATGTACTAAATTTGGGGGGTCATCTTAAACCATATTAAAACTAAAATCCCATGTTCTTGCTGAAGCAACTCTAAGGTTCACCTGAGGTATTAATAGGGCATTGAGGCTATAGAGGCTAAACTGACAGGATATTGCTGCATCACATTGCTCTGTTCTGTGTTATTTAAATTGGGAGATTGCTTACCTGTAAAAAAGATGCTGATTACAAAGGAAACAACACAGCAAATGTTTTGGGACATTAAAAATCAGGTAAAAAAGATATCATACTGAGTTCCTCACTTCTGTATTGTAATAAAATTGGGTAAACTATTCACTGTGACTAATTTATTCAAAAGTTGCCCCTTCTTGGGTTCATGAATTTATATTCAAACAGATTTGGATTTCTACAGATTTGTTATTCAATGCCACAATTACAGGAATAGCTGTATTTTTAATCCTTTCTTTGGACTTTCTCTTTTCACACTCTTCAAGTCTTATATTGTGTATGTGGCTTTCAGAGGATATGAGTTACATGAAGATATTGCCATGGGGTAGTGACGATGGGTCTTTATAGGATTACTCTTTCATAGCTGTCCTTGTGCATACTGATACTCTGCAGTAAATGCAAAATGTAAGTAACATTATCAGACTGTATACTAAATTACTTTATAGTAATTTGTTCAGGAAGGCACAGTTTGAGAAAAGAATCACCAAGTTCTCACTTTCTGATTAGGTTTTGGCTATAAGTTGTTGCTCATCTTCTATTATTTACTGAATTATCTTAATGAATCAAGGCCCCTGCAAATCTCTTCCTTAAGAACTAGCACTCACAGAACAAACTAAAGCATCCTGAGATAAGTAGTATATACCTTTAAAGTAGGATAAAAGCCTAATATGGAAATCATTGAAGTATTTCACACTGTGCACACACGTGCATTATTAACGTTATGTCCCAAAGACAGGGCAGATTGATGGGAGAGCCTCAGCAGCTAAGGTAGCTGGACCCAAAGTAATTCCAGTTCAGAGGACGGGTGGCCTGATTTCTGCAAGATGCAACATCAGATAATACAAGCTATTTCTCAAAAAGATTCAATAGCTTAGGTTGCACATTATAGTAAAGTGGCTTTATGACCACTAGACCAGAAGTTACTTGAATCTGATGTACTATGAGCACAGAGAAAACTTCTTTCAGTTTGCCCTATGTACCCTCAAAAAAAACCCTTAAGATGGCCTCCCTGATCCTACATTCTTACAGCTTGGTGTTGAGGTCTGAGTCTCACAAAGCATTTCCAATTGTTTCTTTAACACTGTCTTGACTCTGTATCCCCCCCCTTTTTTTTCCCCCCCCCTTTATTTTCAGCTCCTTGGGAACCAAACTATATTCTAGAAAAATACCTGGCCAAACTTAGGGAAGGGCTGATATAGGACATCTCTGTAAAAGACCTCTGTATGGTGTGGAGAGTGTATCAAGATGTGTATACCAGAAATTCTTTCTCCACTTTCCTGAGTGGCTTTCCTGACAATCTAGATATTAAAGTAATTCACTGCATACATATAAACAAAACAAAACATCAAAATAAGCATGTCATAACATAATATTTATAAATTATTGGAAGAAACTTTAAAGCCGTCACACTCAGAGTTACTGGATGAGCAGTTTAAGTAAATACACTGCAGCCCATGGAGACCTCGTGCGTTATTACCAACCATTATTGTGTAAATGTTCTCTTTATTAATAATTTAATATCAACACTAATTGTCCACTTAGACTGTATAATATTGGTTTTGCTTCTGGGATGACAAACATGGGGGGAAAATCAAATATTCTGTGAGATCGCATTCAGATTTCTATTAACATTGACTACATAATTGCTGGGATATCCCTTACAATCAAAAACTCTAGCTAAATGAAAAGTGAAGAACATGGTAAAAAAAGGGTCACAAGGGTATGAAAATGAATCACTCATGACTGACATCAAGTTTTCTTTGTCTTACATCATGCTCAAACTCAGTTGGAGTCTCTGCCTCAAGGGCACAGTTACTTCACAGCTAGGACAAATTACATGTATATAATTGAGACTTAATTGCAGATATCTATAGAGTATGCATACAGTTTCACACAAGTATTTGCTTTATCTCTTTCCTAGAAGAAACTTGTAGCCTTATTTTGTGAACAGACAAAATGATTTATATATACTATCCAAACAAGTGCGTAGTGTGTAGCCAAATGAAGGCTTACAGAAGCATAGAATCTTAGAATGGTTAAAGTTGGAAGGGATCTTGAAGATCAGCTAGTTCCAACCCCCCTGCCATGGACAGGTACACCTTCCACTAGACCAGGTTGCTCAAAGCCCCATCCAACCTGGCCTTGAACACTTCCAGGGATGGGGCCTCCACAACTTCCCTGGGCAACCTGTTCCAGTGTCTCACCACCCTCATAGTGAAAAATTTCTTCCTAATATCCTAATATCTTCATAATATCTATTCCTATCTATATTCCTAATATCTACATCTTCCAGTCTGAGGCCATTACCCCTCGTCCTATTGCAATAGGCCCTTGCAAAAAGTCCCACTCCAGCTTTCTTCTAGGAGCCCTTCAGATACTGGAAAGCTGCTCTAAGGTCTCCCCAGAGTCTTCCCTTCTCCAGGCTGAACAACCCCAATTCTATCAGCCTGTCTTCATAGGACAGGTGCTCCAGCCCTCTGATCATCTTTGAGGCCCTCCTCTGTACTCACTCCAACAGGTCCATGTCCTTATGTTGGGGGCCCCAGGCGGAGTCTCACGAGAGCAGAGTAGAGGGGCAGAATCACCTCCCTCGACCTGCTGGTCATGCTTCTTTTGATGCAGCCCAGGATACGGTTGGCTTTCTGGGCTGTGAGTTCACATTGCCGGCTCATGCTGAGTTTCTCATGAACCAACACCCCAAAGTCGTTCTCCCCAGGGCTGCTCTCAGTCCATTCTCTGCCCAGCCTGTATTTGTGCACGAGATTGCCCCGGCCCACGTGCAGGACCTTGCACTTAGCCTTTTTGAACTTCATGAGGTTTGCACAGGCCCATTTCTCCAGCCGTTCAAGGTCCCTCTGGATGTCATCCCTTCCCTCCAGCATGTCAAGTGCTCCACACAGCTTGGTGTTGTCAGCAAACTTGCTGAGAGTGCACTCAATCCCACTGTCCATGTCATCGACAAAGATGTTAAACCGCATCGGTCCCACTACTGAACCCTGAGGAATGCTACTCATCACTTGTCACCACTTTGATTTACAAAGAATCTATTTCTGTCTCTTACAGCTGGTTCATATTCAGCCCATTCTGGTAGTGAAAGAGGGCACATGAGCATATGAAGAGTGATTGGCAGATCTGTAAAAAGTTCTGCTCACTGCAAATAAAAAAACCTCAGGAAATCATAAAAATTAGCAATGGGAATGACCTGTTTGGTCATCAGCCTTTTTTTCTTTCATTTCCAGTCATAGAAGAGTGTAGGTGGTTTCAACACAGTACATTTTGTAGTGCTTTGTCCGTTCTTTAGAATTTGAGCATTTCATGTTGAAAGAATGGCTGGAATACAGAAGGCATGCTGGAACCAAGTTTTCTTCTCACTTCCACTGCAGTAAATTAAAAATCTCATCACCACTGAAATCAATGCCCTGTTTCTATTAAGGTGAAAATTAGGGTGCAAATTCCAGGCAAAATCACCAGTGGCCTGAATCATCCTTTTGTGATGTCTGTTTTCTTTGATGATAAAGGAAGCATTCAGTAACTGCTTTCCTAACTTAGATTTACTGTTCTTATGTTAATTCATAAATACTTCTGCTGATCATTCATGCACATTTAATTGTTAATACTTCAGTGTCACATACACACACTTGTAATGGATACATTTCGTCCAAACTGTACCAAGAACAGCATGAGAGCAATAGTTGTGACTAATAAGTTGTAAGTACTTAAGAAGGAATGAACAAAAGGTGATGAAGGTGACATCAGCTACTTCTGCTGTTGCTCAGGATGTTCTGCAATTTGAAGGACCCTTGAAAGGGAAGAATTGACGGGGAGAAACACAAAACGGGGTACTGCAGCTACCCACTTGTCTCACATTGGACAGAGTAGTATGATTCCAAACATTTTTGTCTTTCCATTATCTTTTTATGTTCTTTTTTTAGAAGCATACTTTATTTGCTTTTGTATTTCTCCCCATCTCATTTCTCTTTTTTCTTTTTTTCTTTTTCTCTTTTTTTTAAATCTTTTTTTCTTTAAACCAGGAAGGATGTTAAGAAGGTACTTGACCCTAAAACATAATTGCACTGATATTTCAAACCATTACACTAGCTTCTGCTGCGTTCACACTAGCTGCCAGCCATGAATAAAACACTGACACGCTGAGACAACTTTAAAACCAAGTATATATCACCCAAACTCAAACTGTCATGCACCTTTTATTGTAGTTTATTTTTTCCCGTTACTGCTCATTACCAAAATATATGTTCATGTAAGCAGAATCTTTCTTTTCCTTTATCAGCCTGTACCTCTCCCCGATTCATGAGTTATGCCAGAGACTAACTTTAGTAACATCACTATGTTTTTTATCACGGGAGCTGCAAGAGACCTGAACCAATCAAGACCAATCCCCCAGCAGATCAGGAAGTATAGACCTTGTATAAATGTGTTACAAATTAAAAAGGCAAGGGAGAGACAAAACATAAGAAGGGAACCAAAGATCTTTTCACAGGGAGAATTCAAAGGCTGATAGATGCGGAGATCCATATACTAAAAGACATAGGGTGGGCCAAATACCTAAACAAGCACGCAGTGTCAGAACCCGTGATATCCCTGATATCCAAGTTATCCACAGCTGGCAAATATGTCACAACATCTCTGGATTGTCCATGGTCTTCTGGAGTTACAGCTGAACACTAACGGCTATTGGTGGGTGTCTAAAATGTCAGTAGGTGACTGTATACAGGCTCATGTATTGCTCCTTTTTCAGACTTTTAAATAGACTTTTGTCTATTTGCTAAGCTTATTAAACCCTGTCTTTTTCTTCCCAGAAACATGTTCCAAGTAGCACAAAATAAGCACACTAACTGGTTTACAATTTCAAGCTTTTTGCATTTAGTTTCCATCAGAACCCATGAATCTTTTATTCAAAGCTACACCATGATCAAGATCCAAGGTACATATGGAGGCCTGCGTCCCACTTCTCTTTCTTTGGAGATGTTTAATTATTTGTTGAATCTACAGAAAGCCTATGTACCCACCCCTGGTATGTACACCTCTTGGTGTACTGGGCATGGAAATACCTCTGCCAGCTAGGTGACTCTCAACTTCACTGTACATAATGTATTTGCCCAAAGCCACAGTAAAACTCTGGGAGAGTGTAACAAATTGAAAATTGATTTCCACAGTTGTCAAAATCACTCTCACAGTAAAGAACTTGAGGTGTTCCAACATATTAATTTACATCAATGTCAAATGAGTCAGAGAAGGGGAAGAATTGTTAGACCATGTTTTACATAATCTTTATATCATAAAAAAAAAGAAAAAAAACCCAACCAACCAACAAAAAAACACCACCAAAACACAAAATAAGGAATTGCTGAAAAGAAAATAGAGTGCAAAATATTATCAGAACGCTGTTCCTACAAACATGTGGGAGTCATTAAGACTCTGGATTCAGTCTTCACATTTTCTTCCCTTTGCAAACACTAAGCAGATGAAGGATGAATATCCCAAATGATGTATTTTAATTTGTGAGTAGATAAAAGACTGATACAGATCACTCATATGTAGTGTGACCAACTTGCTTAAGGAACCTTTACTTTTATCTCTTTTACTTTTCACCTTAATTCTGCATGACATTTTGAAAAGGCATCTCTTCAGTTTGATAGGTCTTTGTGGGCCAAGTGTCTTACTTCAGGTGTGAACCTAACCCAGTGCTTTACCCAGGGGGAAAAAAAAAATAAAATAAAAGAAAAGGTTTTTTTTTTTAATATGTGGATAGTTAGTGTTATTCTTTGCCCTCATCTGCCACTGCAAATATGTTTCACTTTGCCTGCAACCACAAGACAGTCGATGATAGTGTCAAGGCTGTTTCATAAATCAGACAGAAGGATGTGGTCCGAAAGCCAAATTCTGAGTGCTCTCCTGGGGTCTTAATGAGTTACCTTTGAATTACAGCAAGCCCTCATGGGTCCCAGGCTGTTTGAAACCCATAACTGGGTCTTCCACATAAGTAGCTATCAAGCCAATGGGTCTTCTTGGTTCTTACTTAATATGCTTAGAGGTTTTGCTATTAGAATAAAAGCCAGTTCTTTTTGTTACTGGATTCCCCAGGCTTTCAGACTATAGTTTTAAGCACTCTAAATGCCACCAGTACTCATTATCCCACCTCCCACTCCCCAGTGGAATTCTTAAGTGACAAGAAGCTGGAAAAATACAGATGGCATAATTATATATTTTGCAGTTGATCAATCACCACAAATCATTAATCACATTTGGTATAACAATACATAATCAAATTCTTTATAGGAGAAATTAAGTTTCTTTCTGATAGGGAATGGATTCCTTCAGGATATTGACATGGCTTTTCAGCATCTGTTTTTCACCAATTCCACATCTGCATTTGATTTAATCAGCTTTAGGGCTCTGCAAAAATATGGCTTTAAGGTTTGTTTCACGTTTCTAAGTGCACATGTTAATAATAACAGAAGTGCAAATAGAGATATATCTGCTGTAACAAACTACTCTTTGTATGCTACACTTACTTTCTGCCTTCAATGAATCTTTTACTTTTGTTCTTTTAAGTTAGTTTGTTAAATGGAATAGAAAAATTTTTTTTGAAACAATTCAAGTTGGTAATATATTGACAGAAGAAAGAGGGTCCAGACAGTACACCAAAGAATGAACTCCAGATAGCTTATTATAACTTGCAACATCGAAGACGTGAGGAATTGTTGCTGGCCCAGTGGTCAAGGCATGATGCTGTAGATAGTCACATCAGATATATTTACCAGCCAATTGTGCTGTCTGACTCCCCGTTCTCGATGGCCTGTCAAATACAGCTGTCCTGCCAAGGAATAATCTTTGGTGTTTGTTCAAAGCCATGATTTTATACCACTGTCCCATAGTTTGTAGGTTGCCCTAGGATATGCTAAAACTGCTTTCAGCTCTGTCTTCAGATGTGGGTGAAGGAGGCCACAGCTTTCACTTCCAAAAGTGTGCTTTACCAACCATATTATGGAACAGCCAGAAGCCAGTACATATTCCATCACTGCTGCTAAATCTGGATCATGGTGCAGTAAAGCAACTGTCATGGTTTAGGCCAAATCGGCTACTGGGGACCTGGGGGACCCCAGATGGGACCGACAGATGCTCCCCTCTACCCCTCTTCAAAAAGAGAGAGACAGAGGAGGGAAAAAGAGACTTAGGAGTTTAGAAGGGACTAAATTACTTTAATGAAATATTAATAATAAAATAAAAGAGAAATAATGAAATATATACAAAACCGTATCAAGCTCCTGAGATGCCAATCACGACACCGGCTGGCACTGGGGAAGTCCCAGGCTGGGACACAGTGATGGATGGCAACTGGATTCCGGATCTGCATTCAGGATCAGGATCACAGGCAGACAAACAGAGTCCTCCGCTCCTCCTTGCAGGTGGGACCCCACTATGCTTTTCCGCTTCCGACCCTCCAACGGGGCAAATAACAAAGTTGGTTGGCCTTGGTTGTTATAGCAATAAGTATAAGCAAGGTCCTCTCTGCATACCATGCCTGGGCATCAACTATAAACATAGGTCTTATCACCCTGAGAGAGTGAACATTGTCTGCACAATATGCTGTTAATTTCAGTACTTAGAGAGGCCTAGCTAAGAAGCGAAGTTACTGACCAAAATTGGTTCTGTTTTACCTCAAACCAGGACATTAACATAAAATGTGTAAGCCAGAGGCAGAACAATCAAGCAGAATTTGGATTTTATTGCCCACTGTTAAGGGATGCTGTCCCCAAGACAAAGCATGTAAACATAACTAAAAAGAGACTCTCAAATTCAGGAAGATAACTCCATAAGATTAACTCACTCTTACTCATTTGTGGTTTAGTCCAACTCGATATATATGCCTTTCTGGTAGATTAAGTAATCTAGCTGCAGCACATAGGCTAGAGAACTGTTTCTATTCAGGCAAGGGATAATGAAGCTTACTTGGAATGTGGAAGTTCAAACTCTGCTGAAACCCAGTCTGATGGAGGCTTTTGAGGATGTTTCTCTGCATTTCTCAAGGAAGTTTTCTGGCAAGCAGGATAAACTGGAAAGGAGATTTCATCTTGTCTCAGTCTACTCTGAGAAGACTGTTTGCTTCAAGTGGAGAGAGGTATTCTCTGTTCAGCTTGGGTTTATACAACTTTCGGTTTCTCCCATATTGCGCCTTTAAGTGTCCTCCTGTCCCATCTGTTAATCCCATGGAGATACATAAATTATCCATATAGTCACTGGCACTTAGTTCCTCTGAATCATGTTTGGAAGACACGTACTTTCTCTTCTAATTGTATGGGAGATGTCTGTAACACTGTGACAGACTCAAGACTATTGGTTAAAAAACTATACTAAGATGAATGCCCTGGTTTAAATATGAAACCACTGACTTCCATTGGAGTTTTCTCAATTGAGATACAGATCATCTTTGGAAAAAAGTGGCAACAAGGTTATTTTTTAGAGTTAAAAGACAATTTATACTAAATAGTACCTCAAACCACGAATTATACCACTTGTTTAAATAAGAGCATTGTGGAAGCAGATTGCTAAGGAAAACAGTAAAAAGCAATATCAATAAGAAACTGTATCTCACATTCAGTGTATTCAGCTCTTGATTTTAATACCTAAACGTAGGATTCAGAATATGCATGCATTGTAAAAATAATCATATTTATCATATGTTTTTATGAGGGACAGCAAGACAGCAAAGCAGCATATTTGTGTGTGTAATGCTATTTGCTGCTACATAGAATCACAGAATCTTCAGAGTTGGAAGGGACCTCTAGAGATCATCTAGTCCAACTCCCCTGCTAAAGCAGGATTGCCTAGAGCACATTACTCAGGACTGCATCCAGGCGGGTCTTGAAAATCTCCAGAGAAGGAGACTCCACAACCTCCCTGGGCAGCCTGTTCCAGTGCTCTGTCACCCTAAACACCTAAACCTGAACATTATTTGTAAATTAACCACGCAACCTACAAGGAGTTATTAAAAATAAACAAACAAAAAAAAACCCAAAACAAACCCACCCTACTTTAAACTAAACTAGATCAACTAGGTTTTGAAACAAAGAACTGAGGCATGTTTTCTTAAAACATAATTTGTCAGCTGGTGCTCAAAATTGGGATGTTACTGGCTTTTATGAAAAACTTTTTGAGCCATGAAGAGTGGGGCTAACAGAAATGAAATGACTGATGTTTTGCCAATAGAAACCTCAAAAGGAGGTTGAAAAACACAGCAAGAGTTGCTTCTGAAGCTGGAGGTAGGGAAGCATTATGTTTTATTTTTCCCTCTAATATAAGCCCCAAAGCACTGTTTCATCAAAATGCGTCTGTTACCTGAACTGAGTCCAACTCAGTCTCTTAGCACAAACACAGTGATGATAAACCCCTTCAGTGTGTCACTGTAAAATTTCCTTGTTTATTGCTGTAATGAGAAGACCACAGGGTCTTCACATCTGCAGGTTGTGACTTCTATTTTATTGCATACTGAGGAGATGTAGAACCAGCAGTGCACTGCTTATTCATACCAGGGAACTGCTACTTGCCCAACACCCACACGGATAACAAGAAGATTGCTTCAATTGTAACCATTCACAGTTATGAAAAAACGTGTCTGAATCCTTAAGGACACACAAGGGTACTGCCATGATCAATGTTAGATGTGAAAATTGCTTACTTTGGAAAAGCTTTTGTTTTGACTGTTCATAAAAAATTCCCTTGTTGCTTGTCCTGGTTTGAAGTAAAACAGAACCAAATTTGTTCAGTAACTTTGCTTCTTAGCTGGGCCTCTTCTAACTACTGAAATTAACAGCATATCGTGCAGACAATGTTCACTCTCTCAAAGGGATAAGACCTATGTTTATAGCTGATGCCAAGGCATGGTATGCAGAGACGCTCTTGCTTAGACTTATTGCTATAACAACCAAGGCCAGATAACTTTGTCATTTGCCCCATTGGAGGGTTGGAAGAAGAAAAGTGTAAAGGGGTCCCACCTGCAGGGAGGAGCGGACAGGACAGGTGACCCAAAACTGACCAGCAGGGTATTCCATCCCAGCTACCTCATGCTCAGTATAAAAGCTGAGGGATCAAAGGGTCAGCCCTCTCTCTTCAATGGCCTACATCTGAGGAGGACTCTGTCTGTTCGTCTGCCTTTGATCCTGATCCTGA
>NW_009647495.1:16584-17306 GCF_000708025.1 Charadrius vociferus | reverse complement strand
CACCACCGGCAGCCGCCCCCCCACTACAACAACACCGGCCCCTCCGCCGCCCGTCCCGGCACAAACTACTCAAACTCCTTCGAAAACGGTACAAGCTGCCCCGGTAACCAGGAGGAAGAGAAAGAAGTCAGATCGTTCCCCTGTCGCTTACAACAAGGAGCAGCTCAAGCCAGATAGCTTGGGAGAGAGTTCTGAGGAAGATCCAGGGGAAGGTCCTTCTAAGGTAGATCCAGGAGAGGGTCCTTCTAAACCAAACAAAGGAAAGAGACCTTTTAAAAAAGATAAAGGAGAGGGTCCTTCTAGAGTAGATGCAGGAGAGGGTCCTTCTCAGGCAGCCTCAACACAGGAGGACTTAGATGTAGAGGCAGTTGTTAAATCCTTCTCTATGAAGGATTTGATAAATATTAGGAAGGACTTTAGTCATCATGAAGGTGGAACATTTATCTCCTGGTTGCTCCGATGCTGGGATAGTGGGGCAGATACCATAGACTTAGATGGCAGAGAAGCTAGGCAATTGGGAAACCTGGCCAAGGATGGAGGTATCGATAAAGGGATTGAGAGAAAGACAAGCACTCTCAGTCTCTGGAGGCGACTGGTGTCTGCTTTAAGGCGCAGGTATCCATTTAAGGATGATATCAAATGCCGTCCAAGTAAATGGACCAACATGGAAAAAGGTATTAAGCACCTGAGAGAATTGGCTGTGCGAGAGGTGATTTATAGTG
>NW_009647495.1:7548-16529 GCF_000708025.1 Charadrius vociferus | reverse complement strand
CGTCCCCGGGGGCAGCCGTGGAAAAACTGGCTGGGCTTTTCTGAGAAAAAAAAAAAAAAAAAGAGAAAATGGCTGAGAACACCAAGAAAATGACTGACAAAATTGAGCAAATGACCAAGAAAATAGTTGAGCAAAACAAGAAACTCCAGCATGCTTTGGAGCCTCTGAATTCAAGAACTTTATTCCCTAATCATGTTTGCCAACGAGTAAGGAGAATTTCAGGATCATTATTCTAATCCTGGTCATATCCTTTTGTCCCCAGGAAGCCTCTACAGAACAGAAGCTGAAGATCTGTCCAGGGCTTGTATAGGCAAGGAAACATAATGCTTCTGATACAGTGTTTTTTGAGGAATACCTACAGAATCTCATAGTACCTAAAAAAAAGATAGTCTGGAACATATGCATATTTTCTCAACATCTTTAAAATTAATCGATGTAGTTTACTGCAAGTCTTTTAGTGTGTAATGTTGATCCTTGTTACGGCTAATTTTCCTTTCTGTGCACTTCAAGCAAAGTAAATTTGACATTAACACTGTTGGATAATCTTTTTGCCCTCAGTTTGAATATTCAAAGCGGGATAAAAAGTATCTTAGAGGGAAGAATCCTGGACTATCAGTAAGTGGAAGATCAATTAAGTACCAGGTATTTCTCATCTCTGTTCATACTGTCCAACATTTCTAGGGAGAGGGACAGAATCTAGTCCTTTGAAATAATTGACGAAAATGTGAGAAACATGCTTTTCTGATCTCTGTGATCAGTGCATACTGGAGTGGTTTTACATATTCTCCAGTAAATATTTATGCCTAGTAGCCTTAATAGTCTTAGACTTGATCATCTTTACCTAAAATTTCTAAAGGTCTAAGAGAAGAATGTATGTAATTGGATGCTATGTGACCACAGCATACTGCTCACTCTAAGGAATAACAAAAATACTGTAACAGGGCAGCATAAGAGTATATTTCAACTGAAGCTGCAGTTGGGTTCATATAGTAGATATATCCAAACTAGTACAACTCCAGTGCAGATAACAATGAATCCTCAGTCTTCATTGGATTCTGCTGAACTGCATGCCACTACAGATAAAATTGCTGTGGGCAACAAAACAATGTAGATTAAAGTTAGATTAGCTTGTTCTGGGGCCAGATCTGTGATAAAAATTCAAGTTGTGTTTATTCCTTAAAAGAATCATAGAACAGTTTAGGTTGGAAGGGAACTTAAAGATCATCTAGTTCCGTCCCCCCTGCCACAGGCAGGGACACCTCTAGCTAGACCAGGGTGTTCAAAACCCCATCCAGCCTGGTCTTGAATACTCCCAGGGATGGGGCCTCCACAACTTCCCTGGGCAACCTGTTCCAGTGCCTCGCCACTCTCACAGTGAAAAATTTCTTCCTAATATCTATTCTAAATCTACCCTCTTCCAGTTTGAAGCCATTACCCCTCAACCTATCACTACATTGCCCTTGTAAAAAGTCCCTCTCCAGCTCTCCTGTAGGCCCCCTTCAGAAACTGGGAGGCTGCTATAAGGTCTCCCTGGAGTCTTCTCTTCTCCAGGCTGACCCCCCAACTCTCCCAGCCTGTCCTCCCAGCAGAGGGGCTCCAGCCCTCCCAGCATCTCCGGGGCCTCCTCTGGCCCCGCTCCAACAGCTCCGTGTCCTTCTGCTGGTGGGACCCCCCGAGCTGGAGGCAGCACTGCAGGGGGGTCTCCCCAGAGCAGAGCGCAGCAGAGGGGCACAATCCCCCCTCGCCCTGCTGGCCACGCTGCTGGGGATGCAGCCCAGGGTGCGGGGGGCCTTCTGGGCTGCCAGCGCGCATCACTGGGTGATGTTGAGCTTCTCACCCACCAACACCCCCAGGTCCTTCTCCTCAGGACTGCTCTCCATCCATTCTCTGCCCAGCCTGTATTTGTGCTCAGGATTGCCCTGACCCAGATGTAGGACCTTGCACTTGGCCGTGTTGAACTGCATGAGGTTGGCTTCGGTCCACCTCTCCAGCCTGTCCAGGTCCCTCTGGATGGCATCCCTCCCCTCCAGCATGTCTACCTCACCAAACAGCTTGGTATCATCGACAAACTTGCTGAGGGTGCACTCGACCCCACTGTCCATGTCTGTAACAAAAATGTTGAATAATACAGGTCCCAGTACCAACCCCTGAGGAACGCCACTCATAACTGGTCTCCACTTGGACATCGAGTTAAGTTACAACAAGGAACAAAAATCATTAATTGAGTAATAAGATGAGGAGACTATTCACCCTTTCAGGAATGGAAAAGCTGATGGTTCTAATGTTTTCACCAAGCAGGTAAAATATTTTGAACCTACAGTAAAGGCCTGTTTACTTCAAATATTTAATTAATTTGAGTTGTTTACAAAAATCTCAATATTGCAACAAATAAAGTTTTCAGAACTCCTAAAGTCAGAAGAGAATATTTCAAAGCTGAAGAACTCCAGGCCTATTTCTTTACTATGCCAGTTTTATAAATAATATAAATACCTCATCCTAAAGTACTTGACATCATTTTTTGAAGACCAGCTTATTCCAGAGGAAAATGGATTGCATTTGAGAAAGTCATATACTGGTCAACATTATGCAAGACATCGAAGAGCATCTTGAAAAGGCTATTGTACATCTGCCAACAGCATACGATGTTCTAAAACACCAAAGGTACCTTGTTAAAAATACGCCATAATGAAAGATCTTTTTTAATATGGGTGATTCAATCCCTATTTGATGCTTATGTTACATAGAATTGTGTAAGGCATAGATCTTATTCTGGAGAAACATACTTACTGAAAAAGAGTATAGTGGCACCTAAACAATTCAATGTTCATTTGAATGAGCAACTTATCCAAAAGCTTCAGCAACCTTCCAATAGCCAATAGAAGATAATTTTTGTATCAGTGTAATGTGAAGAATTTTACTCCAAATTAAAGTCGTATTAATTGGCAACTTAGCTTTATACCTGTATATAACACAGACCCAGTGGTCTAGGATGATATTTATTCCACTCAGCTTTAGACACGCAGAAGCTGATCACTCAGGCTATTCAACTATCTTAAGATAAAGGGAATTACTCTCTGAAGTTGTCCATCTCTTTCTCCATTGACTATAGAAGGATCACAGAGGGCTAATGTAAAACGAACAACTCCTTTTTAAAAGGCTGAAGGTAGGTGAAATGAGCTGTGCCACAGAAAAGCATTCACAAGGAATTTTGGATGCACAGGACAAGTTGAGGATTCTAAACATTCAATAAATGCATTTTCAATGGTCATTGGGTGATCAAAATCATAAGAAAGCTGTTTGCCACAATAGGACTGTTTAAACGCTGTTGCAGACTAATGTCCTGGTTTGAGCAACACAGGACTAATTTCTATTTCAATACTTGGGAAGACTGCACTTTTAGAAGACTCCAGTGTCTGAATTTGTGAAAATATTTACTTTACAGCCAGCTATGGTGTGTGGGTCTCAAGGTCTCAGTGTTTTCGAGCTTGCCAGGTGCAGGGACGAGGAGGAGCGAGACCTGGGCACTTGACCCAAGCTGGCCAATGGGGTTATTTCATACCATCAACATCACATTCACTATAAATTAGAAAGTTTGTTGCAAAGTTCTCTCTCTCCCTTGATGGCTGCCATCCTGAGAACTTCGTGCCCTGGTGCCGGACTCCTGAGGCCTTCCCTTCCTCTTGAAGCCGTAGTGCTTGCAGTGTCCGACATTTGCTGTCCACTGCTGGGAGTGCACAGCTTCCTACTGATATAATTGGCTGAGTATAATCTTTGCATATTCTGTATTGGTGTCAGGATCAATATTGGTTCTTTAGTGCTGTTAATGTTAAGTATCTAATCTTATTCTATTAAATCTGTTTATACTTCAACTCCTGGGTTTCCTTGTTTTCCCTGATTCCCTTTCCCGGGTGGGGAGGGATGATAGAATGATTGTCTAAACGACAAGAAATTGTTATGGGTCTCTCAAACCATAACAACTATACAGCTGGAAATGAAGCTTTTATATCTCAACATTTAATAAGTGATTGGAAATGAATGTTTCTGAACACATATCTGCAGATCTGAGAAATAATTGGCTAACATAGAGACATCAGAATCCCCTTTAAATAAATATCAGTAGGGCAAAAGGTAATAGAATTAAACTGAAACATTTTAATTTGACCAATTTAAATGGGGGCAGGGGAAAACAGATCTGAGATACTCATCAATCTGTGTACTACTGGAATACTTGCATAACGTTGTAAGGTTGCCCAGATTTACAGACCAAGTCGTAACATGTACCTGCTTTGGAGGAAATATACAATGATAATAGAAGGATGTCAGTAAGAAGACTGCAGTGTATTTGTACCCTCAAGAGTCCACTCCAGTGATATCGCTGATGTAATAATAGACTAATATAGATTCATATGCTAATACTCTTGGTCACATTTCCCTGAGTTGTTTCACAAACTAAACTTCCCTAGACATTCATAAGAGTTGTACCCGAGCAAGGACCAAGCAAAGGCAGAATCAGCAACTCAGGAATAAGTAATTTTAGGAAAGTACATTGATTAGCTATCTCTATTCTTGTTTAAACATATTCCTGCTACGTTGTTGACTAAGAGGATTTGCATGAGAGCAGAATGCGCTCCAGTGTTGAGGAAAGGGTGAGGTGCTCACTGTATATTTATGGAAAATAAACTATTAATGAGTGACAACCATCTCTGAAACTTAAGAGGTAGGAAGAAAAGAGAGAGAGCAGAAAGAGAGAGAGAGAGAAATCTAGCAGCTTTTTACAGGTATGCATAAATATTCCTGAAGGGTAGAGTCACCGGAGGAAAGAGAGTGTGAGAGACCATTAAACTTTAAGACTTTTGCAAAATTCCTGAGGAAAACGTGAAAGTTTGCAAGGCACAGACTGGGACCTCCAAATGCATTTTCAAGATCATCAGGAAATCTCTTTCTCTATGAGGTAATTGGCTCAAAGGACACACACTAGGAGTGATGCCTCACAGGGTCAGATATTGGTAAAGGACAAAGTTATGCTTTCTCAGGTTGCTGAGCAGATGCTGTTCATGATGGACTGTCGTTACAAACCTTAGCAAATACAGTATTACTAAACAGTACCATTTAAATGTCTTGCCTTATAAGAAACTAGACTGGACAATTCTTACTGTCGTGATCCAGCCCCAGCTTTCTAGGCCAATCTTTTCACATGTGCAGCAGTCCTGGGCTGTGATGAATGAGAGTGGCTACAGTTCATCTGTGTTGAAAGAAGATAAACGGCTTGGCGTCAGCTTACTCCCTTCCCACAAAGGCAACAACAGAGTAACATATTGAAAGAGTCTTATTTACCCTTCATCCCTCTATTCATTGGTTGCAGTTCTCAACTTTGAGCCCAGTATTGTCCCTACACAGCTCTTGGTAGAAGGTGAGGAACTGCTTCTGGTTTGAGAGATTTTTGTTTGTTTGTTGTCATGAAATGGGGCAAAGAAGAAACAAGGATGACTGGGACTAGGTTAGGTGACCGTTAATTGCCCACTTTGCCCGCTTTCTCACTTTTCCTTATGCTTGTGGGAACAGCCAGAAAGGCAGCATTGCAATCCCTTCCCCAGTATGCAAAGCTTACCTGAGATACATATAACTTGTTTGTTCCTACCTTTCATAGATTATGTTCTTGTATAGCACCTGAATGATGCTATTTTACCTTTCTTCACAAAGTTCACACCCTGTGGAAACCCAAAACAAAAGAACCCACTCCTTCCCTCCACCACAGACTGTATTTCATGACCAATGATCAGACACAGTGATCTTCACTTCATAAATCTGGAAAAGCAAAAAAAGAGAATCAGTGCAGAATGAACAGTTTAGAAGCTACTTAGCTGTAGGATTTGGCTTATGTTTGTGACATTTTTTGCTTTCCTAAGAAACTAGATCTATGGATAAACCAAAGATCAGGTAATTCCCATTTTCTCTTGTTGCTGTTGTGATATGAGACAAGATTGTACTAGAAAATCAATAAGGAATTTCAGAAGATGCAATGCTTGAAAAATTATTTTCTCTTCAGTTCACGTCTTTAAATATTCCTTATTATGACTAACAGAAAAATTGTGATTTCAGCTCATACTCATACACACTTGGTCAGTTGGTCAGTGTGGGAAAATAACAGAAGATTGGCGAGGAGGATTGTAAATTGCACTCAAGTGACTTGCACCTGGGGTGCTGGACAACACACATATCACACTAATTGTTGTTCAGCCTTGTGTGCTTGCAAGTAGAACATCCGCACTTAGATAACGTAAGCCTGGGATGGACTCAGGGACACCTTATCTAGCATACATGAGATCACTGCCTTGTTGTTGAACAAGATCAAAGCACAGTGGAAAACTACTCCTGTTTGAACCCTTGAAAAGCAGGCGAGAACAGCAAGTCGGAGCTCACACGCTCCTGCTAACAAGGACTTTCTCCTGCTCTGCAGTGCCTGCATTCCCTGCTTGTGTCCCTCTGCCCGGGCGTTGCTGCGGAGACTCCCCGATTCGCGATGTATTGAGATTAAATTTGTTCTTTGTCTTTCATCTGTGGTCTTGTGGTTGTTCCTGCGTCCTGCCCAAGTCGGCTCACACAGTCAGCTCAGAACTGTTGATGTTAATATGAACCAGTTATGTTACTTTGATAAAACAAAAAATAAAATTATGCTATCATTGCATATGAGAGGAGTTTGTATGTACTGTTGCAAAACTGAATCACCAAACATCTCTACAATTCCAGCCTTTCCTTGTCTCTACCAGCGTGGCAGCTGACAATAAAGCCTATCAGCAGTAGCCTCTTTCTCTCCAAAAAAAAACAAAAGCAGAAAATAAATAAAACATGCAAACCCCCAAAAGAAAACAAAATATATTCCCAAAGTACAAAACTCAGATCAGAGCTTTCCTAAAGTGTTAAATGACAAAATGAAAAAAGAAAAAAAGAATCCCACAATGTCCCCTTATATTTATCTCTTTAAAGTAAGCACTGTCCACGTCTGAGAAAGAAAAAAGAGATAAATCCACAGAGACATAAATGATTCACCTCAGCTAATTTAAGGTCTTTATACATTTTATGTTTTAGCTAGTTTTAAGGTCACCTTTATACTCTATGGAAAGCCAAAACCAACACAACCCCACACTTCAAGAAAAGCAGTCTCTTTAGCTGACATATTTTAGATTACTACCTAAGAATAAGGTGTGTTGTACCCTAAAAATAACTATTTATCTCCTTTGCTTCTTAAGAGAGCCAAAGGATCTCAGAGGTAAGATCTACACTTAATCAGATGAAGCCTACCCTTAGTAAAAGCAATAATGATAGTGGTGATATTAATTGAACTCTTATAGCTACCGACAGATGCCATAGTTTCAAGGCAAGCAGGGTCTTTATACAATGTTTGGGGAGAAACACGTATTAAGAATGGGATCTTCAGAAGCTAAAATCTGAATAGTTTACTGAAAACCATGGGCACTCTAAAAGATTCACTTATCAATTGTAATGCAACTTCCTAGCCCTCAGCTGAAGATTCCCCTTCTGTACCTTAGACTGCAAACTATAAACTTTATCTGAAATTTGGAGCTACACCAGGTGATGTCATGTTTCTTTTTTTTTTTTTTTCCTGTAAAGAAGCAACATGGAAATGAAGCTCAAGCCTATGCACTGCACCTTAAATGTTCAGCGGTTGTAGCACTTCCTTTGAAAAAACTTTCTTTAAATACCTAAAGTGTTTAATGTACGAGACCAGAACTCTCATACCTCAGGAGGGAGGGAATCTCCACTGTGCAATCAGGTATTCTTCAGTGCATTTCTATCTTGGTAAGGAAGAGAAGAAAACGGAAAGAGAAAGACAGTGGAAGAGAGGCATAGAAATCAATGAACTAATGTCATGGTTTGGCCTCAGCCAGCAACAAAGAACCATGCAGTCGCTCGCGCAACTCCCACAGTGGAAAAAGAAATGGACAGGGCAAAACTCGTGGGTTAAAATAGTGCAATTTAACAGAACAGCGAAAGGGAAGATGAAAACAAAACAATAACACCGATAAAGGAATATAAAGACGTAACCACAGTACCACCGCGAAGCGCACCGACCAGACCCACACTGCCGCAGCCCAACCCCAAGTGGCAACTGCTCTCCACTCCCCAGCTAGCTCCTCTTATAGCCCGGGCATGGGTCACGTGGGATGGAATACCTGCCCCCTGTCGGCTCCTTGGGGAAATTAACCCCATCCCTGCCGGAACTAGGACATTATCCACCCCTTATTCCATACCATCTGTGTCATGCCCAGATCTTACAGTTCCCATAGTCTGTGGGCCATCCCTCCAAAATGTCCATTGAGCTCACTAAGTCCATGATGGTAGGCTCCATCTGTGAGAACAGTCTCTCAGGGCACATGAGATGGTGTGTGGTGCTTGACTGGTGCATGATGTATTTGAAGCTCAGGGCTGGTGTACCAGATGCAGTCTATGCCCACGGTCCACAGGTTGAAGATGTCGATCTCAAGGAAGTTGCTGGGTGCCAGATGCTGAGGTCAATTCTTATTACATCATTACTGCACTTTACTCAGTCTCATCGAAGTCGATCTGTCAGTGATGTGGGTGATTCTTCTGTAGTACCACTGATAGTAATCATAATAATGATAACATAAAAGAGCAAGGTTATTTAACATTTAACATCATAAAATTTTATTCATTGGCTATTGTCACCCAAAATCAAATCCCCATGAGGTATACATCGGACATCCCCATCTTCTCGCATCACCCACCAAGTGCATCCAGGTCCTTGTGCAAAAGCAATCCCACGGATGGGTTTGCCTTTGCCTGAGGCAGGGCTAACCCAGACTGTCTTCCCTAACATATTCTTCATATGCACTACGGGGACTTTATCCCCTTCTACTGCACGTGGATGTTTTGATTGGGCAGGGCCAGCTCGATTGGCAGATCCCCTGGTGTTGACTAACCAGGTGGCTTTTGCTAAATGT
>NW_009647495.1:0-3243 GCF_000708025.1 Charadrius vociferus | reverse complement strand
AACTGACTTCTTGGTGTATTTCTTCTTCTGTATAGGAGCAACGGATACTGGCACGGGTTGGTTGTCTGGTTCAGCTGCAGTGCCTGCCACAGGGGTTTGAGTAGTCACATTGCCTGTCACCAGGGTTTGAGTAGCCACAGTGCCTGCCACCGGGGTTGGAGTAGCCGCATTGTCTGCTGGTCTGGTTTCCCTCTCTTTCCCCTGAGGGTCCTGCATAGTACTGAGCAGTGTTTGGTAGATACTGGCCAGGGCCCAGCACAGTGCCATAAGTTGTGCCTCTCTGGAGTAGCCACAGCGTTTTCCTTTCAAATATTCTATTACTTTATCAGGGTCCTGTAGCTGTTCGAGGGTGAAGTCCCAAACAATTGGAGGTGAGAAATTCTCTAGATACCTGCCCATATTCTCCCACATGCCGTGCCACCCCTGACTATCCAGCCTCAGGTCAGATCTCTGGGTGGTAGTCTTAAACAGTTGTTTAACCCTAAACAAAATCTGAAAAACATTCAGGAGGCATAGCAATAGGACCATGCTGGTTTGAGCATCCCAAGGATATTCGAAATTCTCAAAAGCTGTCATACCTGTCCCAAAGGAGAAAAGGGAGGCAGAAGAGCTGGGGAAAATATCCCCCCCTGTTTCCCCCATAGATTGGGTGTGATTATTAATAAATTCTGAGAGAGAGTGACCAAGGTATGGACAGGACAGCAATATTGCATAAACATTTCCATTTCTCCCTCACTGGCTGGTATGCTTGAGCTTTTCTGCCATGCTGTTTTATTAAAAATAAGTAAGGTGGAAGGCAGACCTAAGTGTAGGTAAGAGATCTCTATTATTCATGCTGAGAATGCAGTTTCTCATGGTCAGGATGTAGTATAATAATAATGAATAATGATAATAATTATTATTATTATTCATTATTGCAGCCCTCTTCTGTGTGTTTTCCTGAAACTCTGATGTGACATCAAAGTAGGGTACTCCTGTAACTGAAATGTTTTACCTAGTTCCACTCATCTGGCTATTCTCAGCATCACAGTAGATAATGCCACGAGCGTGTAATTGTTGATGATTTGATTAAGAAAAAAATTTATTATGGTTAGGGCTGCCTTTATTAGAAATGTTTTTTAGAATAATGGAGATACCATTATTTAGAAATGTTGTTCTGAGTAGCATCTTGTATGGGAAAGTCAGTGAAAAAAGTGAAATAGTTCAATAGCTAACCCCTAACTGCACATTAATCATCATCAGCACACTCTTAGTTATTCTCCAAAAGTTTTTACTGGTTTTGCCTCACCTGAAATACTCTGCTCTTACTCTAGTACATAGTGTCATCACATTAAAAAGACTCATTATTCATTTGCCTTTGCTTATTGTAAGAACCTACCATGGTTTGTTTCAGGGCGGCTTTAGACTGAGGTGGCTGTATATTAAAAAGATAACAGAAAAGAAAGTATTACTCAATTTGCATGTATATGAAAAAATGAGAATTGATGTCTGAGCCCTAACTGAGCTCACAAGGCCTGAAGTGAAGTCACTTGTCCTGAAGGCCCATATGGCTGAAAGACTATTTAAGGTATTATTTATTTTTTTGTTATATATTTTATGCTTACAGCATTGGCAGTAAATAAACACATTGAAGAAGAAAACGCTACTTAACGAGGAGTAGATGAGATTGAATGTGACTGTTCCAGACCTGTACAAGAAGCACTGGCCCATTAAATGAACACGTAGAGCTACTTCTTAATATGTTAGCCAAGTAATCAGTTTCTGAAAATACCAAATAATTTAAAAATAGCCCTGTCTGACCTGAACCAGTACTAGCATCAGATCAGGCATTTCTCAGGTACCTACTTCTTCCCTTAATCAATCAGTTCTGATATTTTTCCTTTTTCTTTTACTTACTTTCTCTCTCACGCGTGGTCTTTTTAAAACCTCCTTTTGTAGAATTACATGGCCAGCCAACCTCCATAAAAAAAAATTCTTAAGTTCCTTTTAATATTCCATTAGCTTCGTAGCTCATTAACAAGTTGGAGTGGTTGTAAGGGGAGAATCAATACAGCAGATACCACACAACTCTGGAAACTAGGACCCTGGGAGTCCGCTCATGGTGTTGGCTGTGCTCTGCAACCTTGAGCCAGCCAGTTAACCTCTTGGTGCATCTTGTAAGAGCATTTGCATGCTGCACAAAGGTCTTGAGAAATGTAATTTGTAAATCTTAGGCAATGCATATCTATTCATGCCTACTCAGATTTGTAATTCCCTTACAGGAGTCAAGTAACAATCTGAGGTGACTTTAGAAATTATTGCCTTTAATATTTGCTGTCTGCTTTGAGATCGTTGAATAAAACAGGTTTTGTCAGGGCCAAGTGTTGAATCCAAAGAAAGACTGATATCTTGTTCTTCTGTTATAAAGAGGCCATAACTGAATTAGAAAAAAGAGAAAATTATAAAGAGTGATGGAAAAGATATATATCTTTTTGGATTATGTTTGTTTACATGGTAGAATTCATAGTTACTGGAAGTTCCTAAGACAAGATTTTAAACAAGTACAGAATACAAGTAAATATGTATATACACATCATAAATATCCCTTGTAATCCTAAGTAAGTAACAGCAACAAAAATTTGGAAGGGATCTAACGATTCATATATTCAGGGAGTAAGCTAGTCTCTAACATTAATGATCATAACGTAGGCAAGAGACCACGTGGAAAAATGTTCAATCAAATAAAAACCACCGGTTTTGAGGTATTTATGGGTCTTAGCAAATATAATAATTACTGTGCTATTATCATGTTCTAATCTATGCTTATAGTGAAAACGCAGAGAAGCCCCATTAGGTTCAGCCTGAACTATTTGCAGGACTGTGTGCTCAAAGGGATTTCCCTGCACAGATTTTTTTAGAGATCTATGTATCTCCTCCCTAGAGCTTTTTCATCATTTTGTCTGGGACAGACCACATTAAATGTGCCCCACATTTATGGGTCAAGATGAAAGGGAGGGCATGGACAGGTGATGTTACAGTGGGGTCTGCTACAGGCCACCTGATCAGGAAGACCGAGTAGACAAGGCCCTCTATAGACAGATAGGAACAGCCTCACATTGATAAGCCCTGGTCCTCATGGGGGACTTCAACCACCCCGATATCTCTTGGAAGGACAACACAGCAGGGCATAAGCAATCCAGGCGTCAATGATAACTTCCTTTTCCAAGTGATAGAGCAACCTGTGGGAGACCTCGGCTGGTCTGA
>NW_009647494.1:0-2591 GCF_000708025.1 Charadrius vociferus | reverse complement strand
TTGTTGGGAAGGCTGGAATCCTACCCCGTTGACTGTGTCCATCTTTGGAGAATGTTGTAAACCCTCCTTGTTTTATTCTACAGCTAGTTGGCTTGACAAAAAAAAATAAAATTAAAATACTACTCTCCACTTTCTAAGTGGAGCATGACAGAGGTGAGCATGTATTAATCCACAGTGTCTCTGAGCTGTTGCTCAGGGGACCCTGGGTTTGTTTCCCAGGAGGCATGTTGAACAGAGAAATCAAATTACCCTTGAAAATAATGATCAGGGAAATATTCTGGCTGTCGCAGGGCCTTCAGAGCACCTGAATGCACACAGTACCTCCACTCCAGGAAACACAAGTCCCAGAATCTTCCTAACTCAATTTACATCTTGGAATCTTAAAATTATTTAGGTGGGAAAGGACCCCCTGGAAGTCTCTAGTCCAACCTCTCACACCAAGCAGGGCTAACCCCAATGCTAATGCTAATGTTGCCCAGGTTGCCCAGGGCCTTGTCTCATTTTGATTTCCCCAGTAGGTCACAACCTCCTCTACCCACTCCCAGCCTTGAAAATACTTAAAAGCAAAACCTGAATATTTATCAACAAATGTAGTACAACTCTTTTAAAAAACATTCCTCCTAAAAAAAAAAAAAAGTGTTTTTTTCCTTTAAAACAATTTATTTCTCATTAAGGTACCAAAGAGCAGAATTGGGGACAAAAACCAGTACACTGCATCAATGCTGACCAAGGTGCTTTCTGCTGTGACACCCATGAGATGACTAATGATAAGCTCTCCACTGTTCCAGGAGAAAAACACTCTGTTGTCAAAAGAAAAGAAAAAAAAAAAGGGAATAGTCTGATTTGCCTTGCTGCTTCCAAGATGGGATCATTTTCTTGGAGCATACGTTAGTTTTCTTAGAATAGTCTTCTTACAGTGAATTAACATGGAGTATCTTCTCTGCTGTAACCGTTCTGGTCAACATCCCTACAGAGACAAACCCTTAGACAAGTTAGTAATGTCATGATAAAACAGACCTGGGAGACTAAATCCCACGTCTGGTTGAATTCAAGGCATGAGGGGATAGATTGGTGCTAGTGGAGATTGTTTGGTGTAACTTGGTTCTCATTTAGAAGATGATTCTTTCTTAATGTTGTTATAAATGCATATATATAATTTAAAACTTACAATTTTTGCAAGTATAATTCTTAAAATTATATAAGTGAAAAAGATAATACATGGATATAATAACATGTACAACTGCAATGAACGGCATGCATTAGAAAGGCTACTTAACCACATGTTTCAAGGTCCAAGCTACTTTTCAGCTGTTTGAGATCAGGGTGAGATTTAACTTGGGACCTGAGCTTGGGAGGCATAAATAATCCCCCCCCAGCCTATTGTGGGACCTTACATCTCTCAAGCCTCTGGTGTTAGACACATCTGCAAATAGGGTTTTTTTTTGTAATACCTTAGGAAGAACTACTTTTTTTGTACTTAATTGAATTGCTCATAATAGTTTGTGTTGTGGAGGATAATGTTTAATCAAATGGAGAAATGTTATCTATACTGTCAGCATATGAACTGTGCAAATTATAACTGGCTGTTATAAATATGTATTAGCTCTGTCATGTTGACATGATTAGCCATGACTACTTCATTCATGCTAACAAGATCAAGCTGGTAATCGTGCTGCTGCTGTTGTACTCTTTTGTAAACTGATAAACAAAGGTAATGCGGACTGGTGTAAAAATGGAGGAAAAGTTATTATTTTTTAACTGAGGAAAAAAAGCCACTCATTTTTTCTTCCTGTACATTTAAAATTGTTCAGAGGTAATTTAATTATTGGAACATAGATTGACTTAAAGCTCTTGTGTGACTGGTAAACTATGATTTGAAAAATACATCTTTGGTGGCTGTTTCTTCTGTTCCTCAGTATGTGTTAAAATGTCTAGAACTGTGTAATAGATTGATGTAAAAATTGTATAACAAGCTTTTAGTGTTCCAAGTCATTGTCACAAGATGAGTTTTTGAAATTACTTAAATTCAAATGAGCTTGAGAAGATCAAAAGCAAATAATCATGGTAAGTCTCAAATGAAATGTAGTATTATCTGTTTGAATCCATGTGGTCCAAACACTAATGGAGTCTGACAACGTGTTCAAAAACAAAGCTTTATTGAGGCAGTAGGAAAGATGAGCATCAGTGTGCCCATGCACTGACTCACCCAATCACTGATAGCAAACACAGACTCATAAGCGATACAATGGCTCCATTGGACTGCCAGGAACACTTGGTGTCCGGGTCATCTGGCAGTAACAGTAAATTAGGCAAATGCCTTTTGAATGCGGGTGAGAGTCGCAACGCCCCTTGGCTCCACCAATGGTAGTGTGATTTGAGAGAATCATACCTTATATGAATAATATGGGCTGTATCCTACCTATGCTGATGATGTTTGTCAGGGGGAGGGTGTCAGCAGTCTGTCTACACTGCTGATATTGGTCAAGGGGCAGGGTGTCACTTCCACCCCTTGATTTTCTCAAATCATCACTTGATATGGAGTTGTAGGCTAGGGAGTTATTTCGGTGGGTGTCCTGGTTCTGGCAGGGATG
>NW_009647493.1:2340-2583 GCF_000708025.1 Charadrius vociferus | reverse complement strand
GCAGGTGTGCAGCCTGGGGCCGGAGCAGGAGGGACGGCTCAACCTGGGGCAGGACGTGGGCAGTCTGCGGTTCTTCAGCATCTGCGGGCTGCAGGAGGGCTACGAGCCCTTCGCCATCAACATGAAGAGACCCATCACCCTCTGGTTCAGCAAGAGCCTCCCCCAGTTCGTCCCAGTGCCCCCCGACCACCCCCAGTTGGAGGTCAGGAGATGGATGGGGATGGGGACGGGGATGAGGAGGGG
>NW_009647493.1:0-289 GCF_000708025.1 Charadrius vociferus | reverse complement strand
TCCCCACATCCCTGTCTCCATCCCGCTCCCCATCCCTGCATCCTTGGACCCCATCCCCATCCCTGCGATCCCTGTCCGCCATCACTGCATCCCTGTCCCCATTCCCATCCCTGTGGTCCCCATCCCTGTGGTCCCCATCCCATTCCCGTGGTCCTCATCCATGCGGTCCCCATCCCTGCATCCCTGTCCCTCATCCCCATCCCTGTGGTCCCCATCGCTGCATCCCTGTCCCCATCCCTGTCCCTTCATCCCTATGGTCCCTGTCCCCATCCCTGTCGTCCCCATCCCT
>NW_009647492.1:0-1478 GCF_000708025.1 Charadrius vociferus | reverse complement strand
TTGCACGAGGGCTTGCACCAGGGTTCATACGAGGGAGCACCAGGGATCACGCCAGAGCTTGCACGAGGGGAGCACAAGAGCTTGCACCAGGGCTTGCACCAGGGCTTGCTGCTGGGGGGGCACCAGGGCTCCCAAAGGGCTCACACGAGGGCTCGCACGAGGGGTACAAGGGGATCTCTCCAGCGCCCACGTGAGGGCTCGCACCAGAGCTCACACCAGGGGACATTAGGGCCTGCACGAGGGCTCGCACGAGGGGCACAAAGGTTGGTTTGCACGAGGGCTTGCACCAGGGTTCATACGAGGGAGCACCAGGGATCACGCCAGAGCTTGCACGAGGGGAGCACAAGAGCTTGCACCAGGGCTTGCACCAGGGCTTGCTGCTGGGGGGGCACCAGGGCTCCCAAAGGGCTCACACGAGGGCTCGCACCAAAGGGCACAAGGTCTCACACCAGCACTGGCACCAGAGGACATCTCGGCTCGCACGAGGGCTCGCACAAGGGGACACGAAGTCTCGCACCAGGGCTCATACAAGGGGGGACCGCGGCTTGCACCCGCCCTCGCACGGCCCTCGCACAAGAGCTCGCACGAGGCTCTGGTACGAGGATGACATGAGGGTCGCAGCGGTCGCACGAGGGGGCACGAGGGCTCACACGAGGGGCATGGGATGGTCTGGCACAAGGATCACACGAGGCTGCGGCACATGAGGCTCAAACAAGGGTCCCCTTGCACGAGGGTCTCACACGAGGGTCTCAGAGCTCGCACGAGGGTTTCACACCAGGGTCTGCCACGAGGGCGTCACAGCGCTCGCATGAGGGGGCACAAGGGGGCACAGGGGGCCTGGCACGAGGGTCTCGTACAAGGGTGGCACACAAGGATCACTGAAGGGTCCCCTCGCACGAGGATCTCACACGAGGGTCTCAGTGTTCGCACCGGGGTTTCGCACGAGGGTCACACAAGGGCCTCGCACGAGGATGGGACACAAGACCCAAAGAAGGATCCCCTCGCACGAGGGTGACACAAGGGTCTGGCACGGGGGGTTCACACCGGGGTGACGCACGAGGGTCACACGAGGGTCTCGGATGAGGGTCTGCCATGAGGGCGCACGAGGGCATCACAGCACTCGCACGAGGGGGCACGAGGGGCACAGGAAGGTCTGGCACGAGGGTCTGGCACGAGGGTGGCACACGAGGATCAAAGAAGGGTCCCCTCGCACGAGGGTCTCGCACGAGGATGACATAAGGGTCTCACACGAGGGTCTGGCACAAGGGTGGCACAGGAGGACCAAACAAGGGTTCCCTCGCACGAGGGTCTTGCACGAGGGCCACACAAGTGTCTCACGTGAGGGCTTGCACGAGGATGACACGAAGTTCTCGCACGAGGGTGCCAGAGCGCTCACACGAGGGGGCACGAGGGGCACAGAAGGGTCTGGCACAAGGGGGGCACACGAGGATCAAACAAGGGGCCCCTTGCACGAGGGC
>NW_009647491.1:11472-12291 GCF_000708025.1 Charadrius vociferus | reverse complement strand
GACAGGGACACTAAACACCGATTGCGCATCGGCAGAATAACCATGACTTTTAAGCCAAACTAAAAGCATTCGTAACGTGTGTTCCTCAAACTTAACTCACCTCTTTTGAAATAAAGCCATTAAGATAGACACAATAGATTTTTCTTCTGTAGACGTAGAGGTACCCATTGTTTGTTCTCAGCTGCTCAGCTCACTTGTTGAGGAGATTGTTTTCGTCCAGACTTGTAGGCTCTCTCCTGGCTCCCTGGATTCCGCCTTTTTCGTTCAGCTGAGCGTCACCACGGCTGCTCTGTTCCACAGTAATCGCCCCTTTGTATCACATCGGGGTCACCATTTGTGGCGATTGAAAGGCACGGACTCCGATATGCAGGATCGAAATCAACTTTATTAAGCAAGCGTGTTCTTTATATACTTTTCTACCAAGGCCAGTAATTTTCTACTTTACTTGTTTACACCATCGCGTGCTCTAAAAGATCACGTTCCCACAGAGAAAGGAATCTCTCTTCCCTGTGAGCAGCACCTCCTTATCTAGGGAGTAGCTTCACACAACTTTATTGTCTGCCAGAACAGTGCTGTAGCTGCTTATTCCTCCCTATTAGTTCTACCACACCTAAACCTTCTTTTGCCTCAGTCCCCACACAACTCCCCCAGGTCACTTTCTGCCGGGCAGCTTTCGAGCCACTCCGCCCCAGTCCTGTAGCACTGCATGGGGTTGTTGTGACCCAAGTGCCGGACCTGGCACTCGGCCTTGTTGCACCTCATACCATTGGCCTCGGCCCATCGGTCCAGCCTGTCCAGATCCCTCTGCAGAGGCATCCT
>NW_009647491.1:4768-8515 GCF_000708025.1 Charadrius vociferus | reverse complement strand
GCCATCCATGGCAGCACTATAGCTATGTGAGTCATCCCACCACATTTCTGTGATGGCAACTACATCATAATTATCCTGCTGTACAATGGCTTCCAGCTCCTCCTGTTTGTTGCCCATGCTACGTGCATTAGTGTATAAGCACTTCAGCTGGTCTATTGGTCCCTTCTCTTTTTTACTGGAGGAAGCCGTAATTCTGCCACCCCCAGGGTTATTCCTAAGGACCCCAGTTACGCCCCCTTCCTTTTCCAAATCTAGTGCCAGCATGCCGCTTTCAGGCTTTTTGCTAGCAAGCCCGGATCTATTCCCATCCCCCTTCGAATCTAGTTTAAAGCTCTGTCAATGAGCCCTGCCAACTCCTGCCCTAAAACCCTTTTCCCCCTTCGAGACAGGCTTTTACCGTCTGTTGCCTGCAGGCCTGGTGTTTTGAAAAGCAGCCCATGATCAAAGAACCCAAAGTCCTGCCAATGACACCAGTCTCTGAGCCAGGCATTGATCAGCTGGCGTTTCCTATTTATCTTCTCATCAATCTTAGCAACTGGTGGGATAGAAGTGAACACTACTTGTGCTCCTGATCCCCTAACCAGCCATCCCAGGGCCCTGAAGTCTTTCTTCATTGCCCTCAGGCTTCTTCCTGAAACTTCATCATTGCCTAACTGAAAAATCATTAACGGGTAGTAGTCAAAAGGCCGAACTAGGGTAGGGAGTTTCCTGTGGACATCCTTAACTCTGGCCCCAGGGAGACAGCAGACTTCCCTATGGATTGGGTCTGGTCTACATATGGGACCTTCCACTCCCTTCAGAATCGAGTCCCCTACTACAAGGACCCATCTCTCTTTCATTACTGAGGATGTTGTTATATGAGGCGCAATCTGTCTTGGCCTTGGTGACAACTCCAAGTTCGGCGAGCTGTCGTCCTTGTCATACTCCCATTCCCTTTGCAGAACATCATATCTGTTTTGCAAGGGCACCTGGGATGGTGTGGGGGTTACTTGAGAGTAACTGCCCCACACCAGGCAGGGACTTGTTGCCACTGGCCCCTGCCCTCTGAATCTCCACATTCAGCCACGCTGCTAGAGGGTGGGGAGTGCTCTGTATGTGGAGCTCTGTCTGCCTGATATGCTTCTTTCAGGGAAGGCAGGGTGCGACTCCAGTTATCTATCTCTTGCTCACACTCCCTTATACTTCTCAATCGACTCACCTCCTCACGGAGCTCCATCACTAGGCGAAGGAGTTCCTCTACCTGGGCACACCTCCCACAAGCCGGCTCACCACTACCATTCGACACCAGCGTAAGAGCAGGGCACACCCTGCAGCCTGATGCCTGGGTGACAGCATGTTCCCATACAAGCTCTGTCTGGGTGATCACATCAGAGCTGCTTGGTGCAGAGCTCAGGGATGCCATGGCCTTCTGCCAAGTTGTTACCATGGCTTCCTGTCTGGGTCGAGAGGTTTTCAGTGACTTACTGTGCAAAGTGTTGCGCCCTGTTTGCCCGCCCTCACCGCGTGGTGATGCCCTGGGTGACGCCCACTGACTGCCTGCTTGCTGTGTGTGCAGCAGCCAGCCACTTCGATCCAGGACAGACCATTTAGAACTGCTGGGTGTGGTGTTGGCTCCGCCCCTGCTGCGTCAGCAGCCCACCCCCGAGCTGCCGGTTCTGGCATGAGCTAACGCTTTTCCTAGCTTCGAAAGCCCCAAAAAGCACCCCTTGCCGGCCCTTTCCACCTCGATCCCCATCCCAAGTGCAGCCTTACCTGCACTGGAGCTGGTCTCCTTGGCAAGTGACCGTTGGCGTGTTTACAGCCTTTTTAGAACTGCCGTGTGTGGTGTTGGCTCTGCCCTTGCCACATCAGGAGCCCACCTCCAAGCTGCTGGTTCTGGTTCCGGCACGAGCTAGCCGTTTGAAAGCCCCCAAAAGCACCCCGTCCTGCAGATTCCTTTCGTATCAGTCTTGTAATTGTGCACTTAAGCTCCTAGACCGACTTGTACTAGCCTCCGGCTCCGGCCTTGAGTTGCAGTCCATCCTGTCTCAGTTCTTTGCAGTTAACTCTTTTTACATTGTTTCCATTCTGTCTGCAATTTAACCATTTCGGCATCTACCTGAAAACCCAATTTTATATCACGTCTAGCAACTGGTCTTAGACAGTCAGTCTGCTCAGTAGCTTCCCCTGGATCCCAGTCTCCCCAGTTGCTGGCACCTGGACATATGAACCCCTAAGACTGCAGCTCTGCTCCAGTGGCTGGTACAGCCTATCACATGCACACATATACAAACTTGCCGGGACTTTCCAGGAACTCGCTCTCACCCTTAGAGGTATACAGGCCCTCTCACACCCAGGGCTGGCCCTTAGAGACCCACTCACCCCCTTGCTCCCAGGCCACTTCACCTATTCATCAGCTAGTCTGGCTTGATCTTCACTAGCAATCACACACTCTCTCATGCACTCGCGCTCGCTTCCGTTGCTGGTGCCACAGATACACAGGACCTCCAATCCATGGTCTGACTCCAGTTGCCGGCACTCACACCCTTTACTCACACATGCACATAGAATATAGGGCCCTTCACCTAGGAAAGAGTCAAAAAGGGATTTAATAAGAAAATAGGACAGAATGCACTGATCAGGCACGGGGCATAGCCAGACAAGCGTTACTGACTAGCAAATTATTTACACGCAACTGGCCCTTTTTGTCCCCTTACCCCTCTATTTTCCCACACTTGTTCCTCACCAAATCACCTAAATCACTTCCTTTTCCTGCCTTTGGTTCCTCCCCTAAGCATTCCATAAGTCCCCTGCCTCCCATAATGTGTCCCACTCCTATGCAGCAACCCCACTTAGTCTGAAAGGTGATCTGGAGAGCTGCTCCTGATGTTTCATTGAGATGGGTTTCATGCCTGGACAATGGGTCTGATGGCTTTCCTGGGACACCACTGGGAATGGGCCCTAACAAAGGCGATAATTCATCGGGAGTCCTTAATTTGGGTTCCTGCCTGCAATTTCATGCCCCTGTGCTCCTCTGGGCCTGTGCTGGGCCTGTAGCCCGGCAGGGTGTCCCCATCCTTAGTCCCCCATTGTCTCTTTGAGCTCCTTTGTGGATGTGCAGAAGAGCTTTTATTGCACAATCTATCACTAAGAATTTTAAGCAGCCCTGGGAGGAGGCAGAAGTGCCACACAACTTACTAAAAATTGTTAAGGCATTAAGGTAACTGACCTGTTAAACTTGTCAGTCTCTACTAAATAAGTAAAGAAAAATAAGGTACAGAGAAGCTTCCTGATTGAGCCTGGAGATTTTGTACATGTGTTACTGTCTTCTAAGTGTTCTTCATCAGTATGGGATCAGAAGATAAGAAAGAAAAATACTGAAATATAAACCAATATGACATGAACAAACAGATCATGTGTTCTCTCAGTGGGGAGAAAGAGAGAGAAGGTAGTATAAACATTTGGCAGACCACAGCTAAACTAAGTCAGTAAGGGCTGAATCCAAGAAAATGTCCTGCAGTCCATTCCATGCCAAAAAAGTGTATCTTTACAGAATCACAGAATCTCCTAGATTGGAAAAGACCTGTAAGATCATCTAATCCAATCATTATCCTAACACTGACAAGCCCACCATTAAACCATGTCCCTGAGCACTGTATCTACACGACCCTTAAATGCCTCCAGGGATGGGGACTCCACCACTTCCCTGGGTAACATGTTCCAATGCCTGATGACCCTTTCAGTAAAGAAATTCTTCCTAATATCCAA
>NW_009647491.1:0-314 GCF_000708025.1 Charadrius vociferus | reverse complement strand
TGGGCCTGGCCTTCCAGCCAGTTTTTTACCCAGCGAAGAGTACACCTGTCCAGGCCATGAGCAGCCAGTTTCTCCAGGAGAATGCTGGGGGAAATGGTGGAAAGGCTTTACTAAATTCCAGATAGACAACATCCACAGCTTTTCCCTCATCCACTAAGCAGGTGACCATGTTGTAGAAGGAGATCAGGTTAGTCAAGCAGGACCTGCCTTTCATAAGCCCATGTTGACTGGGCCGGATCATCTGGTTGTCCTGTGTGTACTGTGTGATGGTACTCTGGATCATATGGTCCATCAGCTTCCCCGGCACTGAAGTC
>NW_009647490.1:0-430 GCF_000708025.1 Charadrius vociferus | reverse complement strand
TTGTAGCCAACCAGTATTTACTAAAACCGGTAATGGTCTTCGTTTTATCTAAAGGGTGCTAGCCCCATTCGTAAACTCTTATCACATGTTTTTTGCTAGTGGCATTGTCTCGCTGGCAAGCCAGAAATAGAGAATCTTTAAACCCTCCTTTTTTCCTAATATCTTTTGCAACTGCTTTACATCCATCATGCCAAGTTTCATTGAAAGAGCACTTTGCCCAGGTACCATCTCTAAGCTTGACATGTGTTTGGTTCCATCTTCCTCGGTATCTAAAGCAATCATAAGGTCTACAATAGGCATCATAGCATTCCATGCTAGGTGACAATGTCCATTCACATTTGCTTTTTCCCACATGTTTTCTTCCTGGCTTAGTTCTGTTCAGACAGTAATTTACTCTCCCTGTGTGTCCTGGTTCTGGCCGGGATGGGGT
>NW_009647489.1:12747-13154 GCF_000708025.1 Charadrius vociferus | reverse complement strand
TCCCGGTGTCCATCCGACCTCCATCCACACCTCTGTCCATCCCGATGTCCGTCTGTCCTTCACTCCTGCCTCTGTCCGTCCATCCCCACATCCTCCACCCGTCCCCACGTCCATCCGACCTTCATCCACACGTCCATCTGTCCATCCCGATGTCCTCCACCCATCCTGACGTCCATCCGACCTTCATCCGTCTGTCCATCCTCACATCCTCCATCCATCCCGGTGTCCTCCATCCATCCCGGTGTCCATCCGACCTCCATCCATCCATCTGTCCATCCATCCCCACATCCTCCACCCATCCTGGTGTCCATCTGACCTTCATCCGTCCATCCGTCCGTCCATCCCCACACCTTCCACCCATCCTCACGTCCATCTGACCTTCATCCGTCCATCTGTCCGTCCATCCC
>NW_009647489.1:0-1009 GCF_000708025.1 Charadrius vociferus | reverse complement strand
CCATCCCGGTGTCCATCCGACCTCCATCCGTCCATCTGTCTGTCCATCCCCACATCCTCCACCCATCCCCACGTCCATCTGACCTCCATCCGTCCATCTGTCCGTCCATCCCCACGTCCTCCACCCATCCCGACGTCCATCCATCCATCCCGGTGTCCATCTGACCTCCATCCGTCCATCTGTCCGTCCATCCTCACGTCCTCCACCCATCCCGACGTCCATCCATCCATCCCGGTGTCCATCTGTCCTTCATCCACACCTCTGTCCATCCCGACGTCCATCTGTCCTTCACTCCTGCCTCCATCCGTCCATCCCCACATCCTCCACCCATCCCCACGTCCATCCGACCTTCATCCACACCTCCGTCTGTCCATCCCACGTCCTCCATCCACCCCCACCCCCATCCTTAACGTCCTCCACCCATCCCAATGTCCGTCCGTCCGTCCCTCCATCCATCCATACATCCTCCACTCATCTTGGTGTCCGTCTGTCCTTCTTCCACGCTTCTGTCCATCTCTGCATCCTCTGTCCACCCCAACGTCCGTCTGTCCTTCATCCATCCCTCCGTGAGTCCGTCCCCATGTTCTCCCCCAGTCCTGACATCCTTCACTCATCCCTCCCCCCCTCCGTCCGTCCCAAAGTCCTCTGTCCGTCTGTCCGTCCGTCATTCCCTACATCCTCCGCCCATCCCAATGTCCATCTGTCCTTCACTGCTGCCTCCATCTGTCCGTCCCTCTGTCCCAACGTCCATCCCAACGTCCCAACGGCCGTCCCGATGTCCTCCGCCCGTCCCAACGTCTGTCCGACCTTCATCCCTCCGTCTGTCCCTCCATCCCAACGTCCCAACGTCCCAACGTCTGTCCTGACGTCCTCCACTCATCCCAACATCCATCCGACCTCCATCCCTCCGTCCGTCCGTCCATCCCAACGTCCCAACGGCCGTCCCGATGTCCTCTGCCCGTCCCAACGTCTGTCCAACCTTCATCCGTCCGTCCATCCCTCCATCCCA
>NW_009647488.1:0-565 GCF_000708025.1 Charadrius vociferus | reverse complement strand
TGTCTTGAGCTTCAAGAGTGTTACTTTAACAAATGAAACTTGTTGCTCTCTCACAGTGCATGCGTTTACATCAATTGTTTGCCACTTTTCCTCCTTTTGATGGGCCCACACTCTGTGCTCTATGGGATAGAGTATGGTTCCATTGTGATTCAGTCCTAACACAATGATTGGGTGTATAGTGTACACCAAAGCATTGCGTATTGTGAGGGTGAAGGCGACAATCTTATCGCTTTCTGTGTGATAAGTGAAGTTGACTAATTGTCACCATGATTGAAACTCTTTCAAATTCTGAGGCATTATCCCAAATCAATTTATGGATTTCAGTGGTTCCTCCTTCTCCTTCTCCTTCTCTAATAATGGCTGCTACTGTAGAATGTATCTACAATTGTGCTTGAATACAACTCAAGGCAAGAGAGGTATTACCTTGGGTTGCACCGAGGGCTTTTGCAATCAATTGATGATCGTTTTCTTCAATTTGTTCTCAATGAGATAAAATGTCTGATAGGAGCCATTGACTTGGTCCCAAGACTGATAAAGATGACTTTAGTGGGTGTTCCAATTTAGT
>NW_009647487.1:0-1486 GCF_000708025.1 Charadrius vociferus | reverse complement strand
CTCCTTCTGCCAAATTGGGACAACCCCCGTGGCAGTGGCACATCAGGTTTGGGAGGGCAAATGTTGGTGCTGAGATTGACAGTGTGGATGCGTGTGTGTGTTTTTGGGGGAGGGACGACGCAGGCAGAGGACTGTGTTGGTTTTGTCAGGATAGAGTCAACATTCTTTAAATTAGCCAATATGGAGCTATGTTTTCGATTTGTCCTGAAAACAGTGTTGATAATGTGGAACATTTTCCTTACTGCTGAGTAGTGCCTGCACAGAGTCCGGGCTCTTTTCTTAGCTTCTCACACCGTCTTGCGAATGAGTGGGCTGGGGATGCACAAGAAGTTGGGAGGGGACAAAGCCAACCCCACCTCACCAAAGGGATATTCCATACTGTTTGTTGTCATACTCAGCAATAGAAATCTGAGGAAGAAGAAGGAATGGGGGAGTGTTTGGAGTGATTGCGTCAGTCTTGCCAAGCAGCCTTTATGCGTGATGGGGATGGTGGGTGACCTGCTGCTGATGGGAAGTAGCGAATGAAGTCTTTGCGTTTTGTTTTTTCTCCTGTGTGCGCTACTTTTGCTTTTTAAACTGTCTTGATCTCAACCCACAACTTTTCTGCCTTTTACCCCTCTGATTTTTCTCCCCCATGCCACGAGGTGGGGAGTGAGCGAGCTGTTCCGTGGTGTCTACTTGCCAACTGGGATTAAACCATAAAGATGATGAGGGAACAGGAGTGTGTCTGTTCTGTTGAGGTCCTGAGAATGATTGCATTTTTCCTTCTGGTGCTGCGAGGCTCAGAGACTCTTATCAATGTCCATGCGGGCCTAAAGGGAAGGCATGAGGAAGATGGATCCAGGCTCTTTTTAGGCGTGTCCAGTGCCAGGACAAGAACAATGGGCAAGAACTGAAACACAGGAGTCTCAACTTTAACATCGAAGGGAAATTCTTTCCCTGTGAGGTGACCGAGTACTGGCTCCGGTTATAAGGGGTGGTTGTGGATTTTCCATCCACGGAGACAAGCAAAAGTCATGTGGAGGTGATGCGGGTCACCTGGCTCTGGGTGACGCAGCTGGTGGCAGCAGGGTGGAGAGATGGCCTCTGCAAGGGCTCCTGCCACAGTAATGAGGCTGTGATTTGTGCGTTTTTGTGTCTGTGGCAGAAAACTGCGGAGCAACGGGTATGTTGGTCTGTGCCGGAGATGAGAAGGGCATGTGGAAGTGGAAGGCTGTCCTGGTTTAATGTAAAAGCAGTTTGAGGAAGGGGAAGAAGAAGATGGAAAGGGTGAGTCAAGGGGAATGGAGAGAAGAATGGGAAGGGGAAGGTGAGAAGAAAAAGACAGGAAAAACAAGGAAGGGGTAAAGAAGAAGAAGAGGAAAGGTGAGGGGAAGGAGAATAGGGAAGGAATGGGAGGGGGAATTGAAAAAAGAAGAAGGGGGATAAGAGTAAGGAGAGAAAATGCAGAAAGAATAGAAAAGAGAATGGAGATAGGGAAGAAGAA
>NW_009647486.1:0-455 GCF_000708025.1 Charadrius vociferus | reverse complement strand
TTTAGCCAGGCTGGTCTTCTTCTCCATCAGCTCGTTTTGTTGGGACATGGGGATGGCCTTCTCCTGTGCTTCTAAGATTACCTGCTTGAAGTATGACCAGCCTTCCTGGGCACCTTTGCCCTTCAAAACTGCCTCCCAAGGGACACTCTCAACCATGCTCCTAAACAGGCTAAAGTCTGCCCTTCAGAAGTCCAAGGTGGCAGTTCTGTTGGCTCCCCGCCTTGCTTCTCCAAGAATTGAAAACTCTTATCGCCTTCTACAGTAGGTAAAAGCTCTGAATGAGCAGGACCAGCTTGGCTGACAGTTCCCCTGGTGTTGACTAACCAGGTGGCCTTTGCTAAATGCTCGTCCCACTTTTTAAATGTTCCAGCGCTCATTGCTTTCAGGATAGTCTTCAGTAGTCTGTTGCACTGTTTGACCTTCCCGGCGGCTGGTGCGTGATAGGGGATGTGATA
>NW_009647485.1:16574-20660 GCF_000708025.1 Charadrius vociferus | reverse complement strand
AGGTTTTGCTGGAGGCTCAAGGATTAATGGAACAAACAGTGTTAAGGGTTCTTCTTGACTCTCGGACTGCAATTTTGATTCACCACCTAGAACTTCATTTGCTGTTTCCTCTTCAGCCATAAGTGAGGTCTTACCAATTTCTTCTGTTACCTCACTGTTAAGAGGTTCAGATGGAGTTTCCTAAAAATCACATTTCTAAGTCAAGATTATGCCCAACTATTGTTCCCAAACACTAATGAGTGTATCTGTGATCTAAATTTGCAGCTTAATCTGAGAAGCAGCTAGCTCAGGTACCTAGAAATTACTAAGAAGGTATAGTTTAGTGTAGTTACCCAACTACTTAACCAGCATATTGGCTTGGTGTTGTGACCTGCACTAAGTTTCTGACCATGGCTTACACTGTTAGGAGCCAAGCCGGGTAGTTTTTATGCATCTCACAAGCATACATGCTGTAGTCCTTCCTTGAAACCATAAGTTAACAAACTCAACACATAGTGTAAGATCCACTTTCTCACCAATCAATCAGTAAGAACATAAAACCCTGGAGGTATCGCTAGGCACAGAGGGTACTCCCAGATTTTAATTCAAGCGAATAACAATAAAAGATAAAAGTTGGAGATAAGAGTTGGATTTTAAAAAATCAAAGCAGGCAAGCTTTATGGGGAGAAATAAAGAGTCAACAGCAGTCACTGAAGTATACCAGCTATTAGTGTCTTCAAATAATTTTTTTTATCCTTTTTTTAAATTAGAGATACTGGACTCTATTTGACTCTACTTCAATTCTGCACAATATTTGAGTAGGACAAATCAATTAAGAAAGTTAGGTTGATAGACAAGCTAGAAATTCACCTTACTGAAGATCCTATTAACTCTATCATTCAAACTAAGTAAAGTAATATTCCCTGATACTAATTCTATACTAGCTTCAGCTTCTCAGATATACTTCTCAACAAACCATTTGTACAAAAATCAGAGTTGATAGTCACGTGGATCAAGGCAGCAAGGGCCATACTTAACAAACTAGTTATATTCCAATCTTCTTATCTTTTCGCTATCACATCCAGCTCACCTCCTCACTCCGTTTCTCAGGGGGTGATGCAAGTAACTCCATTTCTGATACAGATTGGTCCTCATTTTCAACAATCATTTCCTCATCATTCTTAACAGCATTCTCCTCAGGTTCTAAGTCTTCAGAGCTTTCAAATGTGTGGGCAGGAAATTCCAGCCTGCAGCAGGTATTAAGATATATCTTTTAGATTAATACATAATTTTGGTGATCTCAGCAGCAGGGAAATTCTTTCATGACCAATTTTAAACTGCTATCACATACTTGCCATAGGAAATAAGAATCCAGAAAACTAAATATATCTAAAAAGAGCTAACTCCTAATTAGGAAAAATAGATTAACTAAAAAAAATTGCTGTGACAATTATCAAATGAATACATCTATCCCACCTGCATTTTATGTGAATAAGAGTCAGCCTTGGTTCTCATGAGAGACTTCAATCACCCTAATATCTGCTGCATAGCAGATAACGGCTACACAGCTAGGCATGTGCAGTCCAGGAGGTTCCTCCAGTGCAATGATGGTAACTTTTTGACTCAGGTGGTAGAGGAGTCTAAGAGACTACTTGTAAATTCCCTGAAACAAGAGGTGAGAGACAAAGGGAGGAGGAGGCCCTATGAGGAATGTCTCAAACACTTGCAAGTGCCTTGAAATGTGGCTATAGCTGGGAGTGGATAATGTGGAGTCTGGATGGTGTAGGCCTTGTGCTCAAAGAACTGATAAGGGTAACAATTGCTTATCTCGTGTGACTCAGGAGAGAAAACTCATCTGGATAGCACAGGATACATCTGCGAGGGAGGGAAGTCTTGTGAAGACAGGGCTTTCTGCTCAACTTGTGAAGCTTGTTAGTTCTCTGTTTTCAGGGCCATCGTGTCTGACGAATGATCTTTGCCTCATTATCCACGAAATGCATATTAAAGTTCACACCCCCTGCATATGCTAATGAAGAATATCGAGATCATGCTAAACATATGTGACTATAGGGCTCATCTCTCCACCTAAATCATGCTACATGTCACCTGGGGAGAGAGAAAACTGAGCACTGTAACAGCGGGGTGGGTCATACTGATACCACAAACATAAAGGGTAAAATAAGTGCCCCTAGAGAGACTTTTTTCCCTGGGGATCTGCAGAGAAGCGCTTCTACGAACCAGAGACCCCCATTGGCTGGACCAACGCTGGAACCAGTGATATAAATTGGGTTTTCAGGCAGGCGCCAAAAAGGTTAAATTGCAGACAGAATGGAAATAATGTAAAAAGAGATAACTGCAAAGAACTCAGACAGCATGGACTGTAACTCCAGGCTGGAGCGGGAGGCCAGTACAAGTCAGTCTAGGAGGTTAAGCGCACAATTATGAGACTGATATGAAAGGAATCTGCAGGACAGAGCACAAAGCTCGCCCAAAGAATAACAAGGTGGCCTCTTCAAGAAAGAGAAAAGAAACCACCAAGGACTCTCAGGACCACCGCTAAGGAAGAAAGTACACGTGTGGCTGGGAGGGGTTAATGAAATGATTTTCATATGTATAATTGTCATGAATATGTAAAGCCTACATTGTAATAAATAGGGTCTAGCTAAAAGCTGTGGTATGCAGGCTGGGCAGAGTGATCCCCCGTGCATCCAGTGCTGCAATAAAGAGAATGCCTGCTTCTTAATACTACATTGGTGTTAAGGAGTTTATTCCCGATTTCAGTGACACCAGGACCAGTGATCGCTCTTTTTCTCTATCCCTGTGTTTCTTTCTTTTCTTTTTCTTTTAAGTTTAAGTATGTAATGCAATGCATACCTTACCACTTGCCATAATTTATGGTACATCTGTTAAGTACCACTTGCCATAATTTGTTGTATATCTGTTGCTAAGTAACACAAGGCGTACGTTACCACTTGCCATACTTTGTTTTACTGTTTGCCATAATTTGTTTTATACCTAACCAATTATCGCTGAGCTAGTTAAGACATATATTAATCACTGTGGGAATCTAATAAATGTTTTTGTATGGACCTTGAGAGTTGTCCACCTTAGTCCACACCACTGGGGATTTGCGAATCTTAGTCACTTCCCCCCCCTCCTGAGTGGGGTGTGACAAGGAGCAAACAAGGAGACGTGTACTACTGGACCTACTACCAAGAAACAAAGAGGGATTGGTGGAGGACATAAAAGTTGGGGGCAGCCTTGGCTGTAGTGATCATGAGAAGATAGAGTTCAGGATTAAGTGCAGTATGCACAAAATGACAAGTAGGACTACAACCTTGGACTTCAGGAGGGCTAACTTTGATCTCTTCAAGAAACTGCTTGGAGAAATCCCACAGGTTAGGGCTCTAGAGGGTAGGGGGGCTCAAGAGAGCTGGTTGATATTTAAGCATCACTTCCTCCAAGCTCAGGATCGGTGCATCCCGAAGAGAAAGAAATCAGGCAAGGCAAGCAGGAGACATGCATAGCTGAGCAGGGAGCTTCTGAAAAAGCTCAGGTGGAAGAAAAAAGTTTACAGTACGTGGAAGAAGGGACTTGACCACCTGGGAAGAGTACAAGAATGCCATCAAGAGAATGCAGGGATGAAATGAGAAAAGACAAGGCCACCTTGGAATTAAATCAGGCAAGGGATGTCAAGGTCAACAGGAAGGGTTTCTTCAAGTACATAGGCAGTAAAAGGAAAACTAGGGAAAATGTGGGCCTGCTGCTGAATGAGACAGGTGCCGTGGTGACAGATGATGCAGAGAACGGGGAGTTGCTGAATGCCACCTTTGCTTCTGTCTTCACTGCTTGGGCCAGCCATCAGGAGTCCCAGACTTTGCAGGTGACAGAGAAAGTCTGGAGGAAGCAAGACTTTCCCTTGGTTGACGAGGAACAAGTTCGAGATCAGTTAGATAAACTGGATACCCATAAGTCTATGGGGCCTGATGGGATGCACCCTCGAGTGCTGAGGGAGCTGGGGGAAGTCATTGCTGGGCCACTCTCCATCATCTTTGAAAGGTCCTGGAGAACAGGTGAGGTGCCTGAGGACTGGAGGAAAGCCAATGT
>NW_009647485.1:13327-15278 GCF_000708025.1 Charadrius vociferus | reverse complement strand
GGGGGGGAACCGCAACAAAACACAAACCATTCTACAACCACAAAAACTAATTTTATCTATTTAAAGAAAGCTAATAGAACAAGTTTGAGGGATTTCCTATAAAATAGTCACGTCATCTTCAGTTCCCAAAAAGAGGGCTTGTGGTTTTTCTTGTTTGTGGGGGATATTTTGGGTTTGTTTATTTGTTTAAGAGAATGAGACACAGATAGAGAGAAGCCCCACGTGTCTATGAGCGTACACACAGGAAGGGGGAGGAAAGAACTATTTATTTAAAATAAATAGGCACAGCTCTGTTTTCTGGATGGAAGCCAGTACAAATTAGTACTTCAGGCCCTGTCTTGTATGAACTGTTATAGAACACAAGTGGAACAATTCTTCACATCCCCACTTGACAGTTCATTACACAAGATAACATTCTTTAAAAAAAAAAAAAAAATTTCCAGTTTAAAGAATGTAAGGTTGGATATGATGGTTTTAAATTAGAATTTGTCTAAACAAAGGGTTTTACTTTGAGGACAGGTGGCTCCCTGTAACTCTTTTGTTAGAAAGTGACAAGCAGTAACCATCTCCCAAACTAAACCACCATGCTATATTTTACTGCAATATGCCACCATAACAAGAGGTCAGGAAGGGACTTCTCTCCAAAGATCACGCATAGTATTTGTGGATACGTGTCTAGTTATATTATTGCAAGAAACTATGCTATATGAATACAGATGGTTTTACCTTAATGCAGACTCAGCTATAACAGAACACATCCCCTTGTACACACACCCTCAGTCCTCACTGTTTTCTTATTGTTATTTCCAATATCTACTGAGCTTTCAAAGACACCAGACATTTTGGTGCAATCACTCTTCAGTGTCTCAATTTCCTTTCTCACATCAGGCTTTATTTTCAGTAATTCTAAAATCAAGCACTCAGAGTAGGAAAAAAGGAGAATAAATACCAATTAGCACACTGGGAGACAGTTTGTGACTGCCCAATCAATGAAATACAGGCTCCTTTACCTGCTTTCTGACACACAAACATTTTCCTCATTTCCTTGGTAAGTTTCGGGTTCAGATTCCTGGATATTTTTTCCTATCCTGGGATGTTTTAAATAACTACTTCGTGTCCGAATGGAAATGGGAGTTACGTCAGGGTCTTAGGAAAAAAAAACAAAATAAACACAAGTGAACAAATGCAGTCTGTAAGATCTGCGCATATTCCCCCCCCCAAATTTCATTAAAGTGACCGAGTGCAAGTAAAACATTTCACTGTGGTACTATTTTTCTGAATATACATGCATAGTCTCATTACCAAGACCCATAACAGTGTTATCTGAAGACCTCAAAATGTTTATGAGTTGAGCCTCAGCACTTTAGAGGAAGGCACGGGGTTTTTTTATACACTTTGCAGATTAATATGCTACGCTTGAAAGCAGTAAAAGAGCCTGCTAGTCTAGTAATCCACAGTAATCAATACTGATAATCAAGATTATTTTTTTTTACCTTCAGATGTGCTTGCATGGACATCAATTGATTCTTTACCTTTTTGAGAGTCGGGCTGTGAAGCAAAAGCAAGGGTAATGTTATTCCAAAAACTTCTGAATTGATTGAAGTACCTTCATCTCCCTACCTGTGGTTCTATCTTTCTAAAGCACTATTTCATAGTAATGATCCTATGGAAGAGCAGCTATAACCATACTTAATTTAAGACCACAGAATCACAGAATGGTTTAGGTTGGAAGGGACCTTGAAGATCATCGAGTTCCACCCCCCTGCCATAGGCAGGGACACCTCCCACTAGACCCAGTTACTCAAAGTGCCATCCAGCCTGGCCTTGAACACCTCCAGGGATGGGGCCTCAACAACCTCTCTGGGCAACCTGTTCCAGTGCCTCACCACCCTCAAAGTGAAAAATTTCTTCCTAATGTTTAATCTAAACCTGCCCTCTTCCAGTTTAAAGC
>NW_009647485.1:4432-12914 GCF_000708025.1 Charadrius vociferus | reverse complement strand
TGCCCGTGGCCTTTTTGAAGTTCATGTGGCTGGCTTGCGCCCCCCTCTCCAGCCTGTCCAGGTCCCTCTGGATGGCAACCCTCCCCTCCAGCGTGTCTACCCTGCCAAACAGCTTGGTATCATTGGCAAACTTGCTGAGGGTGCACTCGACCCCACTGTCTATGTCACCAACAAAGATGTTGAACAGTACAGGTCCCAGTACCAACCCCTGAGGAATGCCACTTGTCACTGGTTTCCACTTGGACATCGAGCTGTTGACCGCAACTCTTTGTGTGTCCGTCCAGCCAGTTGTTTATCCTCCAAGTGGTCCATTTGTTGAATCCATGTCTTATATGTATGTATCTTATCTCAACAAATTAAATATTTTATCATGTTTACTACAAGCATAGTATAAGTACATATAAGTATGTCCCATTCCGCAACCAGTACAACAAGAATTCTTTTGTTCCTTTTTCTTATTTGAAACATGTATACTGACCTGATGTTTAGACTCCACTAAACCACATTTCTTTCTAACATCTCAGTTATTTCTCAAAGCAAAAAACAAACCTACATAAGGTATTTCATCCCATTTTTCAGTTCGGCGACAAAACAATGTTAATTGCAATATAGTATTATATTTCAAAGACCCATTTTCTGGCCATTTTTCACCATCCTCCAACTGATATTGTGGCCACCATTGATTACAGTATCGCTTTAATTTATCTTTCATCATGGGGTCCCCTCCAAATTTATTCCAATTCTTTAGGATGCATCCTAGGGGAGAACAGGAGGCTGTCTCCTGAGAAACAGTAGCACCCATGTCAGTACCGAAAAAAAATTCCCTTATTCAGTGTTTACTAAAAACCCAAGGGGGACTCTAACCCTTTCTTCAGAAACGTTATTCTACGAGGGATGTCTCCCTTCATCTTCTGCCACGTATCTCCCTTGATACATCTTATGCAGACCAAAATGCTCACGGCTTCTCAGTGATTTTCCTCCCCCCTTTTCCTTATTTCAAAATACCTCTTTTCAGTAGCATTGCACCATTGTATTGCTCACCGCCCAACTGCAGGAGAGAAGCTGAAGGAGTCCCTGATCAACAGGTTGGTGCGCACCAGAGTCCACTCAGTCCTCTTCCCGTCAGATGCGGCAACACAAACCAGGCAAGGCTGTCAGCACAGTCCCATCTGGGTTGCCAGAAACTGTTGTCCCAAATATGGGTTATTTCTGGGTTCTTTACCCAGTGTGCAAGCCAATAACACAGAGCAGAGGTATTACCAGTTTATTCAATTAATGCGCAGAAATGGGGTACTCGCCCCAAAACGGCAGCACACCTTAGTTTCAAAAAATCTCCACTTTTATACATTGATTATTACATATTTAAACAATTAATACATATTCATTATTATTCTCTAATGATCAGTCGAGATTTCTTCGCTTCCTATGTAAATTAGTGCGCAGATTCTGTCTCCTTCCATTGTTCTCTTTTGAGTAAGTGGTATCATTTGGGTAGGTGGTCAATGAGTCGGTGATTGTGATCTCCCCCTGCCGAAATCGCCTTTTACCTACTTCTCCTCTACTCTTGGCGGTGGTTTTCTCGGTTTGCTGACCAGGCCTACAGTTCATCACTCTCTTGACAAGAATATGTTACTTATCAGCAAAGCTACATTGTCTAGTAGTTAGTTCCTTAATCAAATCTTAGATAAATCATGTCTAGTTACTATTTCTCTATTTTAATATTCGGTAAATAATTAAATAGGGTTGGGGATGCATAGAGGACACTTAGCAGCAGCAGGTTTCCTTAGTTGCTTCAATTGTATTGCACTTTTTTTTTTTTCTTCTAGTTAATGCCAATTTTACTACAACAGGGGGAAGGTGAGGTGTTCTAATTTTTTTACTGTTCCAACAATTTTTAAAGCATTGCAGAACGCATTACAGATAGTGCAGGTGCCAAGAAAAGAGCTGCCAGCAATTCTACCAAGCTATGAGGAGTTGGAGCTCTTTGGAATCTATCATGTTCTGGAAGAAGGCAAGAGACAGGACTTGAGGTCTTAACTCACAGCCACAAAAATCGTAAGAACTACTAATATCCTTCTGCTATTTTCTCCAAGTATATCCATGTAGCTCTACAACCAAAACATGCATTTTTGAGATTGTTTTGATGATATTATCATTCTTGGAATCTGAATCTTGAACTCAGTGATGATGCTCAACACTATTACAAATTAAAGATAACTAAGAGTTGTTGCTTCTGATCATTTAGAGACTAAGAACATCACTACTTTGCTATCAGTTTTGCTTTCGGAAATGCTAATTTTCTCAACTGGGAAAAGGGACATTTGATTTACATTTCAAATCTGAAGTTTAGATACGAAGAGCTGAGAGTACCAAATTCATCCATTATTTCCTATTTTTAATTAAAGCTTTGACTTCTATGAAAGCATGGTCATGTCAATACTACAGACAGTCCTGAAGCACACAAATCCATCCTCACTGTATTTGGAGCTACAAGTTTTTCTCAAGCACATTCTGTGTGGCTTCAGAACACAAACGAGATAGAGGAACAGCTTCATATTAATCTAAGACACAAATATATTCATATTCAAATATATGAGCCAATTCAATTATAATGAGATGGACAAAAAGCATCTCTCATTTTTTTTTAGTAACAAAGCAATCAAAATAACTCTGATAGAACCATGGGTTCTGTCAGACTGGCTGCCACTTAGAGAAAGTGAAGAGATATGAAAAGTACAAGCTCTCTGCGTAACCCAGGACTGTTCTTTGAGAACTTGAAATAGAAATATCAAGAATAGGACAAGATAAGATACATGATTATAGAAAACTCTTAAAAGCTCTCAAGCCTTTTTAATATATGTAAAATAGTCTGTGTACCTACACTTAGCTGTGTTTCTAGCTCAGTCTTTTGTCCACTTGCTTCAGATTCTGCTGCAGACTGTCGAAAATAATCCTCTGCTTGGAAACTTGTATTTTCTTTCTGAGAGACCTCTGCTGTTAAGATTTAAAAGAGTAAACAGGGAAAAGAAAAACTATAGTACCTTTATGTAACAATTAACCATTCCAAATATGATCTCACTGATCTCAGGACAAATAAAAATCTTTCTACTAGTTTCCATGGGTAATGTTCACAGAAGTCACTGTTGAACAAACACTCTACAGTACAACTTTTACAAAGTGTCAGAAAACAAAACAAAGCATCCATACCTGCAATTTTGAGCTTTTCCCTTTGCAATATAGTGGTAATAGGTGTTCTCTGGAACCAATGTCCTGCTCCCTCCACTTCCCACAAAAGGTCATGATCCCCAGGGTACTTCTCAAAATAGTGCTTACAAGCTTAACAAACATAAGAAAAAGCACACTACTATATATACTTGTCTGTACATCAGTTTTTAAAGTTTATCTGAAATCAAAGTCATTTGCAATCTTTCATCATATGCATAAACCACCACAGAAAGAACTGTTCAACAAAACAGTCCAGTCTGAAATATGTTTATAATGTATGCTTTACCCTACCTAGTAATCTGTCTCAATAAATCCTTTCTTCAGGTTTGAGCACTTTCCATTATTATCTTAAACTGCAAACAAAGATAGATGGGATTTTTTTTCCTTCTTCTCTAAGCACCCACTTTGGAGTTTTACAACTTCACTGGTCACTGTCCATGCTAATCACAAGACCCAACCAGGATCAAAGAGCTCTTCGACAGAGGATGTAGTCAAGTGATTTTTGTCACCTCATGTTATTATAGGCACCTGTGAAAAGCACTCTTTGGGAACACAATCATGTTGCCATTGCATGGTTTATCATCCACTCACTTTTGGAATATTTTCTTCTTTGCTGTCCCTCCACTTCTTTCCTCTCAATACACATACTAAACATCCACGTGGAGAGAAATGTTTTGACTTTATTCTGTAGTAGCTACCAGGAAAACTACCATTTTTCACCTGATTCACTACTGATGCATAATCTCAGTGGACAAGATCCATGCCGTATCATTCCTTAGCCAGGGAAATGGATTAGTCGTTAAATTCTGCTCAAGACGGTTTGCTGGTTGAAGCCTAACAAACCAGGTCTAGACAGATCCAACAGCAGAGAGCAGTACTTGGAAAAGCAAAAAGTTTCAAGTGCCTAAGTAAGAAGGCCAGATGAAAACATTAATAGAAGGAAGCCTGATATATTGCCTGAGAGTAGGCCTTGAGAAACTGGACAAAGGAAATGCTTCTTGCCTGAACACAGTCCCAACCAACATCGTTTCCAAAATGTGTGTCACTTCCTAGCTGACATAACCCTCTTGGGTTGTTAATGGAAGAACCATAAGTGTTTTCCTTATACATTAGAACTGTATGTCCACTTGACCAGAAGTTCTGAGAAAGCATGAATTAAATGACCTTGTGAGGCTTAGAAGCAAGCAAGAAAAAGGTACTACAAAGAAGATATACATTAGGAGATCATACACAAAAACACCTCAGCCCACTCTGGAGTCTGGGGGAGGGGAATATAGCGGTAAACTGCACAGTAACAGAAAGCCAACAGAGATCCAATAATCTAACCTCACACAGAGGATTAAAAATCTAATCAGGAAATACTTCATCATCTTCAACAAATCAGGTTTTTTAACCTTCACTGAAGAGCAGGACATTTAATACAGAAACTGAGGATGCAACCACAAACACGGAGCTTGAACAAAAGCACTCATTTAGACATGTAAAGAAAACAAAAAAGATAAGAAGAATAAAACAAAAAGCTTGCCTATGTAGATGAAGGATGACAGTGGGTATCGTAGGCCAAGAGTGTCTTCTGTAAAGGAATCCACAAAGTCTTCCAACATAACGAGCCCAAAGTCTTTCCCACGATGTTTCTTTCTTACAAACATTGTGTCTAGCACTGGCAGCTGATAACTCTGAGTAAGAGAAGAGCTACAAATACTTCCTGAAATAACAGGGAGGGGGGAATCCATCAGTACTTCAGCATTGACATGTTGCCGTATGGATTTTAGCATATTCAAATAGAGAGCTTTATAAATTATAAAAATTATATCAAAAACTTAATAAGTCATATAAATATATAAAGTTATATTAAAGTTATAAAAATAAATAATTGCTATCAGATATTTATTGGCTCTTTGGGCAGGCTTCATAATGTTGCCAAGATATATCATAGATTAATATGTTAGAAAGAGTCTGCTAAAGCAGTCCAGTAGTACCCGAAAAGAATAGCAGAGATAGAGAGGAAAGGCTCACTTTGAAATCTCACTATACAATTCCATAGGAAAACCATACTAAAAATGCAGCTGAAAAAGGGAGGAGGGAAAAGACGACAATAAAATTCTTGAATTGCACTTTTATGTAGATTATATAACTCCTCAGGACAAATATGAAGATTACAATGCAGCTCTTGTTTAAGGACTGAAACAATAATTCCAATTTTTTTAAAATGAAACAACAAAAAAAAAAATCCTAGGATGCTTTACATTGAAACTCTCCCATAAATAATACATTGTCCCTAATTAAATGAAGATGAAACAGACTGTCACAACACATATGTACTTCAGCATCAGAGGATTCAAAGGATAGCTATGGACTCAGTGGTGACAAAGTTATGCCACATAATGGCATTAAGATAGCATGTCAGCTATCCAATTCATTTTCAGGCACTCATTTTGCCAGTCAGTGTGAATAATGTAAAAAGAAAAAAAATTAAAAAAAAAAAAAGTCCTTTCCTCTAACAAGGACAAAGAGAAGCATACAGTCATCTATACAACAGTTTATCTTCACAACCTTGTACTTTTGAGACCAATGAACACACTTCTCTTCATTTTTCAAGCAAGGAAAACGTGGGCAGAGAGGTGTCGTGGTTTGGCCTCAGCCAGCAACAAAGAACCACACAGCCGCTCGCACAACTCCCACAGTCATGGAAAAAGAAATCGTCAGGGCAAAACTCGTGGGTTAAAAGAATGTAATTTAACAGAACAGCAAAAGAAAAGATGAAAACGCGATTACAGTACCGCCGCGAAGCGCACCGACCGACCCGCACAGCCGCAGCCCACCCCCAAGTGGTGACTGCTCTCCTCGCCCCGGCTAGTGCCTCTTATGCACTCGGGCATGGGTCACGTGGTATGGAATACCTGCCCCCTGCCGGCTCCTGGGGGGATTAACCCCATCCCTGCCGGAACCAGGACAAGAGGTTACATTACTTGGGTACCTTTTGGGGTCAAGTTCCACCATTCTTTCCTAACCATCTGTATCCAGAGCTGTCTTTCTCCATATGGGCTACTCATTTGGAGAATACATCACACAATCAAACATGGGTGAAATATTGAGAATGCCTTCAGTGTTTGCAAACTCAGGACAAGTAAATGGGAGAGCATCATGAAAACTATAACAAATCAGCTTGAGTATAGCAAAACTTCAGTGCCATATAAACAAGCATCCCCATTCTAGACTAAAAATAGAACCACTACTCTAATTTCCAGTTTTATAAGGCCACAACAACTACTTTGTGACCACCATGCTACAGCATTTTTTTACATTACAAATAATACTGAGAATTATACAAATTATGCAATGTATTGTTTCTTAAAAAAAAAAAAAATTCCACAAAAAGATAACAGAGACAATCAGAACAAATTAGCTGGTTGCTTTCCTATCTTGATTGCCAGACCAAAATAGGTCAGTGATCCAGACAGCTTACTACTGTATTTCTAACAGTTTGCAAAGGCATATATGTATGTCAGATGGAGGAAGTCTCCAGCGAACCTCCAGTACCAACATTAATCCTGAATTCATTAACCCCCTCTAGAGATAAAACAAAAATGCCAGATTGTTTCTTCTTGATCCAAAAGTTGATGTTCTACAAAGTGCTATCAACGTGCCAAACAGCCTACTCAAATACCAAATTTTATTGAAAAACACAATTAAGTCCAAAACAACTAAAGGGAAATTATAATGTTTTAGAAAAACAACAGAAAAATCTGTACCATTAATGACATAAACCTGCTAGCTAAACTGTAATCTCTGAGGGAATGCATGCGTGGAAGGAAAGGGAATCTCTTTTTGTTACCACCAAGTATAGCTGAATCTTGTGCCTGTGAGCAAAGTTTCTATGTTGTAATGATATAAAATGTTTAAGTGATAATGACATCTGATTCTACAATTATTTCAGATAAACAGGATCTTTGCATTCTGGAGCTAGGTAAAAACAAACCAACCAACCAAGCATAGCCCAATCTAACATTAAACAATTATTGGGGGGGGGGAGAAAAGCTTTCAGGTATACCTCATTTCTACAATTTTAAATCTATTTTGCAGAATATGAAGAAATCTAAAAACTTTCTTAAGATTACTAAAGAGCATAAGCATTTAAGCCAGAAATTTTAACTGCAATCTGACTTCTTATGAATTCAAGAAAACACCAACTTACTAGGCCTGCAAGGCTTGTAGAGTCTCTACTAAACAATATTCTTCAAATAAGCTCCCCATCCCCCACCCCTTCCACCCCCCTCAAATCCCACAATACACAAGTGTTTTACCTGTAGGTTTAACAGAATAGAACCCAATAGCCTCTCCTTTTTTCCACATGATCTTAGCATAGTCGTTGCTACCATGACAGAGAAATGGGACCTCATTTCTTTCTATTTCTTGTTTCCGATAGATAATTCGATTCAGAACATAGAGAACCACCCTCTCTCCAACAGATTTCACCTAAGGAAAACAGAAAAACACTTTAAAAGAGTGGCCAGTTTAGTTGATACTCACACATCAGGGACCTTATTTTTCAGTTCCAGCTAACACAGCTGCAGACCAAGTCAAGAGAAGCTCTAAGTGCTAAAACAGGATGAAGCTCTGGGGTTTGTTTGAGGCCTAGGAGATGCTCTGAAGCCATAGCAATAGGTTAAGTATAAAGCACTACCATAGACAGAGAATATTTCACGACTTCAATGACAATCCCAATCCAATGGATAAAAGTTGATAGAACTGCTGGGAGCAGGGTAGTGGGGGGAAGTGTTTTGATTTTAACTCAAAACTATTTGGGGATTTAGGAAACATTCACCACGTACAATAGTAGTATGCCAGCCTCAGATTTCCCAGGCTAGCGGGTAATTGGACTCCTACAAAGAAGAAATTATCAGCCTCACGGGGTAGCAGGACAACATAATCACTGCTGATAGAGTGGCAAAACAACAGGACACGATGCAGTGGAAGAACTAGTTATAACAGTTTCTGTGGCATGAAACAAGGAATTCAATATCCTTTTCTCTTTTCCGCAGGGTTCCTTTTACATATGAAATTTAAGTTCACCACTATCCCACCCACTGTGAAGGAATAAGAGAGAAACCATGTTCCCTTCCCAACCCCCAAAGTCTCTGCTACCCTACCTGTAAAAGATTCAGCTTTCCCAAATTATCATTTGCCGTGGTTTGGCCTCAGCCAGCAACAAAAAACCACGCAGCTGCTCGCTCCACTCCCACAGGCAGGGGGGGGG
>NW_009647485.1:0-4245 GCF_000708025.1 Charadrius vociferus | reverse complement strand
AAATTCTCAAGAGGTGTCATACCTGGCCCAAAGGAGAAAAGGGAGGCAAAAGAGCTGGGGAAAGTATCTCCCCCTGTCTCTCCCATAGATTGGGTGTGATTATGAATAACTTCTGAGAGGTGGTAACCAAGGTATGGACAGGACAGCAATACTGCATAGACACCCCAACAAAGCCACTTCAATAGTGATGTTATCATATCATAAGCTGATATTGCACACAACAGCAAAATGATAATCCTGATCCCTCTCCCCGAGATAACAAACAGCATCACAGGGAATACATAGAGCATATAAGAATTTACAAAACACAGCCATGCAAACAAATGAAGCAACATTGTAACCGGCAATTATCTAACCAATATGGGAAATGGATACAAGAAATTCGTTTTAACAAGCTCCGGTCAGATCTGTTTTTATTGCAACCCTTTGTGCCCCACGTTGGGCACCAAAAAAGACTGTTGTGGTTTGGCCTCAGCCAGCAACAAAGAACCATGCAGCTGCTCACGCAACTCCCACAGCCGTGGCAAAAAGACAGGAAAAAACTCGTGTGTTAAAATAGTGCAATTTAACAGAGCAGCAAAAGGGAAGATGAAAACAAAACAATAACACCGATAAAGGGATATGAAGACGCAGTTACAGTACCACCACAAAGCACATTGACCAGACCCGCACCACCACAGCCCACCCCCAAGTTGCGACTGCTCTCCTCACCCGGCTAGCTCCTCTTATACCCCGGGCATGGGTCACATGGTATGGAATACCTGCCCCCTGCCGGCTCCTTGGGGAAATTGACCCCATCCCTGCCAGAACCAGGACACCATTCTACCATTATGAAGCACACAAAAAACAAGGCTACACGCCAAATTCTCTAGAGTAAGTTTAAATACAAAAATCAAAGATGAGTGTCTAGATACGAATTACACTCCTGGAAAAATACAGGTTTTCATAACACAATCTATGCATAATATGCAACATATAACACGATCATAGAATTGTCTAGGTTGGAAGGGACCTTTAAGATCACTGAGTCCAACCATCTACCTCACACTGCCAAAACCACTACTAAGCCACATCCCTAAGCACCACATCTACCCATCTTTTAAATACCTCCAGGGATGGCGATTCCACAACTTCCCTGGGCAGGCTGTTCCAATGCTTGATAACTATTTTGGTGAAGAAATTTTTTCCTAATATACCATCTAAACCTCACCTGGCACAACTTAAGGCCATTTCCTCTTGTCCTATCACTTGTGACTTGGGAGAAGAGACCAACCTCCACCTCTCTACAACCTCCTTTCAGGTAGTTGTAGAGATCCATAAGTCCTCCCCTCAGCCTCCTTTTCTCCAGACTAAACAACCCCAGTTCCCTCAGCCACTCCGCATAAGTCTTGTGCTCTAGACCCCTCACCAGCTTTGTTGCCCTTCTCTGGACATGCTCCAGCACCTCAATGTGCTTCTTGTATTGAGGGGCCCAAAACTGAACACAGTATTCAAGGTGGGGCCTCACCAGTGCCAAGTACAGGGGGACAATCACTTCCCTAGTCCTCCTGCTCACTACACTATTCCTCCTGATCACTACACTATTCCTGATACAAGCCAGGATGGCTATTGGCCTTCTTGGCCAATTTCTTCCAGTTTTGGAAGAAACCAAAACTCCGTACTAGGTAGGTATCAGTAATGGTAACACAGCTCATTGATGAGCAATAAAGCAGATACCAGGCAACTTACTTGCCCAAACCTTATGTATCGCCACTACAGACCACCAGCTCCAACATGCCTCTATCAAACAGGTTCCTTTCGATACTTTTAGCTTACTATTCTCCTGATAAGACCAATAGGTACCACTGTGATAAAACACACCACTCTACTACGTTTCAATACAATCAGACATATTATGTTCTAAAGAGTAAGGAAAAAACTCTTCTTAACATCATTAACATCTAAATACGTTGCATATGAAGCTACTATACAAGAGTCCCTCTTTCTCTTGACACTATTTTCACAACCCTTCCCCCTAGTACCTATTTCCTCTATTCCCATTGACCTTGCTTTTGGCATGAAACGGCTAACTCATTTCTCAATGAAATGAAAACATGTAACATCTGACACACTTGCTATTTGCCATTACTTGTCATTATCTTGAAGGATAAGAATAATTGCTAGGTGAATGTTGGAGCACTTTACCTGCTGAAGCCCCTCTCTAGAAGTGACAGATGTTCTCACAATGTCATCAATTGACCACCACTGGTTAGCAAGATACAGGGCTACAGCTTGAAAGAAACAAGAGAAATAAAAAGTTAGTGATTCTTCCCATTCCAAAAAGAAACATATTCATTAAAGCTGCTAAACAATTAGGAATAACACTGTAGTAACCAAGTTAAGCATCTTATAGTTGTCACTATATTAATGCAGCTCTTACTACCTTAGCACAACATACACATCACCCCCGCCCATATGCAACGCTGTATTGGGTTTCTGTGATATGGTTTTGGTAGCAGGAGGGCTACAGGGGTGGCTTCTTTGAGAAGATGCCAGAAGCTTCCCTCATGTCCAGTGGAGCCAGTGCCAGCCAGCTCCAAGACAGACCCCACCACTGGCCAAGGTTGAGCCGATCAGCAACAGTGATAGTGCCTCTGTCATAACATATTTAAGAAGGGGAAAATACTGCTGAACAGCAGCAGCTGGGAGAGAGGAGTGAGAATATGTGAGAGCAACAATTCTGCAAAGTCAATGAAGAAGGAAGGGGAGGAGGTGCTCCAGGTGCCCAAGCAGAGATTCCCCTGCAGCCTGTGGTGAAGACCATGGTGAGGCAGGTTGTTCCCTTGCAGCCCATGGAGGTTGATGGTGCAACAGATATCCACCTGCAGCCCATGGAGGACCCCACACCAGAGCAGGCAGGTGTGCCCAAAGGAGGCTGTGACCTCATGGAGAGCCCATGCTGGAGCAGGCTCCTCCCAGGACCTGTGACCCTACAGAGAGAGGAGTCCACACTGGAGGAGGTTTGCTGGCAGGACTTGTGACCCCGTGGGGAACCCATGCTGGAGCAGTCTGTTCCTGAAGGACTGCACTCTGTGGAAAGGGCCCATAATGGAGCAGTTTATGAAGAACTGCAGCCTGTGGAAAGGACCCACGTTGGAGAAGGTCATGGAGGACTGTCTCCTGTGGGAGGGACCCTACGCTGTTGCAGGGGAAGAGTGTGAAGAGGAAGGAATGGCAGAGACAACGTGTGATGAACTGACTGCAACCCCCATTCCCCTGCACCACTCAGGGGGAAGAGGTAGAGAATTCGGGAGTGAAGTTGAGCCCAGGAAGAAGGGAAAGGTAGGGGGAAGGTGCTTTAAAATTTGGTTTTATTGCTCATTACCCTACTCTGATTGGATTGGTAATAAATTAAATTAATTTCCCTGAGTCGAGTATTTTTTATCCATGACGGTAATTGCCGAGTGTCGTGGTTTAACCCCAGCTGGCAACTAGGACCATATAGCTGCTCATTCACCCCCCTTTACTCACCCAAGAAGGGTAGGGAGAAGAGGGAGAAAAGGAGGGGAACGGGAAAAAACCTTGTAGGTTGAGATAAAGACAGTTTAATAGAACAATATCAGAAAAGGAAAATAACAATAATAATGACACAAGTCACTCTCACCACCCAGTGAATTGGCACCCTCAAGGCAGCAATCGTGAGAACCCACCTCCTGGATGACCCGATTTATATACCCAGCAGAGGTCTATGGTACAGAATATTCCATTGGCCATTCCATTGTTATGTCTAGGCTTCATCTCAGCTTCTATGGGAAGCTGAAACAAGTCCTTGAAAACTATAAACATCTCCTGGCAACAACCAGAACAACATATATTATTGACATTCCTTTCATAACAAATCTGAAACACAATAACCACTAGAAAGAAAATTAACTCAGTCTCAGCTGAAACCAGGACACTGAGTGATCACAGAATCATAGCATAGTTTGGGTTGGATAGGACCTTTAAAGGTCATCTAGAACAACCTCCCCTGCAATAAGCAGGGACATCTTCAACTAGATCTGGTTACTCAGAGCCCCTGTCTAACCTGATCTTGAATGTTTCCAGGGATGAGGCATATACCACCTCTCTGGGACACCTGTTCTAGTGTTTCACCACCCTCACTGTAAAAAATGTCTTCCTTATACCTAGTCTAAATCTACACTCTTTTAGTTTAAAACCATTACCCCTTGTCCAAGCACAACAGGCCCTGCTAAAGTTTGTCCC
>NW_009647484.1:128632-139450 GCF_000708025.1 Charadrius vociferus | reverse complement strand
TAAAAGCTGAGGAATCAAAGGGTCAGCGCTCTTTTCCTTCAATACCTGGTGTCCAAGGACGACTCTGTTCGTCTGCCATTGATCCCAATCCTGATTCCAGATCTGAAAACCAGTTCCCTCCCATCCATTACTGAGACGAGCCTGGGACTTCCCCAGGTGATGTGATTGTCATCCTGGGAGCTTGATATGGTTTTGTATATTTTTCATTATTTCCTTTTTATTAGTTTATTATTAATATTTCATTGAAGTAGTTTAGTTCCTTCTAAACTCATAAGTCTCTATTTCCCTCCTCTGCCTCTCTCTTTGAAGAGAGGTGGGGGGAAGCCTCTGTCGCTTGCCCGGTGGCTGGTTCAGCCTAAACCACAACAAGCTCAAATTTGGCAGCAGGTGACACACATAATTAAAAGATGGAGAAATCACTTTTTTGCTCAACACTGACTACTTTTTTTAATGCTGTTGCTTTACCACTTTGTTAACTTGCCTGCTATACACTTTACTTTTCCACTTTTTTTGCTATATTAAATCTGTTTCAAATTTGGAAATAAGATGTCTAAAACTGTGGTTCCACAAATCATTTACTTCAGTGATGAGACCTTGGAATGTTAATTTTACCTATATTTTTTTAATGGAGGATATCTAGCGATCTCTTGAAATGCTTTCTCGCATGCAATGTACATTGTAAAAATGAAGAAAAACTTTGGATTAGAAGCAGAAATGACTGTGGAACTAAATAGGACATTAGAAAAATGTGCTAAAAATATACATGTTCCCAGAGTAAGAGGGTGGACAAGACCATTCTGCAGTAGCTGATGTCTGACCACTTGTATCAGTCAAGGTAAGAGGGGAAATGAAATTGTATGTAGAAATTCCAGCAAATATATGCCACAACCTTAAAGAAATGTCTGTATGGGATTTTTTAATTTGTTTGTTGTTTTCCTTCCACTAATGCAGCTCTATTGGTGTTTCTAACAGTGGAGGCTACAGTGGAGGCAGGATGCAGGTGTTATCACCATGTCATCCGGTCCTGCTCAGGGCAATACTAATAGAGAAAAATGCCTATAGATTTCTCTAGAAAAATGCATTTTACTGCCTGTAAAGATGAGGTAATAATTATCGATGTTCTGAAGAGAACATTTTTACAGTCATAAGAGATTTGGCAGGATGGGATGAAGGATAACATCAAGGTACCTCTCAAGGAAGTCAAAAGGAAGGTCTGAACTGGTAAGGTTCAGACAGGATGTGTTGGTATCTGATGTTAATAATCATACTGGTAACAAACCAATCCATACTGGCAAATCTCTTCTTTCCTAAAATGTCTCACTTCCTGCCTATTTCTGATAGCAACAACTTGTACCAGGATGTTTTCAACAACTGCTAATATTTCAGAAAATAAAACTAGATGCTGACAAGGAAAACTGCAAAGCCCAATTTAAAATTTTCAGTGCAGGGAGTGAAGCTATTTTTTTATTAGTTATCCACTCTGAGCAATTCATTTAGCCTCTCCATAAAAACTTCTAACTTACTAATGATTAACAAACCTTTTACAATCTGGTTTAGAGTCACAGATAAAGTGTTACCCATAGAAAACATTAATTAAAATAGCAGTAATTCTGTGTGTATACCTAATTCTGGAATGATAAATGCACTGATTTTCAGATAGCAGTATGCTGAAACTGTAAACTTTTCTGTGGAACCTTTTCATATGTTTTTAATTTTTCTGTAATCAAGATAATGAAAACTACGATATTATAAAGTCTGTTCTTCTTTCTAAACAAAAGTCTTTCAGATAACCTAATTTTAAGTGATTACAATACCACAAAAATACTAACGTTGTGGCATATATTTAATTCTAGTTTTCTCTCCACTGTTAATTTTTTGAAGTTGTACAGCATTTTAAATTTAGAGTTACCTATTGTTTAATTATTAAAACATTCAGTTCAGGCTTAAACTATTTTACAAATTTAGTATATACTTATTACAAACAGTATTATAAACATAAATATTACATAAACACAGATGTAACAGCATAAATATTAGCTATTCATGAGGCCTTATGAGATAGGAAGGGAAATTAATGTCTCCATCATTTGGTTGACAGGATTCAGATTTCTTTATCTACCAGAGCAAGTCAAAGTAGGAATAAAACTTGACTACCTATTTTAGAGACACTGAACTACTGCAGAGTAACTGTTTTGCCAATAGACGGCATCAGCAGAAAGGACACAGACACCAAGTTAAAAAGATAAGCTTATTTTACTTTAGTTAAAAGCAGCATAAAGAATAAGCAAGATAATGCACCTAATCATTACTACATAGAGTTTACTATAGTGATTAAGAAAGATACATCATCAATTGCCTTGATACTTTACCATCATCCAGATCCGTGCTTCAGCTGGGGAGCCCCGTCACCACAAAGGATCGGAGAACTGCTCCCGGCAATTGGGAAATCCTACGCAGTGCGTCCACTCATAGGTGAGGTCTCCATCTTTGCTGTGAGAGGGTCCTGCTTATATACAGTTTAACAAACAAATCTATATGTCAAAATGCACAGAAACATCTGGCAGATTGGCTTGCCTCACTCGGGCATGTTCAGGATCTGGCCAGGATCCCAGGCACATCTGAGGAGTTCATCTCCTGGCTTAGGTTTAAAGGTTTCGATTTCTATCTATCTTTTACAGTTTCCAGGGTTTTTTCCCATGGTCGTATTTCATGCTGATATGATGCTGGTCGGGAGGTTCACTCAGAAGTCAACTTCTAGGTTCATTCAGAAGTCAACTTTGGTTCGAGGCCTATGGTTTAGGCCTTTTTATGTCAGTAACATCTCAAATGTTCTTGCCCGTGGCTTGTAAATTTTCTCAGATTCATTTTTTTTAGAAAATATGAATGATATCATTGTCTCAGAGACAACTATGGTGAAAGTACCCTTTGACTATGATAATTCTCAATTTCAGCCTGTATTTAGAGATTTCTCCTCTACTTAGATGCAAAATTATCTTTCTGGCCCAAAACCCAAGCTTTCCAAACTAATTTTATTATTCAATGCTCCTATGTACCATCTTATATTTTCATGGGTGTAGCCTGCATCTCAGATAACCAACACCCTTTTAGAAGTACCAGGCCTTCAGAATAAGCACTTAGATAACACGTAGAGGATCAGAGGAAGGAGGAAAACTACTAGGGAGTAAGAGCTGTGGAGTAAATCTTTTGTATGCAGCCCACACTTATAAAACTGCTTAAGTGAAGAGGATTCTTGTCTGTTTATTTTAAAGAAACTGAAGTTCCTCATGCGAGAAAGAAGTGAGTGAAGCTTTGAATTGTTACCAGTTACTTTCCATATGTGCCATTGCTTTCCCACAGCTCTGTAACATCCAGTTGCCTCGTGTTTATACTATGTATTTTTTGTTACAAATACCTGTCTTTCTAAATATATTCACAGCTCCAGTTTCTGCTGGAGTCCCTATATGACAAGCAGTTCCACACACTGCTCTCTCTGATATAATTAAGGCCCTTCCATGCAATCATTCATGCCGTACGGATTAACAGATTGCTATGTGCTGAATTAAGCCATTCTTTTTTAGTTAGGCAAAAGATTATGACTGATGCCATTTAGAATGTAAAATTTCTAAAATATATCTTCCTCCAAAGTGTCCTAATAAGTAAGTTTTGCACATTAGTATTATCACCACACATATTTACACATTATTTGTAATGCTGGAGGGGAGGGATGCCATCCAGAGGGACCTGGACAGGCTGGAGAGGTGGGCCCAAGCCAACCTCATGCAGTTCAACAAGGCCAAGTGCAAGTTCCTGCACGTGGGTTGGGGCAATCCCAAGCACAAATTCAATCTGGGAGGAGAATGGATTGAGAATAGCCCTAAGGAGAAGGACCTGGGGGTGTTGGTTGATGGGAAGCTCAACATGAGCCGGCAATGTGCGCTCACAGCCCAGAAGGCCAACCGTATCCTGGGCTGCATCAAAAGAAACACGGCCAGTAGGTCGAGGGAGATGATTCTGCCCCTCTACTCAGCTCTCATGAGACCCCACCTGGAGTACTGCATCCAGCTCTGGAGTCCTCTGTGGGAAACTGGCTAGCTGAGAAGGGTAACATAGATATGATCCAGCTGGCCGAGCAGGAGCTTGGGAAACATCGGACTCAGCTCCTGTGATTGCTAAATTGGCGAGGACACCCTGACCCTGACTGCAGGTGCTACATGGTAATGAGAAGCCTGTGATCGCTCAGGCATGGAAAAAGAGGGAGTAGCTGAATGGGAGAAAAAGAGGTAACTAACCGCAGATAAGGAGCTAATGGCTGGATTGATGAACCAATCAGAATGCTGTGTTATGTAAACATGCATGTATTAGCTAATTATAAAAGACAGTTGTGCTATTCAATAAATGAAGCTTGCTGATTGTTCATCTTGAGTGTCCATGTCTTCCCTCTGTTGCAACAGTCCTCAGCATAAGGACATGGACCTGTTGGAGTGGGTCCAGAGGAGGGCCACAAAGATGATCCGAGGGCTGGAGCACCTCTCTTATGAAGACAGGCTGAGAGAGTTGGGGTTGTTCAGCCTGGAGAAGAGAAGGCTCCAGGTGGACCTTTTAGTGGCCTTCCAGTACCTAAAGGGGGGCTACAGGAAAGCTGGGGAGGGACTTTTTACAAGGGCATGTAGTGATAGGATGAGGGGGAATGGCTTCCAAATAGAAGAGGGTAGATTTAGATTAGATATTAGGAAGACATTTTTCACTATGAGGGTGGTGAGACACTGGAACAGGTTTCCCAGAGAAGTTGTGGAGGCCCCATCCCTGGAGGTGTTCAAGGCCAGGTTTGACGAGGCTTTGAGCAACCTGGTCTACTGGGAGGTGTCCCTGCCCAGGGCAGGGGGGTTGGAACTAATAATCTTTAAGGTCTCTTCTAACCTAAACCATTCTACGATTCTGTTATTGTATTTTATTTTTCAGACTCAAATACCTCCTCTCTCTTGAGCAAGTTTATCCTTCTCTATAATCTTATCATAGACTGCGCTTTCTACAAGACAGGAAAGAAGTTTGTTTGAAAGAAATTTTAATTGTTTGCTTACATCTAAGAAACTATGCATGAGTGAGAATGCATTGGTTTTTCCTAGCCCATAGGAGATTAACCTGCTGCCCTTCAAATAGGGAAGCTGGAGCTTTTCCTCTATCACCATCTAGTGGGGAAGAAACAGGAAGTGCTCAGGAAGTGCTGGAGGACTGTGCAGTGGCCGTGGACCGGCAGAGGGAGCGATTACTTTCTGTCGACTCTGCTCCTGTGAACAGCGCTTGGGAATACACTCGGTTCCAGTCACTTTCCACAGACATGTACATAACATATCTGAACTTCATGAGTATGAAAGCAGGTTCTTGACTGAATGCCCTAACTGATGGATTTCACATTACCTGCTTTATCTGAATCTTTATATCCTGACATCAGATAACTCTCAGATAGGAGACTGAACTGAACGTTAGATCAGAGATGTTCAAAAAAACCAGCCCAATGGCTCTGGGTACATCACCTTTTTTAACCTTTTACCATTTTGGAGAGAAGCAGAGTATTTTTGAATGCCATAAATTCCATGCATGGAGGTTAAAAATTAGAAACTGTTCCCTAGCTATTATTGGGAGTAAACATTTGCTACAAATAATGGGTTTATTGTAAATTAATGAGCCACAAAACTGGCATGATTATTTTGGGGAAATAAAACAACTGGACATAATTTGCTCAACCCCTGAAACGAGGGCAAGAGGAAGATACTATGGAAAAACATGTCTTTGGGGTAAAAACTCAAAGAATAGAGGAAGACTTCTAACACTTATTTCCCTTTTTTCAACTTTAAAGCGATAACTATAACAAAGTGGTAAAGGAAAAATGGATTTCAGGACAAATTTTATATCAAATAGGGCTAAAATTTAAAAGATTTATTGATATTTTCAGAGACATTAGAGAGACATGGTAACTATTCAGAAAATTTTACTGGGGCTAGGGTATTTTAGCATACAGGCTTCCAAACTAGATTTAAACTATTAAAGGGTGTAATTTCTCTCTTCACATGTCAATATAGAATTTATATATCAAAATCCATAACATCTTACCATACACTTAAGTGCTTAAATGGAGAAATGCAGGTTAAGACCTCCATGTCTCTAGTTGTTGTTTAAGAGAAAAAAAAGTTGTTTCTGAAAGGTGACTTAGGGCGGCTGAGAGGAGTAACCACTCTCCACTGACTGAGGGCAAGTATGTTCTCAAGGGATGAGGAGATTGCTGACCTGGGGCGGCAGGTATGCCGCAGTGTCTACAAAGTTTTCCACTGCAAAACTTAAAAAAAAAAAGAAAGAAAAAAAATCAGTTTACCTAATCAATACTTAAGCATTGACACATACCTCCACAACACTTAGTAAGAAGAAAACACGATGGATTAATTTACCTGATGGCATTTAAGTCCATCTCGAAAGTCAGTAGTCGTTTCCCCCATTTCACACTACCTATATGAGACAGTTCTTACAACCCGACCTGTCTGTGGTGTTAAAGCGTGACAGAGCTTGAGGCAGGATCCAAATCCCTGAAAGAAATAACCTTCTACAGGGGAGGCTGGGATTTGGCAGAAAAGTAGTTAAAAGTTGAGTGTCGGCGCCGAGGAACCCACCGGACTGTTCCATTACCCGGGGAGGGGGAAATCTACTTCCACACTATTAATTATTCGCTATAAAATTAATGACAAAATTTCAAAAGGAGAGCGATAAATAGTCATTATAAAGAACAAGAAGGCGATCTATGAATTAAAAGAGGCGAACCTGAGGTAAAATCCCGAGGGCACCTCTCTCTTTTCTCCTGCATGGGTAAGTTCCACTCAGCAGCCGGGTTGGTGTCGCAGCCTGGTTTGAGGGAGAAGGCGGGGCGACGTCCCGGTAGCGTGTTTGGGGCTGGCTGGGTGTTTTAGGAGCTTTTAGATCCAATTTTGTTTCTCCTTCCAGCATCACCAGAGTTTCCCTCCTCACTGGTGCTGTGGCTGCTCATAATAGGATACATTTACCTGAATGGACTGGGAGGAGAGAAGAAAGGGAGGGCACGGGAGCAGTAATGGGAGATGGGGTTTGTAGTGACAAAAGCGCGGGCAGCGGCCACCGCGGGGGCAGACCGGAGTGCCGCTCAGTCAGGAATCTCGTGGCTTTCTTTAGTGCAAATAATATAATCTGACGTACTGAGCCAAAATCTGCTCAGTAGGAGAGGTGTAACAAATAGGCTTGGCTAACAGGAGTCCTGAGCATAAATGCAAGTAATTTGACCAGATTTCATGCAAAGTGTTTAAGAACCAGGGTCTGAGTGGCTGAGACCCACCACAGGCAGTTCTCAGGAACATGCTCGGGCACTGAGTGCTTTCTCCAGACACCTGATTACACTAATGTTTTGGAGTATTTTAGATATATTGATTGTGTTCTTTAAGATCGATTTAAAATGTCAGTGTATGCAATAAATACTTTTTGCTATTAAGTGTGGTATCTTTGATTTAGAGGCCCATAATAAAAATTTCTCAAGAAAGCGAGGAACTGAGTTCTTTGATCTGCCCTTAGAAGAAAACTGAGGGCACTTAAAATGTTCATGAAGTAGCTGGTGTAAGAGCAGTTATTAGTGATAAACGCGAGAGCTTTCCATCATACTAAAAATATTTCTGTAGAATCATAAGCATGTGCAGGGCCTCCCAGGCAACTATAAAATGCCAAACCCACTTCCTCTGAGAAACTGAAACTTAAAAGCAAACCAAAATCACACAGAATAAACAACTTAGGAGCAGAAAATGAGGTGAATAGGATGGTATCATCTTTGGGAAGCCAAATTAATTTTTTTAATGTGATATTTTCTTTATATGATTAATAAGAACAGTTCTTGTCTGCCCAATTATTCCTAAGAACCAGCGGAGTAGTATAAGCAGTAACAGTGTGGTAACATGATATATATGGAGAGTCCACATACTAAAGAGAAAAAAGTAAGAGATTGAACTACATTATAACAATTGTGATCCCTCTGGGGCACACCAGTGAAACAGCACCAGAAAGTTTGCATTAATAATTGTTGCTGCGCTATTTGGGGCTTTTTTGTGGATAAATAAGGACTTCAGTGCACTAAGCTAGCAATCCAGAACCTTTCTTGAGATCTACATTAACACATAACCAAAAATAGCATTTAATTAAGAAAATGTTGCAGTATGTTTCTGCAGTAAAAGGGAAGTCTGCATGCTGGAGGAAACCTATTAGATTAATAGCACTGTAACTTTTTGCTTGGCACATGCACAGTTGTAAGAATTTGTCCTTTAAATTTTTGCAGATGAAAATATTCCTAAAGGCAATAATTAGCTATTATTCTACAGCTACCAAAACATGTATTTGTATTTCTATAGCCTGATTATTACAGCTCTATAACTTACCTGAACTTACATGTGAAACTTTCCATTTCAGGCATTTTAGCATCAGTATATAGCATTTTGAATGAAAATTTGGGGAACTGGACAAACTATATTTATTACATGTGAAGAGCACCAGCCATAAGGAAGTCTCATATAGACATCTCTGAACTGCTTTTAGAAGAGGGTAAAGCTGTTACGAGGCCTAGTAAGAAAAACCTTCATTTAAATATACACATTTGATTTTATTGTTGGGAGGGAAGATTATTAAAGGAGTGAGAAGGAGAAAAAAGATGTAAGTAACTGCTGAGGATAATCAATTTGATAGACTGTTATGCAGTTTTATATTAACTTCATAACACTATGAAGGTCATCAGAGTGCTGTGTAACACAATGTTCATGATAATTAAATAAACCCCTGCAGGCAATAAAATATGTATATGACACTTCTTCCCCCATAGGCCATGTTATATTTTTGAGTTAATCATCAACAATATAGGAATACTAAGCATTTTTCTCTTTTCAAGCTCTAGCTGGTATTAATCAGAAGATGTAGAAAATAAGGGGACCATAAGGATATCATGTGACTAACTGTAAAATAAAACCTGATGCTTTGCATTCAAAATTCAAGTGGACTAGAAAAAGCTGCATTTACCTTTATTAATCTAGATTCTAAAAACAAAAAAAAATCCCCAACTTCTATTAATACTTGTTTAGATGATCAATTTTTCATGAAACTGCATTCTTAAGGAAAACTCAGGTGAGGTTAACATCAAAATACATAGCCTGCACAACTCTACTTGCCCCTAGACTACATGCCCCTAGACTGGACAGTCAACTTCAGTACTTCTGAAGATTATGTGAAAACATCCAAGTTTTCATACTATAAGTAATATGCTAAGCTTTTCACAGACAATCATAAACACAGCACATTTACATTTTAAATAGAAAATAAATAAAACATTTGAACTCTAGTCTAAATGAATTTTCTGAAACTAGGTGTGAAAAAACTGAAAATGGAAAGATTATATTTTCAAGTCTGCACATATATTTTTTTCTGAAACAGTATTTTCATGTAGATACTTTTTATGCTATACTATAAATATAAATTTTATAGCATGGGTTTTACAATTAATCTATTTACCAACAGATTATCCCTTATTTAACTGACTTTTTTATCCAAATGCTATTCAACACAAATACCTTTTCTATAGTAATATTTTTCATATTTTGAATTATTTTTGCCAATGAAGAAGAGTCAAAATAGGAAAAGAAGGCAAGTAAGAGCTTTTATATGCTGTCTCTATCTTTGGGAGCAAGTGAGAAGGAAACAATCCAAAACATTAGGGAAAATACAGTCTAATGGCAGAGAAAAGATAAACATTGCCCAAGGAAATGCAGGAGAAACAAGCACTTTGACCAGAAGAGAGTAATCACTAGTGTAGCCTGGAGTAAATGCAAGACTGACTTAAGTCTGGAAATTGAGGGGAGAAAGCAACGGAACCATGGAAGATACGAAAGTAATGAGTAACTTCAGGGAAATATCTAGTGAATGAAAGTATAAAAAATATTTTATGGGGCATGTATATATATTTTCCTGTTAGGAAAATTCATATTTTGAATGCTGCCAGGTTACTGTAATTTATAAATCTATTTAGAAAGGAACTGTCTTTAAAATTGGAAATGTATTCTTACATGCTTTGACTTGAATGGCTAGTGGATTGTCTCTGTCAGAAAAAATATATAATGGCATCAGATATTTTGATGCACTCTATTTATAAAGATAGTGCATATGTTCTTTTCCTCTGAAACCATGGGAAAATTTCACTCAAAGTCTCAAGTCCTTTTTGCTTGACAGTCATCTTGTATGTTTCTTGGTCCATTTTTCTTAGAGCTATGTTCCCAGTGATTGCTCAGGCCTGTGTATGGGTTTCTATGTCTTCTCTGCATCTGTTTCTATGGCATTTTATATCTTTTTTCTCACACATGCATATCCTCAAAATATCCAATAAAGCATGTTCTGCCCACATGTGCCTTTGTTTTGTGTGGTCACATAGAATCATTGAATTGTCTAGGTTGGAAGGGACCTTTAAGATCATCAAGTCCAACCATTAACCTAAACACTGCCAAAACCACCACTAAACCATGTCCCGTCTACCCATCCTTTAAATACCTCCAGGGATGGTGACTCAACCACTTCCCTGGGTAGTCTGTTCCAATGTTTGATAACCCTTTTGGTGAAGAAATTTTTCCTAATATCCATCCTAAACCTCCCCTGGTGCAACTTGAGGCCATTTCCTCTTGTCCTATCACTTGTTACTTGGGAGAAGAGACCAACCCCCACCTCGCTACAACCTCCTTTCAGGTAGCTGTAGAGAGTGATAAGGTCTCCCCTCAGCCTCCTCTT
>NW_009647484.1:121544-128187 GCF_000708025.1 Charadrius vociferus | reverse complement strand
TCCAAGCCATGAGCAGCCAGTTTCTCCAGGAGAATGCTGTGGGAAACAGTGTCAAAGGCTTTACTAAAGTCCAGGTAAACAACATCCACAGCCTGTCCCTCATCCACTAAGTGGGTCACCTTGTCATAGAAGGAGATCAGGTTAGCCAAGCAGGACTTCCCTTTCATGAACCCATGCTGATTGGGCCTGATCACCTGGTTGTCCTGCATATGCTGTGTAATGGCCCTCAGGATGATCTGTTCCATAACCTTCCCAGGCACCGAGGTCAGAGTGACAGGCCTGTAATTCCCCAGATCCTCCTTCTAACCTCCAGTCAACTGGGACCTCCCTGGTTAGCCAGGACTGCTCATAAATGATGGAAAACGGCTTGGTGAGCACTTCTGCTGGCTCCCTCAGTACCCTTGGGTGGATCCCATCCACCCCCATAGGCTTGTGTATGTCTAAGTGGTGTACCAGGTCACTCACCATTTCCACTTGGATTATGGATTATGGGGGCTTCATTCTGCTCCCCATCCCTGTCTTGTAGCACAGGGGGCTGAGCACTCGGGGAACAACTGGCCTTACTGTTAAAGACTGAAGCAAAGAAGGTATTAAGTACCTCACTCTTTTCCTCATCCTTTGTCACTATGTTTCCCCCCATCTAATAAAGGATGGAGATTATCCTTAGTCCTCCTTTTATTGCTAATCTATTTATAGAAACTTTTTATTGTCCTTAACATCAGAAGCTAGGTGAAGTTCTAGTTGGGCTTTGGCCCTTCTAATTTTCCCCCTACATAGCCTCACAACATCCTTTTAGTTCTCATGAGTGGCCTGCCCTTTCTTCCAAAGGCCATAAATTCTCCTTTTTTCCCTGAGTTACAACCATAGCTCCCTGTTCAGCCAGGCTGGTCTTTTTCCCCGACGGCTCATTTTTCAGCACATGGGGATGGCCGGGTCCTGCGCCTTAAAGACTTCCGTCTTGAAAAACATCCATCCTTCCTGGACTCCTTTGCCCTTCAGGACTGCCTCCCAAGGGACTCTGTCAACCAGGCTTCTGAAAAGACCGAAGTCTGCCCTCCAGAAGTCCAAGGTGGCAGTTCTGCTGCTCCAAGAACCACAAACACTATCGTTTCATGATCGCTATGCCCAAGACGGCCTCCCACTGTCAAAATCCCCCACAAGTCCTTCTCTGTTCACAAAGAACAGGTCCAGCAGGGCACCTTCCCTAGTTGGCTCCCTCACCAGCTGCATCAGGAAGTTATCCTCAACACACTCCAGGAACCTCCTAGTCTGTTCCCTCTCAGCTGTATTGTATTTCCAGCAGATATCTGTTAAGTTGAAGTCCCCCATGAGGACAAGGGCTAGTGATTGTGAGACTTCTCCCAGCTGTTTATAGAATATTTCATCTGCCTCTTCATCCTGGTTGGGCGGTCTATAACAGACTCCCACCATGATATCTGCCTTGTTGGCCCTCCCCCTGATTCTTATCCATAAAAACTCAACACTGTTGTCACCATCGTTAAGTTCTAGACATTCACAACACTCCCTAACATACAGGGCCACCCCACTGCCTCTCCTTCCTTGCCTATCCCTTCTGAAGAGTTTATAGCCATCCATTGCAGCACTCCAGTTGTGCGAGTCATCCCACCATGTTTCTGTGATGGCAACTACAACATAGTTTTCCTGCTGCACAATGGCTTCTGGCTCCTCTTGTTTGTTGCCCATGCTGCATGCATTAGTGTAGAAGCATTTCAGTTGGGCTATTGGTCTTGTCACCTTTTTGCTGGGAAAAGCCCTAATTCCTGCCTGACCATTCTCAGGCGCAGCCGTAGTTTCTAACCCATCAATGGCCCTCACATCTCTGCCGCTGCATGGCATTCCATCCCCTACCTTCACTGAGTCAACAGACCGAGGGACCTCACTAGCATCCCGTCCCACAGACATTGGCACGCCACCCCCAGGCTTATCTCTAAAGAGCCTGGTTTCATCCCCTTCCCCCTTAAAATCTAGTTTAAAGCCCTTTCGATAAGCTCTACCAAATCCTGCGCCAAGAACATGTACCCATGTTCTCGTGGAGGCTGTTCTTGTTCCAGAAAGTTTAACTACTGACAGTGTTTTTAAAGAGCACCGTCTATGATAAGTAGCTGTAATATGTTTTATCTAACAACAATATTATGGATAACAGGCCATCCTAATGCATTGAACTCTGCATGGAAAACATACTAGCAAAAGCACAGGTATACATATTACAGCCTCTTTAGGAGAGTCACTATATCATCTTTCATATGAGTATTTGCACTGCCAAGATTTTCTATGTTGTTCTTCTCTTCAAAGATGAATTATGTTTAGGGAACCCGAGGGAAGTCATGTAGGTATTTTAAAACAGTGGGAGGACAAATAGAGAAATTTAAACATCAAAACCTAGAATTTAAATACATCATGATACAGGAAAGGATATTTTTCATAAATAGATCATTTTGACTTGATTTTTAAGTTATGGTGTTACAAGCGAAAAGTAGGTGCAGATTCCCCAGGGATGAAGCACAACACTCAGCAACTGAAAACTTTGGCTTTAATGAAAGTATAGTGTTACCACGGTGAGAGCCCTGGGACACTGTCGCTAATCAAATAGGGACCCGACACAGTAGAGCCCTGCTAGGAAGTGAAGCTCAAAGGAAAGCACTGCAGGGAGGGATAATAAAACTTGCGCTGATTAACATATCATACATATATAGTGTCTTGTTTTGCTCATTAGCAAACTAGCTGATGTAATGCAGGTGGTGTTTGAATTCTGAGATCCACAGCTGGCCGCCCTCGTTTACATCCGTGCAGAATGGGGGGGTGGAAAGCGAACTATCCTGGGTTACTGTGACAACGAGATAAGACGTGCTTGGGACTCTACATACTCGATGGGAAGAAGGGAACTATCCCAGGTTACCGTAACAACAAGATAAGATGTGCTTGGGACTCTACATACTTGGATGGTGGAGGTGAACTATCCTGGGTTACCATAACAAAATCTTCTTGCGCTCTACATTCGGCTATTTGAAAATTCCATGCTAACCATTCCTAAAAGGTATATTCTTATCTCAGTCTTTTTTTTTTTTCTACTGTAACTGAGTTACACCACCTAGGCAGAGACATTTATCTGTATTTAATTGCATTGATTGCATTGTAAAAGCCCAGGCAGCTTCTCCAAGTCAACAATTCAATTTTATGGACCACTTATTGTCCCCATCAAAAGTTTAAAAAAAAAAAAAAAGGTTTTGTGCAACAGAATGCATGGTATTGCAAGTCTATGAGAAATTAAATCTGTGGCAAGTTAATACTGGTTTCCGGCTCACTAATGGAGCACCCACACATCTTTTGAAGTGCTGACAAAGCAGATGGACTGATGTTTGTCCCTATGACCAAACTGAGAAGCAAGTTGCCAATATTTGTCCAGTTACAAAATGGATTTTTTTTAAAAGAAGTCGTAAGAGGAATACTCAACATTCAGAAAATACCCAATGATGTTTTATTTATCCTTATTCCTTTTCCATTTTTATCTTAAAATCAATAAATTACATTTTAGAAGTTATTTTCATTACAAATTGATATTAACAGCCATAATTTAAAAGAGTGCAAAAGTTACTTGTGTTTATTTCATTTTATTGCACAATGTGTGTTTTCTGTTCCTGTTCTCACTGTAACATCCTTTCAAAAGGGCCACAGGATGTCTAAACGAAAGAGGGGCATCTGCTGCAGGTTAGAAGGCTGTTTTAGCCACCATATAGGACTTTCTAAAATGTCTTCACAGGAACAAATATCTAACTTAATAGCCAAATTCCAATCAACTTCCTTTTGTCAGGTTTCTGGATAAAAAAAAAAAGTGATTAATTGCTTCAATAAAGAATTAAGACCACATTTCCCTCTTACTTACCTTCCTTTTGGCTAATCACTCCAAGGAGACTGCACTAGGTGTGTCTATAAAATGCAATATAAATGAAACCACCACAAAACATTCACAGGCATTGGAAATAATTTGTCTAAAAATTGTGTACTAAATGTTTGAACAGACCTCGGCACAGGCTAAAAGCATGCCAGTTAGTACTTTCCTAAACAATTCCTGGGCACAGTTTGGGAGTTAATGTGAGTCAGAAACCATTCCCAATGGGCAGCAGATGTATGTGACTATCCTGTCATTGTATGGCTACCAGCCTCAGTCCCAGGCATGTTTAACCTATTAACCATTTGTGATGTGTGCTCCTCCCCCCCCGCCCCCCACCTGACCTTTATCTCCCATAACACTGCCCAAGTGATAACCACACATAGTGGTCATAATGGGTGCATCTAGTCATGATGGTGCATCTGGCTCAAAGGTGGTTTCAGGGAGACAGATAACAACACAATAGCCAAGGGCTAACTTGAGCAATGCACCCACCTAACTGCAATACTGGTACTGTGGTCAATATGCAAATATAAGTCAATCATAAATAGTGAACAGCTCAAGAGCCTTTGGAGCTCTCCTGAATGGCAGCAGGCTGCACACCAGGATCTCCCCTTGAGTAGGGAGGGATGCCTCTCAAGATTACTCCTCAAGGTTAAGAGATTCCTTGCCCCAACAGATCCTTGGTAAGTGGTTAATAGCATGCTAAACTTTGAAATTCTTAGCTAAGTGATGTAAAAGGATTGATTGTGCATATATAACCCTTTAGACATAAACTGTTGACCAAGTCTGGGACTAGGATAGGATCCAGCTGCATCTAGACTCATCTCTGAGAAGGAGTTTATAAAGCAAGGGGGTCCTTTCTGAACCTTGACTCAACAGGAGGGTCTCTCTGACAGTTTTGTCTGACCCTGTCCTCTATGCAGTAAATAACCAAGTGTACCTTGCCATCGAATCTTGTTAAAACACTGTTGCATTTACTATCAAACTTTGTTAAATCATTGATTTGTATCAATAAATATATTGTTTCTTCTCTCTTACAAGTGAAGTGCATCGCTCCTTCCGTGGCAAATTGGCGTAGTAGGCAGGATGGCAAGTAGTATCACCGATTATTTACGGAGGCATGGAGTGAACCCAAGTCCCAAATTCTCAGAGGAATGGCAATTGGTACAATTGGGAAGTCGTTGAAGAGCACTTAAAAGCAATTAGGGACCACACAAAGGATGGAAAATGGAAAGGAGTTATCTGCAAGATGCTAGGTACCCGTTTAGAAGCTGCGTATCAAGAAAGGGAGAATAGAAATAGGAAGGAGCAGGACCTAGAGAAGGAAATAGAGAGTAGAAAGGCAACTGAATTACAGCTGTCTTTAAAAATTGAACAGCTGCAAAAACAATTGCAGGAAGAAAAGGGGAAAAGGCTAAAATTGGGAGAAAAGGTCGAAATGATGCTTATACAGGCTCCATGCCCCCCCTGACGTTGTACATATCAGGAAACTAATAGTATGCCCTGAAGATTGGGATGGAGACATTTGGGGTGATCCCAATGATAGTGATCCAAAAGATGACAATCCTTTGTTCCCCACAAGTTCTCCTGAATATGAAGCCAGAAAGAAATAAAACAGAAATAACTGCAGGACCTCGGGGTGGTCATCTGCGACATACTATGCGAACCATCCCCTGGGATCCGTTGCAATTAACAAATTTGCAAGTGAGATATAGCAGAAACCCAGGTGAAACTGAAACTGAATTCTCATGGCGATTATGCTTAAGCAGTGGTGACCGAATAATGTTGAGTGAAAATGAAGCAAAAGGCTATTGGGGTCTGGGAGTTTTCCTAAAATTAGGACCTGACAGATACACCCCATTCTATCACCACTTTATTGGGCTGGAGGAATCGACACCATGGAGCGGGGTGAACACTCCATGATCCCTATTAAATCTCTAAGTGAGCTATCTACAGCCATCACAAAAGCCACTTGCATACAGGCCATGCATGAACAAGGACACCACGATGTCCCACTACCTGCTACAGTAGATTTCGCAATGTTAAAACCACTGATTAGAGGAGCCCCAGTAATTCTTAAACCCCATCTAGTTGCAAAATGAGATGAGATTAAAAGAGATACTGAATATAATAAACTGCTCCTGCGCCACCATTGAATCTTTTGGCTGAGATGGTTAACACTTCAGTATCTGAAGAATGGAAAAGTTCTGCTTTCTTTCAAAGAAGCATTTTAAAGGCCTAAGCCCAAGAAGCTCTTTTAGCATACATGATTTAGATAATCATCTCTCTGTCTCAAATCTTTTTACTGGCAAGTTCATTAAAAAGGGAACGGCAAGGCATTTTAAGCATGATATGATGTTCTCAGGTTTCTGTAGTCTATACAAGTGTGGCTTTCAGCTTGCTCTGAATACAACAGTCCATTAGGCCTATTCTTAATTTCTGTCCTTTGCCAGAAGATGAATGTCCACATTAACTTGCTGGCCCATGAAGCCATATCGATTTACCTTTACACCTTAAAAAGTGAAAAAAAAAAATTCCTGAATGTTTTTATCTTAATCTCTCAAAATAATCCATAGTGGCCCTCACAGCTCTTGTATGAAACTGCACAGGATTTGTTATGTAACAGACATGCAGTTGTATATCTCTATTATAAAACATGACAGTAAGTTGTTTCCCAGTGCCTGTCCAAAACAAGGCTTTTGAGAGGATAGTCATATGAGGCTCAGATAAAAG
>NW_009647484.1:120485-121472 GCF_000708025.1 Charadrius vociferus | reverse complement strand
GGAATGGTACCTGCTTCCTTTCTGAAGTTCACCAATAGTAAAGCCACAGAAAAGAGCCTAAAGAGCATCTTTAGCCAGATTTCAGATTTCTTCAATGATAATGTATAACTGATCATTTATCTTCCCTACAAAACCAACTGTTATTAGGTCTGTTCTTACAGCCCTAATATAACAATACTGGGACATTCTACTCATCCAGCAGAGTAATCTATCACTGACCTCTTTTTTCTATTATATAATGTATTTTATTGTTATATATATTTTATAGTCTAAATTACATATTTTACATTATCTATATTTTAACTTTATTCAGAATCCCTAGCGCCTTGCATAATCAAAAACTGACTGTAACATTCAAATGAAAATACTAGAGCATTGTCTTCTATCATTTTTCCTCCAGAGAGAACTTTTTTACAATTATATATTTTAAAAGATATATCTGCCATAGAATTTATATCCCTTCTTCATACAAACAGAAACTCATTCTTAACATGGTAGAGAGTGCAAGTTTGTCACTTAGAAAAAATTTAAACATGAAATAGTATTATTTCCTTCCATATGAAATTATTGTTGGTAAATTATGCTAAATAATTAGAATAAATCAGTAGTCACCGTCAAATTGTAAACTTAGAGCAAGTACCTATTTTACTCCTTGTCGTGGTTTGGCCTCAGCCAGCAACAAAGAACCACGCAGCCGCTCGCACAACTCCCACAGTCGTGGAAAAAGAAAATGACAGGGCCAAACTCGTGGGTAAAAAGAGTGCAATTTAACAGAACAGCAAAAGGAAAAGACAAAAACGCGATTACAGTACCGCCGCGAAGCGCACCGACCGGACCCGCACCGCCGCAGCCCACCCCCGAGTGGCGACTCCTCTCCTCGCCCCGGCTAGCTCCTCTTATAGCTCGGGCATGGGTCACGTGGTATGGAATACCTGCCCCCTGCCGGCTCCTGGGGAGATTAACCCCATCCCTGCCGGAACCAGGACA
>NW_009647484.1:110109-114679 GCF_000708025.1 Charadrius vociferus | reverse complement strand
ATGGGTCACGTGGTATGGAATACCTGCCCCCTGCCGGCTCCTGGGGAGATTAACCCCATCCCTGCCGGAACCAGGACACTCCTCAATCTGCAGGCTTCCTTGGCTTTTTATTTTACCTGTACCACTGAAGGCCTCATCTGATATTTAGGTTACTTACTTCTCATGATGAATATTCCCCATGAATTAATTACATGGTGCTGCTATTTGCTCATTTGAACTAAAGTCAATGCAAAGAACATAACTTTATCTTACTTGTCATACAGCATTCATCATTACATTCTTCCTTTTCACTGTTGTAGTCCAGCCTTAAGACCAGATTCCCAATCATTTGAATACTTAAATTTAGGATGATAACTATATGACTGCATTACTATATTATATTCAGATAATGAGCTGAGTTCCTTTCAATTATTTTTTAAAAAATAAAAAAATATATCATCATAATGTTATTTTATACATTTTACTGGCACATCACATTTATTTAAAAATTCTGCCCAGAAATACATACTACCTATAAATTACTAACAGGTAAATATAACAATGTTTGTGCATCCCATTAGCAACTTAAAATAACAGGTACCTGTATGTTATACCAGCCCTTAAAGAGACAAAAATGGAAAAACACAATGTTGTAGTAAAATTGACATTAATTAGGAAAATTAAATGTAAAATGTAATTGAAGCAACCAAGGAAACCTGCTGCTGCTCAAGTCCTCTATACTGCCCCAACCCTATTTAATTATTTACCTAATATTAAAATAGAGAAATAGTAACTAGACATGATTTATCTACAATTCAGTTAAGGAACTAACCACCAGACAATGTAGCATTGTTGATAAGCAGGGTATTCCTGTCAAGAGAGTGATGAACTGTGGGCCTGGTCAGCAATCCGAGAAAACCACTTGCCAAGATCAGAGGAGAAATAGGTAAAAGGTAATTTTGGCAGGGGGAGATTGCGACCACTGACTCATTGACCCAAATGAATACCCAAATGATACCACTTACTCAAAAGAAAATGGAAGAAGACGACAGAGTCCACGCACTAATTTACATAGGAAGAGAAGAAATCTCAACCAATCATTAAAGAGAATAGCAATGAATATGTATTAATTGTTTGACTATGTAATAATCATTGTAATAATCAATGTATAAAAGTGGAGATTTTTGAAACTAAGGTGTGCTCCTGTTTTGGGATGAGCACCCCATTTCTGCGCATTAATGGAATAAACTTGGAAATACCTCTGCTCTGTGTGTTATTGGCTTGCACACCAGGCAAAGAAACCAGATTTGGGAGAACAATACATTTTTCATTCATTCTATAGAAAAAAATCAAACGACAACAAGCAACCTCTAAGAAAACATTGGTGTCGGGTATGTTTTTACTGTAATATTACATGCTGTCCATAATTTATGAAGCTGAATAACAACATGTAGCTGTCAGGGAAGTTAACATCAGAATGAAAAGGGCAAAGAGGTCTTTTCACTATTTTCAACAGTGTATACACGCATACTGTCTTTATAACTAGAGAGCTTGTTATCTCAGTATACAGTTGTAAATAGCAGTAAGAGAGGTACCTACAACTTAACATATTTTTTTGTGAAAATTGCTTGAGAAATAAATTTTAAAAACAGTAGTCTGCATGAAGATCATTAATTCCCACCTTTTATAGTTACACTAAAAATACTGAATTATTGGTTCTCTTTCAAGAACAAGAAATTAGTCTCAAAATAACTGACTGTGCAAATAGCTTAGATTTATGTGAGCCCAGTCATTCGTTTAGGGCAAAAGACACATTCTCCCTTGATATCAAGGGGAGCAGGATTAGGTCCTAAAGCTTTACCCTGAAACTTGCAGTTCATTGTCAGGACTATATAGGTGTGGATTTGTCAGGGGAATTTGGAGAGCTTTGCCTTCCTTTGCACTGCCACCAGCTTTGTTTAGTGCAGTGTACGCTCCTTAGTGTGCCACGGTCATGGTTGTATGACTGCATAGCCCCTCCCATACAGATTAGGACCACCTCCACCCCATGACTAAGGTCTGGAACAGAAATAAGGTTTAAAGTATCTTTTGATATGCTTTCTGGTATTATTATGAAATACTTGTTTTCATCCCTTTTTCTGGGCATTTCAGGCATAATGAGATGAACCCCACGCATACTAAAATATTTTTTAGGAACATAGTGAGGCTTCATTCTGCAATAAATTGTTGTGAGTGGACCTTTGATGACAAAAGGAATACAAGGAACCACTTGCCTGAATGCAACTGAAGAATTTGCACTTTCCTTTTTAAAAGTGGATTACAGTAATATCTAATGGAATAAAACATATTTAAGTATTTAATTTCCCCTAATGAAAAAAACAAAGATCCGGATTTGCTCATGTGTGTTACAACACTACCTTCTAAAACAACTAATGACTTAAATTAGTTTTCTTGTGCAGATAGTAACATCATAGTACTCAGACAAAATAACCATTTCTACAAATTCTTTTAGTAGAACAGGATTTTTAAAACATAAAATGGTCCAGTGACATTGTCACTGGAAAATTCCAACAGAAACAAAGTAGTCAAATAAGTGTTGTGTCTTACCATGATGTTTGTATTGGCTAAACCATATCTGATATGGAAGACACCTAGCATTTGAAAAGCAAAATTTCAGTATTTACATTTTATTTACACACTAAATCACCAATTAAGAAAAAAAAAATCATTATATAAATAAGTTACTAAAATCATATAAAGACTCCATCAACATGAATTGGTAACAATCAGTTAGAAGTAGATTGAAGTAGTATTCCTGGGCCAACTTTTTCATTTTAGAATCACATTTTTCTTTGAATTCATAGGTGTATATGTCCACACACATATGTATATGTGAACTCTAAATAGGTAGTTTATTAAACTTTAGTTTGTTATCAAAAGGTGGTAAATATTTTCCCCCTTGACTTAGAGTTGCACTGTATTAAATTAAGCACAAAGATTTATGAAAATACTTCATTTACTACACCAATTATTTATCTTTATTTCAAATGGATAACTTGAAGTTGTGAATGAATAAACAAGTATAGGATTGGGACCTTTTATATTAACTTGTAACAAAGGTATAGAATACATTTCTTTCAGACCCCAGTTTACTTTGTCTCCATTAAACTTACATGAGCATGTACCCATTAGATATCAGTATTTCCAGTACTGAATTATCATATTCTCCAGTGCCATCTTCATTTCTGTACTTTCAAACAAAAATACATACACTTGTAAAACGAACTTTGATTCATCCAACATTACAAATGTAATAGTTCTTTAATAAGCTTGAGAGAGGTATTTTAAATCTGTATTAAAGTCAGAGCATTATTCAGGAAATCCTAAGACTTGGAAGGATTCGAGTGCATTTGTGTAAGATAATATCCTTTTGTGCAAATAATATCCATCCAGAGCTGAAAGGGTGTGTTTATATGTCACGGGGCATTTAAAGCTAGCTGTGTCCAACTGTATGGCTGAATCCTGAAGTCCACAGACAAGGAATGCTTCCTCTAAAAATGAAAGGATTTTTGTCCAAGTACTGAGGAGCAAAATGACATGAGTAGGAAAAGACATCAGAAATAAATGCTATTATCCCATTCTATGATTATTCAGTTTTACCTGTACAGAGGAAAACCAGAAAATTTTTCAGACTAGTACATTCTCTTTCACCAAACACCCCTTCACAACCCACAATTAAAATATTTCCAGTAAATCTGGTGGTGGTGGTGGTGAGCATTGGTCTCCAGCAAAGGGCCCTTCATCTGAACATCAGCATTTTCCCCCATGCTCATCCAAAAAGGTTGTTTTTAAAAGCCACTCCAGTTCAGTGCGTCCACCTGGAAATTCCTCACCCCAGCAATGCTTTCACAGCATCAGGTGTTTCAGTTCCTGTGATGCAGCCTATTTACACCCACAGACATGAACAATAACAGTAACTCCAACAAGTGTCCCATGTCTGACATATCCACTGGGGCAAGGGGGGAGACAGGATAGCCACCTCTGTGGGTTTGTTTTAAGGCACCTCTCCTGCGAGGTGGCATTTTGCAGTCCTCCTCCCCACCATCCTTAAGGAAGGCAAAAATAAAAACCCAAAACGTGTGGTTTTTTTCAATGGTCACTTCATCACAAATCACTGGCTGCCTTCCTCTCAGTGCAGGCCTAAGCATAAACTCCAGTCTTGTTCCGCACACCAGAAGGGAAGAGAAAAGAAACTCGGACAGCAGCTGAAGGGGGGGAGAAGGAGAGAGACTCAGTTGTGCCCGCCGCTGCCAGATGAGGTAGGGGGGGGGGAGCCGCTCCAGCTGCAGTGGAGCTGAGAGGGGATCGGTGTAGAACAGCGCAGTAGCGGCGGCGGAAGCGACGCTGGTTTGAACGAGTGAGAAAGAGGCAGCACAGGGAAAGGGGAGGCTGTTGGTGTTTGGCGCCGGTGGAGGGAGTCATTCCTGCAGCTGCACTTCCGGTCGGCATTTTGTTCTGAGGGAGCGAGAGAGAGAGACACACAGGATCCGATCCTTTCCTTTCCCCTCCCCCTCTTCTTCCCCCCCCTACC
>NW_009647484.1:88361-109885 GCF_000708025.1 Charadrius vociferus | reverse complement strand
CTCCTCTGAGGAGGGAGGGGGCGGATTTCTCTCCCCCTCTCTCCGATTCTCGTTGGATTCTCGTTGGATTCTCGTTGGATTCTCGTTGGATTCTCGTTGGATTCTCGTTGGATTCTCGTTGGATTCTCGTTGGATTCTCGTTGGATTCTCGTTGGATTCTCACGCCGATTTGTTCAGGTAATCCCCCCTCCTTGTCTCCCCTTCCCCTCCCTGCTCTCTCTAGCAGCGGGCCGGGCCTCCTAGCCTAGGCGGCCCAGCGTTGCTGGGAGCAGAGGGGATTAGCTGTTACCCGGGGTAGAGGGGAATAAGTGGCAACCAGAGGTGTTTATTTTGCAGCCCTCCTTCCTGCTTGCTTGGGTTTGGTGGAGGAGATTGGTTCCTCCTGGGCTGCCTGGAGGCCTAGGCCTGGTGGAGAGCAGAGGCCCGCCGGCCAGCGCCTTTACTCTAGCTCGGGGATTAGAAAGGCGAAGCGGCTTCTCAGTGACAGGCCTCAACTCGGAGAGGAACAGGAGGAGGAAACAATACAATTAGCGCTGATCCCTTGCCATATTTACAACTTCACTAGGGCAAGGAAGGAAGGTCCTAGCGCAGACGGCCCTCTGAAGCGAGTAAGGAGTAAGTGGGGGAATAGGGGAAGAGAGACAATGTAAATACCCAGAAAATACAACTTCTCTTCGCTATTACCTTCTCCTAACCATCTCCCTTCTGAACATTCAAAAGTTCGAATTCACATGGATTTATAATGTGCAGAGATTTAATCTCTAAATAATATAACGATTGATTAGTGTGTTAATCAGTATATTTATAGCATAAAACTAGTGCTTGTGGGATGATTGACACAACATGGACACCTGCAGACCCAGGAAATACAGATAGACAAGCATATTGTTTCAGGTACTTGACACGATCTCAAATGTTTATGTGCTGTATACGTTACAGGAATATGTATTAAATTCAGATGCAATACTATTTTATTCTCTTAACAAAGAGAAAATGGGAGAGAGGTTGTGTGTAAAGTGCTATGTTTATGACATTTCAGTGGCCAAGGTGAACATGAGATTTTACCCTAAGTACTTGAGAATCAAGAATAAATTTAATTAAATGAAAAGTGAGGAGCACTTAAAAAGTGTCATCCTTTCTTGTCGGGCAATATAATTTTAAGATCCTGAGGTTGTTATTGGCTGTTTGTGTCCATGATGTTTGAATATGTAATTAGGTGTCATTTTAACAGGTCAAATGTGTTTTGTAAATGACAGCTGATTAAGTGTCAGGTCCTTATAAATGGTAGCTAATTTACAGTAAAGTAAATCTTTGACTTACTGTGTGGTAGAGTTGAGAGTGTTACTAAAAATTGAGGTAGATTTAAAACAAACACCCTGTGAACTAATAAAAATACTCCTGCAGAAATTACATAATTGAGGGAATTTTTCAGATGCCAAGTTTCATCTTTCATATAGAAAGGAAATTTATAAATGGCAAACAAGTACAACATTACATAATTTGTCTATTTTTCAGTAGGTTTTTTAGTTTTTCAGGTGGATCTGTTGTAATAATAAGGGGTTCATGTATCTAATAAAGTAACTTTCTGGTATATTGTGTTTTATAAACTGTGCTATCATGTCTGAGTGCTTGATACGTGTTTTAAAGGGTGAAGTTAATATAGCTGTCTCATAGAAGGTGTGTTTTTAATGTTGTAAATCCTTGTAGTAGTCAGTAGCGTGTCCGTGATTTGTATTGGTCAGGGAGCAGTTTGAATTTTAAAAAGCCTGAAGATCCTGCTGAGCCCCAATTCCGGCCTCCCTCCCTCCCACTAATCTCCCGTTCCTGTCTTTGTGCTGCCTGGTCCTGTTAGACGCTGTTTGCAACAGGGCCTCAGGCCTATGTGGTGGAGAGGAATCATTTAAACTTTGAAAAAGCAGCTTTTTATTTTTAAACTTTGTGAATTGCAGAGGGAGCCACTAGTTGTTTCTAACTCTCCTTGTCTCTGTGTGTAGCTGAATTGCTGTTTCGTTTTGATCCATAGCGTAACTCAGCTTTACAAGAAAGAAAGGACTGTACAGAAGTAGTTGTAGTTCTTGGGTAGTTTTCATCATCAGGAAGCGACATGAGCTGTAGCGTTTCTTTTGTCGACTGTTTCAAACAGCTCTCATTTTAACAAAAATGGGTTTGTTAAGCTAATAGTAGTGAACTTCCTGACTTAATTTTCATTGAGGAGGTTTGCTTTAAATATACCAGATAAGAGCATGAAATGAGCTACTGTGGTTATGCAGTTCCTGTCAAGTTTATCTTGTTAGGGTTGTGTTTATGGTGCTCCTTTTTTTTTTCTTTATTTTTTTCTCTTTCTTTTCTTTAATCAGAGAGCATGCACTTTTCTGGTATGAAAAATAGGTGTATTTATAGAGGGAAATTTAAGATGCTGCCAATTTGTAATGAGTTTTTCTTGGGTTTGTTCTCCTGAGCCATATGTGGTTAATCCTGAATTAGTTGTATTATCACAGTTTATGTAGTTGTAAATTTCTTTATGTCAGAAAAATATATTTAGCATACAGAAATACTTAATGTGGAAATGTTTATAAGATGACTTATTTTTGATTTAGACAGTATTTTTAGCACACTTAAGAGAGTGTGTGTGTGAAGCAGGACTGTCACTTTCATACTTCTTTTCCCCCTAGTGTTAGGAGTTTATACTGGCCTGCTGTTTATCACAAGAGCTTAAGGAGGATGTAGTTATTTTATTCATGTTATAGAAATACAAATTTAATTATTCTCGAGGTATTAGTTGTAACAATTATTTTAACTGAAAGAGGAAAATATTTTCTTCTTATTATCTTTTATTTTGTGCTTTTGACTACCTTGTACATTTTTAATTTGTTTCCTGTGTACAGGTTTTTTTTTTTTTTTTTCTTTTTAGCTTTTGCTATCTTTTAAAGCTCGTTTTGTACTTTTTTTAAACCATTTTTTACATTTTGATTTAGGAGAAACAGCACACGATCAGAGAAGCAAAATTATACCACTAAAACCATTTGCAGATCCCTGTTCTACATGAGTACGTGTACCCCAGTGCAATCTCATTGCATGTTTGAGACTCCATGTACATTAATGTTCGTATGACTCTTGCAGAATCAAGATGGTTCTAACCCAAGGAAATGGCTGTGTTTTTTTGTTGTGTATGATGATTAAGGTAATACAGCCTTAATCCTAAATGTTTCATGTATATATTCCTCTATAATATAAACAAACTATATTTTGAAGGATACTAGATGAAAAATAGTCAAAGTGTGAATTGATTTGAGTCAGGAATTGGTATAACAAGTTTCCTATTGCAATTTTCTGTGTGTTCAGTGGCAAGTGTGGTACTTTAATGTGTGTATTATGTTACAAAGAGTTAAAGACATGATATTGAATTTATATTAACATTTACTTCATAACTATTGCACAAGAAATGCAAAGTTGGGGGGCAATTGCTAGTAACTAGAAGGAAAAAATATACTTCTATTCTGAATAGACGTAAGAAAGGAATTAAGTCTTCAAATCCAGAAATTTATGCTTTCTAGGAATTATTCTGGAGTATATAATATTCATCAATGTGTGGACATTTTGACAGCAATTATGGTCATACTTAATTGGAAAAATATGAGTCATGATAACTTTAGAGTTTGATGTCTGGTACATGTGTGGTGGATCATCCAGTGTTAGAACAGCTATCTAGTGTCGCAAAATACATCACTAGAAATATTTAACACTTGAAAACACTGTCCATTTCAATATGGTACTGCTTATTTATCTTGCCTTTCATATGCCTTTATTAGAAGTAATACAGGTTAGGTTAGCTTCTGATTTTGAATCATCAGCAGTAATGAGCACTCAATTGCACAGAGGTACCTATAAGGAAATGCTCGAAATTGGGATGTGTGTGTATCATTGCTAATAACCCTGTATAATAATGATTCTTTTTAATAATCGAAAAAATAAGTCCTTTTGAAATGACAGTTGTTAAGGATTGTATTCTAAAACCCTTTAATATAATTAATTTATATTTGTGTTTTTATTTTATTAGTGTTACGTGCATACTACTTCATAGCTGATCCTGACGTCCAAAGTATGTGGGAAAGAAGTGTTTTATATTGACGTATGCTATACTCCAGGAGTGAGGAGATTGTGCAGGACCGATGTGTCTCACTTTCTGTCCCTACTGTTCGCTATGGAAAATCTCACTAGGAAAAGGGAGGGGAGAAAGGATTTTGGCCCAACTGTTTGTAGAAACTAAAAGGAATTCCAGTCAAATTGAACATAGTTGTTGATACTGTACTTGAAGGCGACTGCTTGATTCACACAAATAACTAAAAAAACCCCAACACGTTGAAGAACATTTTTCATGTTAAACTCTAAGTCAGGAAAAAATTCTATAAAAGTTGGTTTGGGTTTTTTTTGCTTTTAGTATGTGTATCGATTGGTTCTAAGTGGTTTTTCAATCAGAGATCTCAAAATTCTTTATATGGGTAGATATTTTCATTTTTCAGATTATTGCTGTGGCTTGATTTGAAGTACTTTGTTTCTTGCAGGAGTGTGTATGTGTAGACATGCAATGTATTTTACAGGAACAGTGTTAAAAAGCACTAGGCTGCAAAGTCAGGGACTTAGATAAGGAAATAGCAGACTAAGATTGCAGAAACAAACATAATCCAGCCCCCTTCTCCATACATTGGGCCTTTAACTACATTACTGTATTTCTCTCTTACCCTCATGGCCCCAATTCAATGCCCCATACAGTGCATGGGAAATCGTAGCTGACTGGTATGCTGTTATAACCTAGTTGATATATTTGTTTTTCTTTGTCATTTAGTGTGCAGCCTATACTGCTGTATACCATCCAAATCTTTTGTGAATGCTGAAGTGTTTTCATCTATTCATTTGTAGGGATTATCTCAAAATACATATCTGCACTTCACAAATATTAGAGATTTTTTTTTTGCACATTTGTGAAATGTTATTTCCATTTTACATGGAAATGTTATTTCTGTTTTACAGATGGAAGACTGAAATTGAGTCAAATAGTGAGTTTGAAAATTGCTTATAAATTTCGTGTAATTTGATGTGCTTGATTCTTGAGTTTTTAGAGTTACTTTACAGCACTTAGGAAGTTCATAACATTGTTTTCTTTGACTTTATTTGTGGTTGTGTGCGCCCTGCATTTCAACAAATCAGGCTCATTGTTTCTCATGGTGGATTCCTAAGAAATACAGAATGGGTTTTTGCTGATGACCTTAAACATCTATTCAGTTTCAGCTGTCTTGATAATGCCGAGAGCTAGACAAGAATAGATTTCCTGTTCTGAAAAATTAAAAAGAATCATGCTCCATATTGTGAAGAAACGAAAATCTCTTAAAGTTTATCAGGAAGAAGAGACAACAACTAGACAATTACCCAAATCCTGCAAGTAATTAAATGGCTTGACTGCAGTGTTGGAGACAGAGATTCAAAATATTACATTGTTAACTTCCAGCAGGAACTAGCAACCCTGGAGAGTATCGTAAGCGTTGGTTATTGGCTGTTAGGGATAAAACTGGCTCTTAAACTGATAATTGTTGCAGTTGATGTAAACTGGTTGAATGGAAACCTCTGCAGCCTAGTGGTCAGACCATTTAATTGTGATGTCAGTCTGTTGTCCAGCTGCTGTTCAGCCTGCTTAGGAAAGCGAGACTGTTCAGAGGTGTAGTAAGCGTGTTCCTCGCCAGAACATTGCTTTTGGGATGTAGGAAGTCCAGGTTCAAATGCCTGATCTGTATCAGGCAGAGAAGTTCTTGAGCTTTTCCTCCCCTATATGGCTTTTTATGTTCTAATCATATGCTCTATGCATGACCCAGAGGCTGTGGGTATATTATGGAACAGGTAGGGTTTTTTTTTGTTTGTGGTTTTTTTTTTTTAAGAGTTGTTTTTTACAAACTGTCAGTTTCCAGCAAAAGATCTCTTGGATGGGAAACTTTTAAAAATTGATTGGATTTATTAACTACATTTTATTCAAATTCCTTAGTAAAAAAAGTGTAACGTCCCAAAGAAGACATCTTCTTTTACTGTGTAACTCTGATTTGTTTCATGACATATGTCATGTGCCATATATGAGGCAGGGATCCTGTCAATAACAAAACCAATATATGAACATTTAATGAATGACCATTATCGTGCACAAGAGACTGAATTGTAGGTGTAAGCAACCATAATTCTGACATTTCTTAATACCTTAATGCTTGGGTTTATAGTTCTAACCTTTTTTTTCCTCTTTTTTTATAATTAATTTATCAAGCTCCTTGAATGTAAACGTGTCTGTGATAGTACAACTCTTATCTCTCATGTTTAAACTAACAATCTCTCCTCTATGTTGACCAGGTACTCAGAAAGGATGAGGTTACAAATACTTTGTCTCTGAAATTTTGTTTTAAGGTCTTAGGTTTTAATAGAGACTGGAAAATAACATATCTTGCTTCCTCTTTTTCTTCAGATATGCTTTCTGGATATTAATGATAGGGGGAAAGTTTAGAGAGCCTTCATCGGATGCTACGTACAGCAACTACCTTAGCAGCTATAGAAAAAATAAGATGGAACATGGTTTTTGCAGTCTAAAAGCTGAGGAAATTTTGATAAGACTCTTAAGACTGGTGAGAACTCATGGACAGTGCTTTGTGGAGATCTAAAATCAGTTTAACTTCAATTTTGTTTTCTGAAGGGAAAATTAAAAATGTGCCTGATGATTTGTCTGTTAAATTCCTTGTTCAAACTAAGGAGAAATGATTGCTTTTTACTGTAGTGGATGCTAGTGTGTGTGTGTTTGTTTTTTTAATAATGGGAAATTAATTTTCTTCTACTAGTACTCTTAGTGATAATTGGTTCTTCCTGGCAGGTTCCTTAAAAACTTGAGGCATAACCTGTAACATTGAAAAACTTCAATGTATCCTATTAAAATTTGGCAGTTATAAGCAATTGAAACATTGCTTAACAGAGTTGCTAGTCAACTTTAACAATGCATGTTTCTCCCTGCTTATTTTGTATAGGTGAGACTAGTAGTGACTCCTCTCAGTTTCTTGACACTTATTATTTAAAGGCATGGATTTTACTTCTGACTTTGCTAAACTTCAGTCAGTTGGGCTGAAATCTTCCATGCTGGATGACTGCCCTTTATTGACAGACTTAATAAAGCTTAAATCCAAAATAGTTCACTGGCTCCTAAGGGTCATGTTAGAGGAAAAAAATGTTTAAAAATTTTTTTCTGACCATTTCTTCAAGTCATTCAAACACCCCCATTCTTTGGGAGAGGAACTTAAAATTTGATTGAGGTGACTTTTTGCATTAGGGATGTGTATTTTGTTGCCATTTGAAAATCTGTCCAAAAATTGGGCAAGTTATTAGAGTCTGAAAAATTATCTGATTGTAGGCATTAAAGTTGAAAAAATCTGTATGTGCAACAGGACTTTCCTAGTAAGTATGGTTCTAAGCAGTGAGATGTGGTACAGACTCTTAGTTTTCTGGTGTCCATTCCCTGCTTATCCACAGTTCTGATTTGTTTGAATGTGGAAAATACAAGAACTGAGGTTGCAGGTGGCTGGAAGGGTGAACACATGGAGGAGAAGAGTGGTGGACTGGAACCAGACTTACACAGATGGGGAGGGAATGGGAGTTTGAAGGGCAGGAAGTGGGAGGAGAGTAGGAGTTTGGAGTTCCTAAGGAAATAATGACTGAACTGAGAGGGCTGGATAAAAGAGCTGGTGGGGCAGATACAAGTGTCCTTAGTGAAGATACAGGAAGAGCTGTGAAACAGCCTTAGCAAGAAACTGAGACAGAAGGGTACTCTGGAATTGGTTGTACAGTCAAGGGAAAAAGTTTAGGGATGAGAATGGGTGGGAAGCGTGTACTGAGAAAGACCAGAGAGGGGAAGAGGAGCTTGAGAAGCCAGAAGAACAAAATGAGGATTGGCTGGGCAAAGAAGCATTATTTCACACATAGGAAGTCATTGTTTGAATTGTCTTTTTTTTTTTTAAGAAAATCACATAGTTAAAAAAAAAAGCTCAGAAATGTGGAATCCTCTTGTAAGAGCAAACAGTAGGGAATTCTGTAGTTCAGATTACTTCTGTAGCCTGCATTGGGCATCTTTATGAATCTTTGTCTGTCATCACTATTTTTTCCTACAACAGGATGCCTGTTTCATTGACTGTGTGGAATGAATGTAGCCTCCTTAATAGAGATTTTCTTAAAAAAAAACACAACACAAACCAACCCCAAAACAAACCCACCAGGTTTTATTAATGTCTCCTAGGATTGGCTTTAGATATTGTTGATCCTGCTTTGGGGAAAAGGGATAGACTCTTGAGATTGCTTCCGGTCCTGTCTTTTATGATTAAATATTTTGATTTCTCTTTGGTGTTCAGTGTGTACCTTAATCACTTCACATCATTAAACCCTGCTCCAGAGACAGAATTCTTAATTTCCTCACAGGCTTTTCTGTGATGTGTATTGTAATATTGGAATGCTTCACAAACACTTATTTGTTTAATTTGTTTAATGGTTTTGAGGACAGTATGTAATCATACATATTGGGAACTGAGATGCAAAAGTTGGTCTTTATAACTTTGGAAGTCCAACTGGAGCAACTGTAGGACCTAAATTTTAAATTAACTTGACTTTTTTTTTTGTATCATAACATGTGTGATAATATTAGAACAGATTTTGTTAATTTTGGTTATAAATATGACTAATCAGTGCTGCTTCAAATTGGGCTTCGGAGCATGCAGGAAGAAAGGAAAACAGAAATATTTACTGTTAGTAACAGAAATAGAATCAGATTCCCAAGGCATTTTTCTGTTTCCTGCTATCTGATCTGCAGCCTCTTTCACTTCATACTTCTCTTTCATTTTTACTCGAAGTTGGAGAGTCATGTATACAACAGACCGTACAGCCTTATGAATAGCCTCTGATTCATTTCCAGAGCAGGTCCTTCCTGTAAGCTGAATGAAGATTGGGCCAGGGAGTGGGTGAGGAATGTTATGTAATAATATAATCTAAAGACTGTGTTGGAGTTCTTGAGTGCAAGGGGCTTTTATTAACTTTTGATTGACTTTGTAAATGTGATCTTTCAGCCAGGGGGCATTGGATTTCCTGGTAAAAGTCTAGAAAGCTTTGAGTTGATACACAGAAAAAGTAATGTTTGAGTATTTTTTGATATCAACTTTTCTGTGTTGAACGTTCTGTTTTAGAGGGCTTTTTAAAAGTCAGATTTTCAGCATCATTTTTAATTATATGAATTTTAACATATGGAAATGCATTTCAATATATCTTTTTAAGCATTGCCTTGTAAACCAGCTGTCACAGTACAATAAGTAAAAATTGTGATTTCTGCATCATAAAAAGGAATTGGCGTGAGATCAAAAAGGGGCTTTGTTGTTGTGATACTGCTCAGGTCAGCCCCTGAGTGTCAGTCACAAGTTTGAGATGTGTGAGCATGCAAAATGGAACTCTGAACTCCTGTGGTGCTGAGCAAAGGATCCATATTGGTTAGTCAATAGAAAACATTGAAGATATTTTTACTCTCCTGAAAGAGAGTTTAAATAAATTTACTTGATAATCATATTTTCTCTTTCAGGCTTTTTCCCTGTTCTAATTAATTTTCTTTGCACTGTGATGTAGTACTCCTTCAACAAGAGAAGGGAATGCTTGCTACCCCATAAAATCTTAGAGCCAATTGAAGACTCTAATGGATAGTAACAAATGCATGTTTGAACCTCCTGCTACTGAGGAGGATGATAGAATCTGGGTGTCTGAGATCCTGAGCAAGTGTCCTTCCTCTGTCCTGCTGATATTTTGAATAAAGGGGTGGAGGCGGTGGCTAGTATGCAGTGCAAATTACTCAGTTTTCTGTGTTAGGCATGTTTAAAGCATCTGTGTACGACTGGACTTTCCTACTCTGAGGATCTTGCCCAGGCTTAGGTGTAAAACAGATGTTGAGCTGCTTGGTTCTGCAAAAATAGTGGCAGTTCTGACATACGCTGAAGCAAAGCTGTAGGTGAACTTTCCTGGTGATAATTTAGGTGACTAATGGCTTAGAGTTGTAGGAACACACTGTGCACTCTAAGGTCACTATTATAAAAGTTTATTTAAAGTTATGGCTCTGCATATTTACTCTGGTAATTCCCTCTAGTTTTATCTAGCATGATGTGAAGTTTAGTCATGTTATTTACAGAAATAGATCATTTATTTTTACTGTGGAAAATATAATTAAAATATTTTAGGAATTGCAATAAAAATTATATAGTTTAAAAAAACTGTTTTGTCTGTAATTCTCTAAATATCCTTACACGAATGTTTACTGCAAGGTAAACATTCTCAGTTTTCATATCACACTGTAATCTTAGCCTGCAACCTGGAAGAAGAATAATGAAAGCTACTTATTTAATTTAGTGACATGTTAAATAATTATCTTGAATTAATAGACTTCAGAATAGGAATTATCTCTTTTTTCTGTAAATGTTTGTTTATTCCTGACAAATCCTTTTTCTAGGCTCAAAGTAGACATGATGTCATGGGATTAAGCAAAGTCTTAATCACATCTTGATAAATAATTAGCCAATGAAGTCTTATAAAAAGCTCTGTAGATGGATTTCTGAAGATTCAACATAACTTGTTAAGTTCTGGCAATTTGAAGTTATTGCATGTTTAGCCACAGTGAATATTCAATTGTATATATGTAGCCTGTGGCAATTGAACATAACTTGATTTAATTTAACTCTGTTTCGTTTCGTTGCTGGCTAAGGAAGGTTGAATTAGTTTGCATTTTTCATGGGCTAAGTGTATATGCGCAATTATTGAAAGTCAGTTGATGCACAGTAACTTGAGAGTATGGGCTAATCAACTTGCCCAAATGTGGCTGGGACTCTGTGTAACCCTATGTGAATTTTGGGACAGACCAATATTTGTCTGAATCAAACAAAACTGTTGAAGGTCTCTGACCTGCACCTAATTACAGGTGTAAATTTGAACAAGTGTGGGAAGGACAGTAAAAATGGATGAAATATCTCATTGTAAAATAAACTATTTTTGAAATCCTGTTAGAAGATATCATAGAGCTTGTTATAGATATATGCAGATAACTATTTTAAGTAAGAACAAAAAAACCCCTCATCTGTGTTATGATCATGAAGCTTACATGCTTATGCTATTTTGTAATGAAAACCAAAGAAAAATTAGAAGATAGATGTAGTTTAGTTTTCAAAGTGACCCTATAGAAATAGCAACAAAGACGTAAAACTAGCTGTACAGAACTTTGTCATTTTTCTAATAAAACCTCTGACCTTGATAGAAAGAATTCAGTTTAGTTTCACATGCATGGTTATGAAAAATAAATATTCTGTAAATCAAGTTGCATACAGGCTCATTAGTGGAGTTGTGCTTTAAAATGATACTTCTGCAAATGCATTGCCTTCAGTGGATTTACATAGGTATAATTACTTGAAACTGATATATGTCAACATATTTTCTTCCTGAAATAAGTTAGACTTTCAGTTGGACTTTTAATAGGTTAGTCTCTAAATCTTAGGGTAGTCAAATATAGTAAAATATTTATTCACTGAACTAGATTATAAATTGGTGTACACAAGACTATTTAAGAAGCATTTTAGTTTTTCTTTAAATAATATATAACTTTGTAGATTAGATTTACCCTATTAAGACCAATAGTAGCTTTAATGATTCTGTCATAGTTACTTAGCATTGTTCTTCTGGTTGATTATGACAACCCCCAAATTATTATTAAGCATTTTATGAATCTTTGTGAGTGTCCTGGTTTGAGGTACAACAGAACCAATTTTCTTTTCAGTAATTTTACTGTTCAGCTAAGCCTCCTCTAACAGCAGCGTCTGCTTCTAGCAGATAAGGTCTGATGTTTATAGTTAATACCAAGGCATGGTATGCAGAGAGGCTCCTGCTTATACTTATTGCTATAACAACCAAGGCCAACCAACTTTGTTATGTGCCCCGTTGGAGGGTCGGAAGTGGAAAAGCATAGTGGGGTCCCACCTGCAAGGAGGAGCAGACAGGACAGGTGACCCAAAACTGACCAACAGGGTATTCCATCCCAGCTGCCTCATGCTCAGTATAAAAGCTGAGGGATCAAAGGGGTCAGTCTTTTTCTTCAGTGGCTGTCATCCAAGGAGGACTGTCTGTCTGCCTTTGATCCCGATCTGTGCGTTCCTGACTTCAGTTCCCATCTGTTGCTGAGTCTAGTCTGGGACTAGTGTCAGCCGGTGACATGATTGTCATCCTGGGAGCTCGATAAGGTTTTGTATATATTTCATTATTTTCTTATAAATATTATTATATTTTATTTTCTTTTTTATTATTAATATTTCATTAAAGTAGTTTAGTTTCTTTTTCAACCTGTAAGTTCTTTCTCTCATTTTCTCTCGTCTCCTCTGAAGGGAAGTGCTCTTCCTTCTCTGAAGGGGAGAGAGGTAAAAGAGAGCATCTGTTGTTCATTGTAGTGGCCAGCCCAAACCACAACAGTGAGTTAAAGATTTTTGTAATTTTTTGGGCTGGGGTGGGTTGTGGCCTGCAGTGCTAATTGCTAAGATGTAGTGGTAGGTTCCCACTTGTGATTTCTTTGCAATAACTTTCTGAATATAGTTTAATAAATTCAGTGCTCATGTAGCTTACTAATATACTCACCAGCAGTATGTTAATGTAGATGTTAATTAGCTTCAGATAACTTGAGAGAATTTTTATAATCACCTGTGTAAAAGGCTTATATACATGGTTGGGTAATAACCCAGATACTTTTCTACTGAAAAGGACAGTCATGCTTGAAAACTTGCCTTAAAATCTTTTAGAAATAAGAAACGCCTACTTGACAGCCAATGTCTTAGAAGATCTAGAAAAGGATGTTTGCTGTGAGTAAGCACTAGGAATAATTAGCAGTAGTGGGAGCTCAAGTTCTTTGTAATACAAACCTGGAAAACACAAATGTAAATGAATCTTGGATAATGTGAAATAGCAGTTTAGTACTATATGGAATACTTCTGTCAGTATAAATTTGTGTCTCAGATATAGATATTATAATTTGTACCAAAGCATGCAGACAGTCATGTCAAATGTATGGACTGGGAAAGCCACTTGTGGTTCTGCAAGCTTTAATTTATGGTCTCCCATGGCAACTGTTAAAGAGAGAAAAAAGGATTATGAATTGAGATGTGTCCCTGGATCATGTCCTGTGAGTTTAATGTGAAGAGTTTAAGTAGTGGTTTTTTCTTTTTTTTTCTTTTTTTTTTTTTTTTTTTTTAAGAGGGATCAGCCTGTTGTCACAGGAACAGATCTTTTCCTTATTGCTACTTCTTAGCTGCTCTCCTCTCGGTTCTATGTTTTATCACAGAGGTTGGTGGTGAGTTAGATATCACACTACTGGAAAACAGAACAGGAACTCAGTAGTTTGAAAGCCTGTGTGAATAGCTAGCAAAAGATAGTGTCCCTACCCATATAGGTGCCTCAGCATCACATCAAATGAAAAAAAGGAAAGACAGGGAACTGAGAACTAGCTACTCCTTATTACTACTTGAGTGTATATGTCAGTCTTGATGCAAGTTTAAGGTAGTTGAGGCCTGATCCATTTCAGCTGCTTCTAGTCTTTGTTTAAATGGCATGTGAATGAAACTAGAAGGGTATCATGCTTTATTTTTAATGCTTCTGTATTGCCAGAATATTCCCATAAAGAAAAGATGTATAGTCTCTAGGTCTCCTTTGTGCTAAAGTAATTTCCAATTTGGAAAAAAAGTAAATTGATTCTATTCCTTCTACAATAGCAAAGCTGCAGAGAACTGTGAATTTTCTCCAAAATGAGCCTGTGACTTGTGAAATAATGTTAATGTTTCACATTAGAAAGATTTGGCTACCTCTCTAAAAGGTTGAGTATATATCACCTGTATCCCAGGGAAGACTGCAAAGATCAGCTTTAGTTTTCCCTCGCAGGTACTGCCATATATATATATAAAGCAGTGCTGTGCTTCACATCTTACTTTGTACATACTCATTTTCATTTGTCAGTGAATGATGGTAGGCAAACAGCTATAACTGTATTTTTCTCATAACAGGATGACCTGAAATATATAACACTTATTTTAGGATATTTTAAAGTGTTTAATTTTTTAAGTAATTAAAAGATATAGTGATGATAATCCTATTTCAGTGGGGTTTTTATGTTTTTTTTTCAACATATGTAAAACTTTGTGATACTTCAAATATAATTTATCTGCATTTTAAAATCCATCCCCTTGCTAGAAAAAAGGGATACTTCATTGCAACTTGTTGCAGTTTAACAAAATATGAAAATAAAGTACTCGACATGCAATTGTGTAAACTCTAAAACTAAAAAAAATAAGCATGACTGAGTAATCTAGTCTTCAGTTTATTTATTGACTTGATTTATCTGCATGATCAATTGTGGTTGTTTACATATCTGTAGCATATAGGTCACAGTTCACCTTTGCCTTAGCAACAGCCTACAGATTCAGTGTGGATTGTCTTGGTGTGATCCTGTGAGGACTGATCTAACTTCATGGAGCAGTTCTTGGGCCTTCTCCATATGTCTATAACACAGTCACCTTGGCAGTTCAGTCAGTAACTTGGAACTGTGTCCCTGGCCTAAGACTTGCTTGTCTTCTATTTTAGCATATCAGTTTAGAATTTAGAGATGTATTTATAGGATGCATGTGGATTTTTATTTAATCAATAGAATGATATCTGCAACTCATACAAATAAAAAAAAAATTCACAAATGGGAAAATACAATTTTTGCTGTTTCAGTCATTAGTTGATGACCACTTTTCTCATATTGGAAGGTGTTACTTACTCTTATAAACCATGAAAAAATATTTGTCATATATTAATGAATAGTGAAGTAGTAGCAGTGCGTTTATCCTCTCTGAGATTTTACCAGTCACTTCTTTGAAGAAGTAATTTTAAGAGCACTTTTTTATTTTACTGTGTAGTTTTTTGCCATATTTTTAATTTGTCAACCTCATTATCTCCTTGCTTTTGTAAGTGAGAGCTTGTATATGTGATATAATTTGAATATGCTTTCTGGAAAGGCCACATGAATACTTCAGTAACTGAAGTAGTTGGAAACATGTTTAACTAAAAATAAGCTGCTCTTATGCTGAGACTTAGATTTCTGCATGTCTTTGTTATTTTTAATATTCTACTTAGGATAAAAAGCTCTTTTTTTTTTTTTTTGTTTCATTAGTAAAGGCTTACTCATCTCTTCCCCCCCTTCCCACCCAATTTTGCAATTGGATGTTTAATCACTAACTCTCATAAGGCAGTGAAGAAGCCACATCATGAAAGACCTCTCTGGGGGGGGTGGATTTTAAAAAAATATTGTCCTGTTTTATTTTGGAGCATTGACAGAAGAGGTTGTTTGGGTGGAGTACAAATGAGGCTGGCTTTCTCTGGGTTGTGTGTTATAACAGATGAGCAAATGAGAGCTTTGCAAGTGTGTGAGGTGAACAAGATGGAAAGACTCTAGTCCCTTTCTCACCTTGCAAAATATGAACAGACATTTCAGCTTGGGTGAGTTAGGTAAGTTTGTGGGAGAAAACTTGATTTCTGAGGAGGCATGTTTGTTTGCTGATTTGCAATAATTTAATTGTTTGTTTTAAAGTATTGCAGTGTTTTGATTAAAAATATTTATACATGATTTAGGAATACTGACTTTCAAAGTGTGTTCCTAAAATAGGTCCTGGGAAATGTTTTGGCTGATTGGAAGATGTTAACAGCTTACAAATTTTAGTGTAATAAAAGATAGCTCTGCATGGATCTTTTTGTTTCAACACACCTCATTTCCTTGGCTTTTGGGGAAGTACGGATTAGCATATCTGAATATGTTGTCTTGTTTGCTTACTTGTATTTAGTTTTAGCAATAATGTGTATTAGTGTGAACCTTTTCTCTGTATGGTATGTTGTAGGGTTTTCAATGATATTCTACTCCAAAGCAAAATAAAAACAATATATGGCATCTCTGACCAAATTTCTAGAAAAGTTATGTCAGTAAAAATATTTAGATTGACATTTGAAAACAATGTAGGGATATTTGTGGAAGAAAATAAAATCAAAGTGTGCTAGACCTTAAATTAGAATGTAACTGAAGTGTTTTGTTTCAGAAATATTTTAATGGTATAAAGCTGAAACACCTTAGTTCTGTTATTTTAAAATAAAGTCTGTTTAAATGGAAGCATTTTCTTAGCTATGTCCACTTTGACAAATGATAGTTTTCAGTGAAACTTTCTAATTTAAAAATTTCTCATTTAGTTTAATGGATAGCTATCTGGTCGCAAGGATCCACATAAATACTTTCTCTCTAGCCATTAATGGTGAGGGAAGTGGGATTTTCACTATTGTCTCTTCCCTATACTTTATTTATAGGGGGTCTTATATGCTGTTATGTAATCTGAATAACGTTCTTAAACTTCTGGCTATCAAATGATTTTTCCTTTGTACATGTATAAGATAGTAGCTGTTAGATCTCTGTTGCACGTGCTTCTTGCTTTTCCTGTTATTTTCTAGATCCTATCACAGTCCACTTCAGAGAGCCTTGGACAGCTTTGATCTTGTGCACCTCCAATCTACTCAATGGTGGAGCAGTGTGAGAAGCAGAAAAAGGTCTTGACTCAGTGTAAGCACTGCTCAGCAATAACTAAAACATCCCTGTATTATCAACACTGTTTTCAGCATGAATCCAAAACATAGCCCCATACCAGCTACTATGAAGAAATTTATCCTAGCCAAAACCAGTACAATGTGAAATTAAGTTAGCATCTGTTTTCAGAGTATAGGGGCTTATTAGGAGTAACTATGCTTAGTCAGGGCACACCCTATCCTAAATTATTGAATAGTTATTTTGTTTAGTCAGTTTGTTTATGTGAACAGTAATGCTTTCTCCATAATAGGTAGAGCAGGAGTTTTGAAAGTTATTAAAATTGTATAAATCTAGTTTATTCAAAACTGTTGAATTGTAGTGAGAAATAGTTGATATACAGGGCCATGATCTTCTAACTCTCTAGAACTGAAAAAGTAAGGAAAAATACTGTTATTTAAAACTGATTAATAAAACCTCGCTATCAAGTTTTATTTACTTTTTGTGGTAAGAACCCTCCTTAACACTGCAGTTTAATTTATATCTGTGAAAAGGACAGTCTTTAAAAAGTAGATTAAAAATCTGTGATGGTGCTGCTGCACACAATTGTTACATATTGACTGAAGAGTCGGTTCTGGTTTATATATTTCTCCCTTCCCTTGTGTATTTGAGGTAGAAAATGTAGGGGTTTATGTTTGTTTATTTTAAGTCATGTTACCAAATAGGTTGTCACATGCAAGAGTTTAACTGAGGAAAAACACTCATGGAATCTGAAATCCTCTAATAATTTTCTAGTTTTAAAATGTTTCTTCTCTTAAACCTCATTTTGATATGGCTCATCTAGCCATACATACTATAGCTTTAATTTGCCTAAACTAAAATAGTTGTTAATTTAGCTGCTGTTACTGGGGAGGTTTTACTGGCCAGAAATTTTCTGATGGACATAATATCATTAATCCTGCTTGTGTTATTGGAGTGTGTGTCTATATATAATACAAAAAGAACTGACAAATGTATAACGTGAAAATCAATTTGAGTACCAGGCAGAAAAAAAAAATGTCCAACTGGCAGACAGTGATCTGTGACTCTAACAAAAGATGTCCCTTCTGATTCCTAAAAAATAGTCTTTCAGAATATTTGATTAGTTTAGTATGATGTCAGTTGCCTTTTCAGTCTGTTTTCTAAAACTATGGAGGATGCGTCTCGGTGTGTTGGAAAATTACTCCCCCCCCCAAGGATTTGTCTATTCGACTGAATGTATTAAACCACTGAGATAGATAGTACAAGACCAAATCTTTATATTAACAGTAATCACATAACTCTTCTCTGTATTTCAAGTTACCCGTGCAGTATAATTTCTTAGCTTTTCAAGTTCCTAGCTTGAAGAACAAGTGGCTAAAACATGGTAAGATGATGTAGAAGGTGGTGGTATTATAAAAGAAAAAACCCAAAGCTTTGCAACTTTTTAAAGTTTCCAGTACCTTATCAGCAGAGAGCTTTTCTGCACCCTTTGTCTAGTCAGGTATCATACACAGCTTGTGCCTTATGACTCTTGAAATTGGATGAGAATTTTAATGGATGACTCTTTAAATTGTAAAGAAATGCCTTTTTCCACCTACTGGTTGAGAGATCTCAGTCACGTTGTGGCAGAAATCCTGATAATTGGATAGCAATTTAAACAACCCCCAAAAACTCCAGTGAATTGCAATATGCCGTTTTTGGGGAAACGGTATACAAAATTATAAGCTTTACCTTAACCGTACATTTTGAATTTAACTTTGAATTTGTCATTTGCTTAGTAGGTCTCATAGAATTCCTGTGTGATGTTATACTTTAGACAAATTATACCTTGATCTCGGCAGTTTCAAAGATTCTCTCAGTTTCTACAACCAAGGCCTGACTTATAATGCTTGCTCATAATTTCTCAGAAGCATCAGGTCCTGGAGCATACAGGCTGAAACCGGTAAAAGTGAGGAGAATCTTTCTTAGCTGGCCTAGGCAATGAAATTGCTTTTCAGAGAGATTAAAAACACAAACAAATATTACATGTATAAGAATTAACTGAAAAAAAAAAAAAAAGAAAAGCTTTTTGATAAGAGCGTTTTCCTTTGTGTTGTGCATTACTTAACATGTGGGATTATTCTTAATTGAACTCTGTTGCTAGTGGGGCTGTATCTGATTGTGAGTAGTATAAAAACTGACACAGCCTATGATTAAATCATTTGAAGACTAATGCAGTTTTGTAAAGCAGTCATCATTCTGAAACTAAGTGCCATATGTGCCTGGGTAGGTTTGAGGTATCTTTGGTCCTACTCAAGGAAAAGCCTTCTTACAGCTCATGCAGACTGAAAGATTAATATTGTTTTGAATATGTCATGCTACAAACAGCAATGCAGAAAATATAAGCAACTGTAGGTACTAATCTTTCTTTTAATGTTACTTAACAGGCAGGTTCTTTAAGTAATCAAGTTTTAACTTATATTTTTAAGTATTTGGTACAGTATTTTTTTCTTACATGACCTATGTTAAATAAATGTAAGAAGATGAGAATTATGCATTCTATAAATTTATTGTTGTAGCTCTATCTGTGCTTGTCAGTCTTGTGCTGAAGTGCTTTTGCTATTCAGAATGTGAACCTATTTTGAGCAGCAACTGCTAGTGATGGTAAATTATATGGTAACTTTTAGTTTTGTGGTGTGGACAGGCTGCTATCTTTCAAGTTAGGGTGCGATCACTCAATTCAGATTGCTCTGTCATTTGTTAAAAGTGGGATCGCTTAACTATTTAGGTGGGGTGGCAAACCTAGGAATAAATTATTTACTTGGAATAGGTTATTCTTACCTCTGACACTAGTGTGGCTTACAGCTTTGGCAATTTTAGACTGAGAATATGAGGAAAATTCTGTTAAGAAAAAAAAAAGTACAAATGTAAACAGACAACCAACTCCAAACCTTGATACATTACATTTTCCTTTATGAATGTATTATATTATTTCTTTGGCATGTTTTCCTATCTTTTCCTGTCATTGTCATGTTTAAATTTGCATATTCTTTTTTTCCCCCCTCTTTTACTATCCTGATTGAGATGGTGATATCATTTATTCTAAGGCTTTCCCTTATTGGCTCGGGAGAACCTTGCTGTAAGAATTGTTTCCAGTATTTTGCTGTTACTGAATGCACTTAGAATTTTTAACACCATGACATTTTCATGTGCAATATTTTTCTCTACTGTTTTTTCTTTCCTGAACAGTAAGAATCGGATAAGGTTTTTTTTCATATTTTAATATTGCAACTTTCAGATTGCATATGTTGTGTTCAAAATTATCCCTTTGTAATCAAGGTGAAGAAAAGCAATAAAACCAAACCATAGCAGAAGTTAAGGAATTTGAAAAAGCTTGTTCTTAGTAATTTTGATCATACGTTTAATTTTGTGATGGTAATTTGCAAAAAGATGGAAAGGAGAGAGAAGTTTTAAGGATGTTGTCATTGTACAAGCCTTATTCCTTGTTTGCAGAATTCAAGCATAAGATTTTTTTGCTAAAAGATGGAAAGAACTACCTGCAGTTTAAAGGACAAGTGTCTCTCCCTGTCTACCACATCTTATATTGATCAAGCATCGTTGCCTACTACCTTCTAAAACCCAGACATCTTTCTGCTCCTTGACAGGCTGGTGAAAAAATCTGCAAGACCCATTAATATTTCTGAGAAACACTGCTACACAAGCCCAGGCCTCTTCATAAAAGTGCTACTTATTTTTAGTATTTACTAGGGCTGTTATTCGTGAATCATAAATCATCTTGGGTCATTAAGCTTTTTGAAGAGGATTATCTGACAGTGTTGGAGACATTGCCAAAGTATTCCTGAAGTTTCACCTAGAAGCTGTTACTGCTTTGAAGGCATGTATGCATAATTTGGAGTTGGAGGTCAGGCTGTCCACTGAATAGAATTCGAGTTAGAGAAGAGCTTACCCTTAATATCTGAAATAGGAACCTGTACAAAGTGAGCCATTTTCAATGGACAGTGAGGATTAAATTTGAAGTATGCTATATATTAATGAGTGCTGTCTGTACAATGTTACATAATGGGTTAACTACCTGCATATATACAGATATTTTAGAAGTAAGATGTGAGTTGTTTTCAGCCAGTCTATTCAGTAGACCAAAACTTCCAATTAACTGCTATGGGTTTGTTGCCAAGTGAAACATCAGATGGAGTTTGAGTTTATTAGTTTGGTTCTCTGGAGACCACCACGGGTAATTCTTGTACAGTATAAAAAAAGAAATAGTAGTAACTTGGTTAAGTCTTAGATGTTTTTTCTCTACTGTAGTACCGGTGACAATGGCCAGAGCTTGCCAGCGTTATGCTGCTGTATTGCAGGTGGTGTAAGGTAAGGTTTTGTGGATTCTGTAGAACAGCATGTTAGAAATTCTTCAGTGACCTAAGTCAATTTGAATAGTGGATGTTATAGTGATTGTATGTCTTTATTTTGATGTGGTTATAGTATATGGTGTTATTTTAAATCCAGCTTATTTTACATTGTTCTTGAACATGATTTTTGACATGCTGATGCTTGTTGTTTATATAATTATCCTGCTAGAGGTACAGGTAACCCTAGGATTGGGCTAGAATAGCTAAAGGCTTTTGTCTCGTGTGTGGGACTAGTAAGGTGTTTTAACACTGGACTGAACGTTTGGATGTGTGTTTGAAGTGACCAATTTCCCCGTGTAGACTAACTCTTGATAAGATGGTAGCAACAAGTGAAACAAAAAAAAAAAAATATTTTAGATCACCAGATAGCCTCTGTAGTACTTGAAGATGAGAGGCCTTTCATTAGAGAGTCATTTTCATCACTGATGATCAAGTTT
>NW_009647484.1:86278-88335 GCF_000708025.1 Charadrius vociferus | reverse complement strand
CCCCCCCCCCTTTTTTTTTTCTTTATAGCTTTTTGCTCATATATATCTGGGTCAGGTACACATCTCAAGTTTAAATTATTACCATATAATATTTAAGAATTTGGAAATACTGGCAGACTGGACAGAGGAATTCAGCACATCTGTGCTCTCAAAGATTACATTACTTTCTCACCACTGTTTCTATTGATACTGATATTGAGTACACTGCACACTACAGTGTTGCTCTCCTGTCATGAAGGAGCAAAAGGAGCAGGATTAATCCTAGTTTTTCTTGATGTTTAAGTAGTAATAGTTTTTCTTCATATTTGCATGAAGCAGCAGGGACAGTGTGGAAGGAAACCTGGCTAATGAATAGAACTGAGAGAAAATGAAAGCAGTAAGACATAGAATACTTGAATTTGAGGAAAGACTTTTGCGAAATAGTATTTTTCAGGAGTTGCTAGTAGTGGGAAAGGAGGCATACTTGGTTTTGCTTTAGTGGTTGAAAATGCACAGAAGGAGGCAAAGGGAGATAAATGATTAGTGCTTTTCTCCTGTTTCTCAGTCCAACTCTTGATTGCATTAGAAATTTAAAATATAGATTTCTTCTTGAATACCCCCTTTCAAGATAAGATTAGGTCATCTCATTCTTACCCTCCTATTTGTTTGCTATATCATGCTTTCTTGTTGAAATGAATAACGAATCAGAGAGAGTGCTGTGATAGCAATAGCTTTCAGTGACAGTAAGCCACTGAAACAGTTCAGCTGTTACATGGAACTTTATCCTGTGCTTTATGTCAGTACCTTTTAGTGCTCTTACTTTCACTCAGCATCTCTGATTCTCAGGTTGTCATGTGTTTATTGTTTTTTATATTACTTTGTTTACTCTTCCTGTTTCCTGATGCATTAATTTAGAGAAAGTCATGGGACTAACTTTTGTCAACTGATCATGTAACTTTTTGCTCCAGTTTTTCTGTTTATGTACACAATATGTTAGGCAATTTCAATTAATTTATACTGTGAATGGTCTAAATTAAAAATAACAGTGGGGTGATTCAGACTCCTGTTTCTCTTCTTTAAACTTACAATATGAAGTACATATTTTAGGGCCAGAGCTTTGTAACGTTTTTATAAATGATCTAGATGCAGGAGTCGAATGTACATTAAGTAAGTTTGCCGACAATACTAAACTAGGAGGAGCTGTGGACTCCCTCAAGGGTAGAGAGGCCTTACAGAGAGAGCTGGGCAATCACCAACTGTATGAAATTTAACAAGAGTAAGTGCCTCATTCTCCACCTGGGACGGGGTAATCCTGGCTATACGTACAAATTGGGGGACGAGAGGCTAGAGAGCAGCCCCGTGGAAAGAGATCTGGGGGTTTGGGTTGATGGCAAGTTGAATATGAGCCAACAGTGTGCCTTGGCAGCCAAAAGGGCCAACCAGGTCCTGGGGTACATCAGCACAGCATAGCTAGCCAGTCGAGGGAGGCGATTGTCCCACTCTACACTGCACTGGTGCGGCCCCACCTCGAGTACTGTGTGCAGTTTTGGGTACCTCAATATAAGAAGGACAACAAGCTATTAGTGTGTCGGGAGGAGGGTGACCAAGATGGTGCATGGTCTCGAGGGCAAGATTTACAAGGAGCAGCTGAGGTCACTTGGTTTGTTCAGCTTGGAGAAGAGAGGGCTGAGGGGTGACCTCATTGCAGTCTACAACTTCTTCAAGGAGAGCAGTGGAGGGGAAGGTGCTGATCTCCTCTCTCTGGTGACCAGCAATAGGATGTGAGGAAATGGAAAGCTGTGTCAGAGGAAGTTCAGATTGGACATCCTCATTAGGAAGCTGAGGAAGTGCAGGTTAGATGAGGTGACAGCGAGGTGGATTGAGAGCTGGCTGTGTGACAGGACTCAGAGGGTTGTGATCAGTGGCACAGAGTCTAGTTGGAGGCCTGTAACCAGTGGTGTCCCCCAGGGGTCAATACTCGGTCCAATCTTGTTCAATATATTCATTAATGACCTGGATGAGGGGACAGAGTGCATCCTCAGCAAGTTTGCTGATGATACCAAACTGGGAGGGGTGGC
>NW_009647484.1:46094-85170 GCF_000708025.1 Charadrius vociferus | reverse complement strand
ATATAATAATAATACTGAAGAACCAGTATTGATCCCAATACCAATATAAAAATATGAGAATTATACTCAGCCAATTATATCAGTAGGAAGCTGTGCACTCACAGAAGTGGACAGCTGATGTCGGGGACAGCGTGAGCGCTATGGCTTCGCGAGGAAGGGAGGGCCTCAGGGGTCCGGCTCCAGGACATGAAGTTCTCTGGATCGCAGCCATCATAGAAGAGAAAACCCCTCGGCAAACTTGCTAATTTATATTTCATGTGACGTTGATGGTATGAAATAATCCTGTTGGCCAGCTTGGGTCAAGTGTTCAGGTCTTGCTCCTCCTCATCCCTGCACCTAGCTAGCTCGAAAATATGAGACCTTGAAACCCACACACCATAGCTGGCTATTATAAAGTAAATATTTTCACGAATTCAGACACTAGAGTCTTCTAAAAATGCAGTTTTCCCCTAGCATTAGAATAGACCTTACTAAAAAGTAAAATTACTGAAAGAGAAATTAATCCTGTGTCGCTCAAACCAGGACAGTAGTCCTGCAAGGAGCAGGGAGTTGGACTTGATGATCTTTATGGGTCCCTTCCAACTTGAGATATTCTATGATATTTTGATAAAATTACTGTGCTACTGCAAAAATAAATGAAACTGAAATCTTACTGATGTATAAAGCAGATGTTTTCTAGGGCTAAACTTCTACTGTCAAAGTATGATAGCATAATGTTTTTGTATATTGACAGAGGCATGTTTGCACTTTTACTGTATATCAGTTGCAAAGCTGCAGGAAGTCACATGCGCGGTTACTGTAGCTCAGCTGATGCACAGTAGCCTGACGAGCAGCCTTAAGCCAGAATAATAACAATACGTAGATAGAGAAAATCTTGATGACCACAGTTTTTGTACTGAACTAAATTAAAACTCATTCAGCGATTCCTCAGGAAAATAATAAAATTCATTGCTGAAATATGCAGTTTTCAAAAATAGTGAGAGTAGCTCATTACTTGTCTATGTAACTGCCTTCTAAACTAAAAGCTGTGATAACCTTTTCTCTTGGTTCCAGCAGGGATCGGGTTAATTTTCACAGGGAGCTGGGGGGAGGCTGACGAAAACTAGCCAAAACTGGCTTTGGACATTACTGAATGAGAGCAATGGCCAGTACTTTACCTCTATACTGACTCATGGATGGTGGCAAATGCTCTGTGGGGGTGGTTACAGCAGTGGAAGCAGAGCAACTGGCAGCGCAGAGGTGAGCCCATCTGGGCTGCTGAACTGTGGCGAGATATTGCTGCCTGCCTAGAGAATCTGGTTGTGAAAGTGTGTCACGTAGATGCCCATGTACCCAAGATTTGGGCCACTGAGGAACATCAAAACAACCAGCAGGTGGATCAGGCTCCTAAGATTAAAGTGGCCCAGGTGGATCTGGACTGGCAGGATAAGTGTGAATTACTTATAGTTTGGTGGGCCCATGACACCTCAGGCCATCCAGGTAGAGATGCGACATATAGATGGGCTCGTGACCATGGGGTGGACTTGACCATGGACACTATTGCGCAGGTTATCCACGAATGTGAAATATGCTCTGCAGTCAAGCAAGCCAGGTGGTTAAAGCCTGTCTGGTATGGAGGACGATGACTGAAATATAAATATGGGGAGGCCTGGCAGATTGCTTATATTACACTCCCACAGACCCGCCAAGGCAAGCGCCGTGTGTTCACAATGGTGGAAGCAAGCACCGGATGGCTGGAAACATATTCCATGCCCATGCCACCGCCTGGAACAGTATCCTGGGCCTTGAAGAAAGCAAGTCTTATGGCGACATGGCACCCCAGAAAGAATGGAGTCAGACAACGGGACTCATTGCTGAAACAGCCTCATAGACACCTGGGCCAAAGAGCATGGCATTGAGTGGGTATATCACATTCCCTATCACGCACCAGCCTCGGGGAAGATAGAACGATACAGTGGACTGCTAAAGACTACACTGAGAGCCATGGGTGGTGGGACCTTCAAACATTGGGATGTACATTTAGCAAAAGCCACCTGGTTAGTTAGCACCAGGGGATCTGCCAATCGAGCTGGCCCTGCCCAATTCAAACTACCACGTGCTGTAGAAGGGGACAAAGTCCCCGTAGTGCATATGAAGAATATGTTAGGGAAGACAGTCTGGGTTAGCCCTGCCTCAGGCGAAGGCAGACCCATCCGTGGGATTGCTTTTGCACAGGGACCTGGGTGCACTTGGTGGGTGATGCAGAAGGATGGGGAGGTCTGATGTGTATCTCATGGGGATCTGATTTTGGGTGAGAATAGCCAATGAATCAAATTGTATGATGCTAATTGCTAAATAACCCTGCCACTGTATGTCATCATTACTATAATTGCTATATGCCATATCAATAGTATTACAGTAAGATTCATCCAAGCTAATGACAGATGAACTTTGATGAAACTGAGTAAAGTGCAGCGGTGATGGGACCAGAACTGGCGCTCAGCAACTGGTGCTCAGCAACTTCCTTGAGCTCGACACCTCCAGCCTGCAGACTGTGGGCATGGGCCATACCAGATAGACCAGCCACAAGCTCCGTATAAAGTATGCAACAGTCCAGCACCACACACCATCTTTCCTGCCCTGAAAGACTGTTGTAACAGATGGAACCCACAAGTCATGGATTAAATGAACTCAACGGACATTTTAGAGGGATGGCCCATAGACGAATGGAATGATATGTGTGTGTGTGTGTGTATATATATATCAAAGACAGGGAAAAGTGGTGGAGATTAATTGGAAAGTATAAGATCTGGGCATGATGGAGATGATATAGAATAAGGAGTGGATAATGTCCCGGTTCTGGTGGGGATAGGGTTAATTTTCACAAGGAGCTGGGACAGGACACAGCCAGGATGGCTGACCCAAACTAGCCAAAGGGGTATTTGATACTATGTGATGTCCTGCCCAGTATATATAGCTGGGGAAGCTGGCTGGGGGAGGGGCAGGAATTTCTGCTCTGGAGCAGGCTGAGCTTTCTGGGTTCCTGTTGGTGAGCAGTTGTACATTAATTGTGTTTTGTATATTCCTTTATCAGTATTATTGTTGTTGTTTTCCCCTTTCCTTTGCTGTTCTGTTAAACTGCCTTTATCTCAACCCATGAGTTTTGCCCTTTTTCTTCAGACTCTCCCCCTATCTTGTCGTGGGGGTAGGGGGGTGGTGGTGGTGGTGGTGGTGTGGGAAGTGAGCGAACCATTGTGTGGTTCTTTGTTGCCGGCTGGGCCTAAACCACGACACCATAACTCGCTGTTGTTTCTTCTCGGCACTAGTCTTAATGCAGGTTTTGTTGCGAGGGATTGGTTGATCTGACATTGGCGAGAGTACTTGCATAGGTTCCTCCTCTTCTGTCTCATGATGCACTTCATCTATCATACCCAGGGCCTTGTACCTATTTTGTAAGTGTATCTGAGAGGGTAAGTAGGGGTTTCTCTTACAGCTCCGTGCAGAGTATTCTGGCATAATTAGAAAGTATACAGATAGAAACTGTAAGATTTAGATGTCAGTGATGTGTTCAGTTTCCTGGACAGTAGCTTATTTATTTGTTACCCAAGTTACTGATGTACAGTAAGTGAAGCTATTCCATGGTAAACAAACAAAATGTTTTTTGAACCTTTATGTTTTTAAGAAGGCTAAGTTATTGTCAGTGCAATGCATGTTATATTTGCTTGCATTATAAAGGATATGATAAGAAATCAGTTGAGTGTCACAGGAAAAAAAGTGTTTACAAATTGCTATAGGAGTTGATAAAATGTCTTCCATACTTAGTGCCATCTACCACTAGGAATCAGTAGGAAAACTAATTAGTACAGAGAACCAGTCCCAGGGTTATCATGGGTGGTCAGGATGACTGTTACTGAAAGACTATGGAAGTATTGCTGGTGGTTGTATTTGTTCTCTGTAGAGGCCTTATTTCCTATGATGTTATCTGCTTTGCAGCTACATTTGGCATTTTCTGGGTGACCATCAGTATTTCCTGTTCAGTAATGATACCATGACCTTCCCAAATCCGTGGAGAATGGAGAATCTTTTTATCTCACAAGTTTTACATATTCCTGCCTTACAACAAGAGTTTTGACAAAGTTCTTTTACTGATACTATGGATGATCAACTACAGAAAGTCAGTTATTTTTTCCAGAATTATTGCACAGCCCTAGATTTAGGCTCAAAATCTGCTTACATATTTCTCTGTTCTAAAAGAATATTCTGAAATTTGGTTCATTCCAAAAGATAATTTCAGAAGATTATTGTATGATTTACTACATTGGCAGCATTTTGTAGAACAGACCTTCTCAACCTTGGAAGCTTGACTGATTCAGTAAACAGATCATACCTGTCTGTCTTTGTATTCTTTCCATAAAAGCATTTCTTCTGTTATCAGCAAGTCTTGTAAGAACTTTATTCTCAGATGTATAATGGCTCAGGCCTTCTCCCATAGGAAATATTCCAGACTGACTTCAACAGTAATAGGCACAACTCTCTCTGTATAACGGGTGATGTTTTTTCTGAAGTCTAAGTATCCAATAGAATGTGGTACATGTTCAATGTGTGATACCTGTTCAAAATTGTTTACGTCTGTGGTAGAATGAAACTGTTACAGAATGCTTCATCTTTTTCAATTTCTTTTCACCTAAGTACACAGGTATTATAGCTTCTAAGCCCCTTTGTTGCCAGAGGCTTAGCCGTCATTAGACATCTCGGAAATATGTGAAGTTATTGCCAGAACATGTACGCTTAAAATGCAACTCATAGGCCTTACTGTCAACACCTTTCAGGAATTTCCTTCAGGAGGAAGATACTTTCAAATAGCTATTTGTAGTGCTGCCTAGGAGAGGGAAAACTTTACTTTTGATTTTTCATTTACTGGATTCAATGGAATGCACTGAAATCCTTCTGACTTCCTCAAGTCTACCCAGAGATAAAAAGAACCATCTTATGTGTTGCTGCAGTGTTATTTTTGAGCATGAGAAATACCAAATGTATACTAATCACAACAATCTTGTCAAATTTACTTAAAAGTTTAGAACAAGAGAGAATCAAATCTGTCCTCTCTATTTGAAGTGTAACTGAAAAATGGTAAATGTTCCCTTGTTGCAACTTCAGAAATATTCATTTAAGAGATAATTCAAGAGTAAGATGTCAGTAAGATCTTTTTGAAAAGTTTTGAGCTGCCTCTAATATTTGTAGAAATAAAAATGCATCCTGTATTTCCAGTGAATGGTATTCATTGCCTTAAAAGAAATTAGTAGCTAACGGTTTCTCCTATACATTACACTGAGACGATCTTGTAAATTATTGTCTAAAGAAATAGTAATTAGGAGAAGCGTGTGTGTGTGTGGAGGGGGCATCACAAGAATAGGAATCTCTGGTGGAAGGCAAGTGAGACATCTTCGTAGGGTGTAGCCAGGTCTTTAGTACTAGTGATTGAGTGTGGTGTCTAATTTGAGTAGGGGAAATGGAGTAGTGAAAAGATCTTGAGAATCAGGAGGTAAGGGGGGCTCAAGACAGCTGGCTGCTATTTAAACGTCACCTCCTCCAAGCTCAGGATCGGTGCATCCCAAAGAGAAAGAAATCAGGCAAGGGAAGCAGGAGACGTCCATGGCTGAGCAGGGACCTTCTGAAAAAGCTCAGGTGGAAGAAGGGAGTTTACAATAGGTGGAAGAAGGGGCTGACTGCTTGGGAGGAATACAAGAATGCTGTCAGGTTATGCAGGGAGGGAACAAGGAAAGCCAAGGCAGCCTTGAATTGAACCTGGCGAGGGATGTCAAGGCCAACAGGAAGGGTTTCTTTAAGTATATAGGAGGCAAAAGGAAAACTAGGGAAAATGTAGGCCCACTGATGAATGAGATGGGTGCTGTGGTGACAGATGATGCAGAGAAGGCGGAGTTGCTAAATGCCTTCTTTGCTTCTGTCTTCACTGTTTGGGCCAGTCCTCGGGAGACCCAGACTTTGCAGGTAACAGAGAAAGCCTGGAGGAAGCAAGACTTGGTTGATGAGGAACAAGTTAGAGATTAGTTAGATAAACTGGATATACACAAGTCCATGGGGCCTGCAAGTGCTGAGGGAGCTGGCGGAAGTAATTTCTGGGCCGCTCTCCATCATCTTTGAAAGGTCCTGGAGAACAGGTGAGGTGCTTGAGGACTGGAGGAAAGCCAATGTCACTCCAGTCTTCAAAAAGGGCAAGAAGGATGACCCAGGAAGCTATAGGCCAGTCAGCCTTGCCTCCATCCCTGGAAAGATGATGGAACAGCTTGTGCTGGGCGTCATCTCCAAGCACCTGGAGGAAAAGAAGGTTATCAGAAGTAGTCAACATGGATTCACCACAGGGAAGTCATGTATGACTAATCTGATAGCATTCTACGATTGCGTGACTGGCTGGGTGGATGAGGGGAGGGCAGTGGATGTTGTCTACCTTGACTTCGGCAAGGCTTTTGACACTGCCTCCCACATCATCCTCACAGGCAAGCTTAGGAAGTGTGGGTTAGATGAATGGATAGTGGGGTGGATTGAACAGTGGCTGACAGATGCTGGGGAGGAATAACCCCATGTACCAGTACAGGTTGGGGGCTGACCTCCTGGAGAGCAGCTCTGTGGAGAGGGACCTGGGAGTCCTGGTGGACAACAGGATGACCATGAGCCAGCAATGTGCCCTGGCGGCCAAGAAGGCGAATGGCATCCTGGGGTGCATCAAGAAGAGTGTGGCCAGCAGGTCAAGGGAGGTCATCCTACCCCTCTCCTCTGCCCTGGTGAGGCCGCATCTGGAGTACTTCTGGAATACTGTGTCCAGTTCTGGGCTCCCCGGTTCAAGAAAGACAGGGAACTGCTAGAGAGGGTCCAGAAAAGGGCTACGAAGATGATTAGGGGATTAGAACATCTCTCTTATGAGGAAAGGCTGAGGGACTTGGGTCTCTTCAGTCTAGAGAAAAGAAGACTGAGGGGGGATCTTATTAATACATACAAATACTTAAAGGGAGGGTGCCAGGGGGATGGGAGCAGTCTTTTTTCAGTGGTGCCCAGTGATAGGACGAGGGGTAATGGGCACAAGCTTGAACATAGGAAGTTCCATCTTAACATGAGAAGGAACTTCTTTACTTTGAGGGTAGTGGAGCACTGGAACAGGCTGCCCAGAGAGGTGGTGGAGTCTCCCACTCTGGAGACATTCAAAACCCGCCTGGACGCTGTCCTGTGCAACCTGGTGTAGGTGACCCTGCTCTGGCAGGGGGGTTGGACTAGATGATCTCCAGAGGTCCTTTCCAACCCTGACCATTCTGTGATCAGCATGAGTCAAAACAGGGCTTCCCAATATTGTGGCTTTTATTGGCAGAATATGGAGTTGTTGCTGGTGGTCAAGAAAGGGTAAGATAAACCCATTTTTATACCCGGCTCTACATACAGAGGTTATAGGACTTTGCACAGAACGTACTAGGGAGAGAAAATAAGTATAGTAGTCTGTGCAAAGAAGTCATCAGTAAAGGCACACCTTTCATTTAAATTGAAGCTTTGCTAGAGGTACCATTCTTTTTTTTTTCATCTACAGGTCAGTATATTGCTTAAAGATTCTTATTGTTTCTTGAAATATCTGATGGAAATTTAAACTTCAGAACTTTCTTGTTTAGTGGTGTATTTTGAATGAAGCACATGGGGACTTGTATTCCAATTAGTATTTGAGTGTTGTTAGAAATATTGATCTATGATGACCTAAACCAGAATGACTAATAATAATCTCAGTCACTGCTTTCTGAAGATCAGTATTCCCCAGTGGATGAATGAGATCAGATAAATGATTGCTGTATTTAACAAGAGGAGGCTGGCCCTGTTGACCCAGCCAATAGGTTTTTCTTTTTTGTTTTTGTTGGTGTTTTTTTTTTTTCTACACCTGTATTCCTTTTTAAGCCAAAAATTATAGCTCAAAATTATAATTGGGACAGGTTGAAAAGCTTCTCTGTTTTTCAGAGCTTTTTCTGGGCTAACAATTATGGGAAGCTCTTAATCTGAGGAACAAAAAATTTCATGTGATTAACTGGAGAATGTTTTTAATAAAAAAAGTCCTCTTAAAAATTTCTCTACATGTACTCAAAGCCTGAAATAGGTGCGTGTAGAAGTAAAAATTCATACATTAAAAAAAAAGGGGGTGATAAGGCAGGGAATGATAGAAAAATGCTGTAAGACAATTAGTGGGTTTTAGATAGTAATGAGTGGGAGGGGTTGGAATGAGTTTACCTAAAATTAAAAAAAAAAAAAAGTTGAAAATGAACTGTCAGAATCAAAGTCAAGGAGGTTGTGTTTGTTTTGATTTCTTTATATATATATATTTAATTACTTAAAAACGTGTGGCTGAAATGGCTAATGCCTTTACATTGATCATTAAGTCTTCATCACTGGACCTTATTAAGAATCTTTTTGATATTTCCCTTTTCTGTAGTCAACTTGCTTTCATTGACTATTTTCTAATAGTTGATATTCTGAACTTGCAGGTACTATTTTTATTTATTCTTTTTTGGTGGTGGGTTTTTTGTTCCATCTTCTCTGAAATTATCCCTTCTTTACCTGCAGTGGATGGCTAAAATTCCTAGGAAATACACTGCAACTATGTGGAATACAACTTGATGTAGACATCATGTGCTTCCTACCAATCTCACCGTGACCTTTTGTGAACACAGATATATGTACAAATACATATTAAAATTCTGTAGGTTATATTTAGTGTGTTTTTATATAAACATCGAACAACATAACTGTTCAGTTTTTCTGAATTATTATTCTAGGATCAAGACAACCTTTAATCCAACAATCTCAGCCTCCACCTTATTCATCACCTAGAGACGTTCCCCCAGACATATTGTTAGATTCTCCAGAAAGAAAGCAAAAGAAACAAAAGAAAATGAAGTTAGGCAAGGATGAAAAAGACCAGACTGAAAAAGCTGCAATGTATGATATCATTAGTTCTCCTTCCAAGGACTCCACTAAGCTTACATTAAGACTCTCTCGTGTAAGATCTTCGGATATGGACCAGCAGGATGATATGCTTTCTGGTTTGGAAAACAGCAGTATGTCAGAGGGTGATATTCCTTTTAATGTGCAGTATCCAGGACAGACTTCTAAAACACCCGTTACTCCACAGGATGTTAACCACCCACTAAATGCTGCTCAGTGTTTGCCGCAGCACGAACAGACAGCTTTCCTTCAGGCACAACAAGTGCCTGTTTTACAACAGAACACTTCAGTTGCTGCAAAACAACCTCAAACTCCTGTGGTACAGACACAGCAACAGGTTTCGCAACAAGGAACTATAACGTCATATGATGAAGTAGAATTGGATGCATTGGCTGAAATTGAGCGGATAGAACGTGAATCAGCTATTGAAAGGGAGCGATTTTCAAAAGAAGTGCAAGATAAAGGTAAAAGGATTGTGTGTGTGTATACACTATACATATTATATAAATATATATACGTGCATATATATAAACCTTCTTGTCATTGTCACATAGTTCAATTCTGTTTACTCAGTGTAGATGATTCTATGACATTCATCTCTATTCCCCTCCAACAATGAACTGTAATCTCTCATATATGCATATTTTTAATATCTGGTATTCTTTATTTGGGATCTTAATGGATGGAAAGTGAAGTTCTTATGTTTCAAAATTATTTTAAAGCTACTCTTATTTTGAACTATCAGACAGAATAAAATACAATTGATGTTTATAGTTTCTAAAATTCCAGCATTACCATAAGTAAAAATTTGTAATAAGTTTTGGTAGTTGAATTATTAATGAACTATCTATGTTGCCTAATTTAAGAAAATACAGGAAAACTCTTTTATGCTATTTCTATTCATATCCCAATTTGAACCTCAAGTGAAGGAGGTGTTAGACTAAAATCACATCTATTCTTTTAAAGGCTCTGTAATGATTTGGTGATATGTATTGTCTCCAGTGTTTGTTCAACTGGATATTCATATTATATAGGCATTACAAGTTTTAGAGAACTACCATATATCTATATGGACTCCAGTACAGAACCAGATGAGCCTCTGAAATGTTTGCTCTTCATTTCAGTAGCTGTACTGGTTGTCTTAACTGATTTCATTGAATCTGTCCTCTTTGATTTTTTTTCTTTTCCCCTCCTTTTTTTCTTTTTTCTTTTTCTGTTGTTAAATGGTTTGAAGGTCTTAGGCTTCAGAAATATCAAAAGTAGATACAAAACCCACATGTAAATCTTGAAGATAAGATGTGGTTTATAAAGTAGAAAGATAGTGCTTGGTTAACATAAGTGTTTTTCAGAGGCTTCCTCTGCACTGTGTTTAACTTCTGAGAAAAAAATCTTTTATAGTATAATGCTAATTTATTAGATACTCCCAAGAAAAATCTTGCAGAGTGGAAAACGGCACAGATTCTGATTTTGGAAGTCCATAGGTGAAAATGGTTAATTTTGGACATACTTGCATGGAGGCGATTTGATTTACATACAGTTTGGGTCTTTAACAAGCTGAGAGAGCACAAATTTTCTCCCTATTCAAAGATATTTTTTTCCTGTTTTTAAAGATGTAGAGAGAGAGAGAGTGTGTGAGTTTGTTGTGTTCGTGTGTGTGTAAATGTTCTTGTTGCAATTACTAAAAGGATTAACTTTTTAGGTATTTCTTATTTGGTAACTTAATCAAGTCTTGTTAGAAAACATTGTTTGTGAATATATGGAGAAAATGGGTGTTCACCTCAAAAGATCTCTACTGCTTTTAATTTTGATTTAATGAATTTGTTACTTTGCTTACATCTCTTCTACTAATTTTACATTTATTTATGGAGAGCTTGTGGTTTGTCTCCTACTACTTAAAAAGCTACTTTTATATCCCCACACTTCAAGTAGATTATCCAGCACATTTTAGCTGAGAAGCATCTCAAAAAATGCAGTGTATTTTTGATGGTGCACAGCAGCCTTCAAACACTTAGAGCAAGACTAAAACACTCTTTCTCTTTCAGGAGATGTTGAACATTAGTTGTGAAGTTTGTTTACCATAATTACATAGCCATGGGCAGACTCCGATTTGTTTCTTTTGGGGAAAGGAGTGATTTTTTAGAATGTGATTTCTCCCTTTCACCACTGCTCAATAACCGTCTTACCAAATAAGGATTCCAGCCTTATGCTTCCCTTCTACCTGCATCCTCTGTGAGGTCTCAGTTCTTCCTGAGTTCTTGCAATTGCTATGGATCAGGTGTAAGAGTTGCTGCCTTATATTGGGACAAATGATCACCATTTATTCACTGGTGGTAAATTGCCCCTATGCTAGACAGCAGGTCTTTTCACTTTAGCTGCTGAAGTTTCAGCTATGAACAAATAGTATTGAGTAGAAGGATTTTTAGCATTCTTGGGACAGATTTCCTGGAAAGCTGTTACCTTGGAGAAATATGATTCTTATGTTTTGGTAAAGCTTTTGCCATTGCTTGTAAGTTTGTACTATGTCTGCAAGTTGATACACTCTGGGATTGTTCTAGTTATGGATGTTTGGTTTGGTGTGACTGCAGGAGGAAGCTTCCTCTGTTGTTCCTATGGGAATATGTCTGTTAGAAATATATCCAGTAACTCCTAAATACGTCATTCATTTTTGTGAAGTTGCTTACTGTATTTATGCAAAAGCTTGGCATTTGTGCATTTTAGTACATATACTGTAACTTCAGATCACATTATGTCAAGAAAATAGTGTGATTGTAGCATGTACTTGATCTAATTAGAATAGGAACGTATAGTGCTAGCTGATGCTGTAAATAGCAAGCATCCCTCTAGAGATCCTACTCTAGATGCTAGCACATGCTAAAATCTGCATGAAAGCATCTTTGCTGCTTTTGTAATTGAGGCATGGGGATACATATTACAGTCACACTACACTTTCTGTGTAGGCACACGTTGTTGTCTTCCATAAATTGCGTTGAGTAGAATTGTACTTGCAAATTTTAATAGAAGATTAGTCGTCTCTTCTGTCCTTTTTTAGATATGAAATCTCTACAGTGCTATGCTTCATCAAAGGTTTGCAGATGCTTCTTTTTTAACAGTAAGGCTTTGGATGGATATGACATGTTCTTTCTGAGGTTGGGAACTAGTAGTGCAGTGGAACTGTTTATTCCAGAGGAGAGGCAGAAATGTTTTTTTGGGAGGTTCTTTCTAAAAATTATACTACTACTACACTTGCCTAAGGCAATGCTAAGGTCTTTTTTTTTTTAATGCTGAGGTCCTTTTATAATGTTTGGTACAGGTGGTAAATGGAGATTGGAGTCCTTTGGAAATTATAGTACTTTCTGTAATAAATTCTTAATTCTAACAAAACTGTTAAAATATTTAGCTTCCACCAAAGTCTCTCAAAGTAGGAGGCAGTCTTCATTCCAGAGGTGGAACTACCACAGGGTTTTGCAGAAGTGCCGCCGCCTTTGAAAAGCAGTGTATCTTTCTGGAACCTGATTGTCATGCTTTTGCTTTCTGAAAAAGGAATTCTTAGCGCAAAAATCACTAATGCAAAATCTGTGATTCAGAAGTGTTAATACAGAAAGGGATTATCTTTTTCCACAACAGTCAACAACAAGTGAACCATCCTCTGCTTAGGTACATCAGGATACCTTTCTAAAGAAATTAGAAATAATGAAGCTTCATGCACACTTTCTCTAATCACTGTCAGTAGTCACATAACCTGTACTACTTGGTGCTCTTGAATACTTTCAAAACAAGCAGAGGTCCATATTCTGAACTTTGTTCACTTAACTGGAGCTGTGCTTAGTTCACATTCTGAAGTTGAGCACTCCAAGAAAGTACAGGAAATCCTGTGGAGTTTTAGAAAATTATGTCCCAGGATTTTCTGTTCTTCTCAGGAATCTTTTTTTCCTTGGGGGGAGGGGGAGAGGTGTTGAGGAAGAAATTTCAGTTTGGTAACCTCATTTCTTTGCATTAACTGGTGCTTTGCCACTGTTCAGATACAAGTGGGTTATTTTTGTTTATGGTCAAGTAGTTCAAAGCTAGTCAGTCATTTTCAGTCTAAACATTTCCCAGAACATTACATTAAGTTGTTCTTGTTCGTCAAGATTTAGACCTGCAACTAAATTAATTTTCAGGTTCAGGGTTTCTACCTCAAGATCTTTTATGCTTTTCTAAAACCTCCAAATACTGTGAATCAAAAATATTTAAGATATTAATGTTAAAAGGAGCTCTGAGTCTTCTAGGAAGGGGAAAAGGGAAGATAGCCTTGAAAATTACTTGAAAAAACAGAAAGCAACTCATCTTTTTTTCAGAGACTCGTTTTAAAATTGCTTTAGTTTTCTATTTTATTCAGATTTGCTAAATTTTAATTTGAGCTCTTCCATACATAGTATTGTGTGTTCATTGTTAGATTTTAGGCTACTTCAAAGACACTTATATAATGCAGCTTTTTTAACAGATTAAGGAGTTCTACTTTTACTTGTAAAAGGCACTGTTCTCTGGAGTTTGTGAGAAGAGTAATGAAATCATTAACCACTAACCGTTTCATTGGGAGGCTAATATTTTTTTATACTTAAAAGCATTAGAGGCATTTTTTAAATGAGACAAACCTACTTGTTTCTGTGGGTTTCCACACATCCCCCCCCATATATTTTACCTCTGAGGATCCATTTTACCTACTTTCAAATCTTACTGTAGATTCTTTGAATTAGGAAGAAGTGAAGCTATAATAACTTTATTTCCAATAATTGGATCAGTTAGGGGGGATTTGGATGCATGTGGTGGGCCCTTCTTTTTTTAGTTCATTCAAAGCCCATTGCAGCAGACACACACATCCCAAGAGTGTGAATCTGCCGGAGCAAAACTCAAAACTACAGTTATAGGTAAGTAAACTTTTTCTCTTACTTTTTAAGTTCTTATCCAGCTCCTCTCCCTTTCTCCCTATTACCCATCTCCCCCCAAAAGTCCCCCAAAGAGGAGACTAACAGAAGAACACTATTAAGAATTAATAGTTCATTTACATCTAATTCTATGTAGCCAATGAATGAAATGACAGAATGTGTAATTATAACCAGTATATTACCATTCATTTCCAAAAATATGTTATAGGGGTTTTATTTAATTAAAAATGGAGATACAAGTGTAGTCATTTCAATACTAATCTTGCAGAAGATTACAGTCACTAATACCAGAAGGTGAAATGAGACAGTGTAAAATATAAATGATTGTGTCTCTATGTAGTAGGACAGTGTGAGAATCAGGTATCATGTATTTTGTGTATACAAACTTTCATTAGGTCTGCATTTTGTAGTGTTATGTAATGGATGAAACTGGCACCTCATATAGCTTTCCCAAGAAAAAGCAGGCTTGCAAAGTCCAGTTCGTATAAATGAGAGACTTTTGTTTTGTGTTCAGATGTGTTTTAAGAAAAGTAAGAGGAAGAAATTCCTCTTCTGCCTAGAGAAATTGCAATGAAGTGTTGCAATTTTTCCACCAATCTAGGAAAAATGACTTTCTTTTATATTTTTTTTTAAAGAATGAAATACTGCTTGAGTGAAAAACACATTTAAAAAAAAAAAGTAGAGGCATATTTTTTTAATGGTGTTTACTTTCTTTTGGCACTCTTGTGTAACATGAGAGCAAATTCCCACATTTATCCCAGATTGTGCTTTACGTAGGGTAGAACAGAAACCTGCACTTGTAAGCAGGTGTAGAAAATAACTAAAACCCAGAAGTTTGGTAAGAAATTTATTTTATTTTTATCTGTAGCATAAACTAAGATTAGAAAATGAAATATAATTTGCATGTAGCATATGCCCTTGATTGTACCTGTTAAATGGATGGGAGGATTTATAGCATTACTTACCTAGTAATGATTTTGTTCTGGGACAGTCACTTCTCTATAATGGATTTAAATCTTGATAAAGAAACGGCATGTATAATTAAGCTTATTAACAGTTTAAACCCAGCATTTCTATAGTTCGTAGTCACTAAGTTCACTCCAGCATCAACCTAAAATGACACAGACTTTTTTCATTATCATCCCATATAAATGTTACTGGATATATTTAATTGAAGATATTTTTGAATGGAAGGTATGATGTCAGAATGAAATCAGCATCTAGAAGAGAGATTAAAAGTGTTCACCAATAAATTTTCAAGTCATTTGCTTATTTCTAAAGTATGTTGTTTCTAGAAATTAATTTGAAACTAATTGGATATGTTAATCTATAAGCGTCACATAAAATAAGTAGTTTTCATTAAGTCTACTGTTAGTGTGTTGCATTTTTCTTGTGAAATTAGGTGTTGCATTGTGTATTTCAAAAGTAATTGCACTTCAGGTTTTGCTCAGATTTTTTAACAATTGAGTTTACAAAACTATAATTCTTCACAAAGCAATCACATGGATAAAACCCAAAATTTGTGTCAGAAAAATCTATCTCATAAATAAATTGAAATCATATTGTTTGTAAAAGCAATATTAAATTCAAGGAGGTTAAATTACAGCTTCCAGTCTCTAAACAATTGGAGATACTTGATTATAATTTGCTGTAGTTCAATTCTTGTTATTTTCTAGTGTAATATTTCTTTTGTATTATTATAATTGACATGGAATAATGAGTTAACAAATATCCTTAAGTAGAAAAATTCATAAGATTATAATTCATTCTCCAGTTATGCTGATTACTTTATTGTCATATTTAAGAAAACAAGCAGAACTTTACCAAAATGAAGATTCTGAATTCTGCTACACCCTAAGGCATGTCAGAGAGTCCTGCAGTCTTTTGGGGTTTGGTGTTTTTTTGGTGGTTTGTTTTTTTTTTTTCTGACTGAGTTTGGACATCCCTCCTGATGGGTTTTCTTTTTTGCATAGTGACCAGAAGTTTGATAAAGTCTCTTGACGGATTGCTAAAAATTATCAGCTGTTTCTGTTTGGATTCTCAGAAATCCCTTCCTCTGAACTGCAGCAGCTGGAAGCTCTCTGGTCTCTACTTTGGAGCCTTTGGAATTATGTTATGGTCTATAAAACTTCCTATACCAGGATCATGACTGTAGTTTCTTCTGTAAGGGAGCAAGCAGTGAGACTAAAATTTTTTACTTATGTTTGCTGAGTCTCTCCTTCAAGGGGAGGAGCTAGTGCTGTGGGAATCTCTTCTACTGATAGGAAGGGGTCTCTTTGGTTGTTTAATTCTTTGCTTATTGGAATATGGTTTTGGTAGGTGTCAAGTGAGAGCAAACTCTCATGGCCAGTAATGCTGAACGTTCATGAAAGAGCAGAAAGATAAGAACAGATATTTGCCCTCACTCCATTGATAGGCCATCCATCAGTACCATTAAAGTAATTTAAAATCTTCCTTGTATCCAGATTATATTGATTGGTTTAGATTCTTGTGGTCTGCACAACACTGTTGGGTGGGGGAACAGGGTGCTTGGACAGCTTTAAAGAGATCTGTGAAAAATAACTAGGAAAAGAAAACGGTTGTCAGTAAACATAGATTTGTTATTTAGGCGTATAGTTATGTGTTACTTGTTTTATCCCTAGTATTGACTGTTAGCTTAAATAAGATAAGCTTGTAATTGGCCTCTGGCTGACTTGTCTTTGATGTTCAAAAATGGAAGGTTTGACAATAACTGCTTAGGACTAGTATATTTGGTATAAATTTATTCATTACTGATTTAAATAATGCAAATAAGTGGTATTTCAAATGAGTGGAGGCATATCCCAATAATCTCTGAAGAGTGTTAGAGTTTTAAAATATTAAACTCTTAATTGTTTTGCTTTAAAAAGAAAGTTTGTACTGGAGTCATCAAAATGGTTCATCCAGAATTCAGCATTAGAGGATCAATCTTTGTGGTTCTGAAGACGAGTATTCACATTTAACCATCTTGGAAATGAAGTCTCCAACTGCACCTCTTACAAAGTGTAAATGTGGAAGTGGTAATTTATCTGTTCTGTCTTCAAGATCATTCAGAAATCTCTGGATTTTAAAGTCTACCAAACAGTATTAATAGAGCAGAGTGTTACCATTCTGCTAAAACATAGCTCAGCAACCATGCATGTGGTTCTTATTTAGACTTGTTACCTTTTCACAGGTATTTACAAAAGGCCCATTTCAGTTTGCTAGGGCAAGCAGTTCTAGAAGATTTTAGGCTATCATTCTATTATACTCATTTGTTGAAAGAGTTTAATCTGGGACTTAAGACAATCATCGGGTTTGCAAGAAAACAGTAACATTGGAGACTTCAGCACTAGTCGTGTTCTGGCTGCTGCTCTGGAAAGATTTCATATTAAATGGAAGAATGGAGATACTTCTTTAATACAGCTCCTCTCATCCAGCTGCTGTCCCTAATACTTGCTCAGCTTCCAAGTATATCTGTTTTCAGGATGGATATTCTTCAAATCACAATTGACTTGCAGTTTCAGCAGAAGTGTATTCAAAGGTATCTGTGGTTATTCCAGTGCAATGTGTTTTTGCACAAAGGTTCTGCAGTAATTAATTAATTTCTAAATCTGAAAGTACTCATTGTTTTGGCATGCAGATATTTCCAAAGATGAAGGCCACAACCTGTCTCCAGGAATACTGTTCATAACAGGAGAGGTGAGAGATAACCGCTTGGAAATCCAGCTAACCTTTTTTTTCCATTTCAAACTTGTGGTTCCTGTAATATTTTGTTTCTTGCATCACAGTGACCCATTTAATTTGACAGAACATCTCTGATATTTTTTAGAATAAGGTAGCTTATGATCTTCCTTGGAGTACCAAAGCACTGCCTTTTGGTGAACATGTTGCAATGTAAAGAGAACATCCATGCAGATTTGCCAAGCCAAAAGGATGCATACATAGAAGAATAACTGAGATCACACTGTACTCTGAACTATCATAAATTTGTTCAAGGAATTGAACAACATGTAGATACATTTTGGATGTATCTACATTCTTGGGAGGGAGGGTAGGAGTGAATAATGTTTCTGAAAAGAAAAGAATCTGAAAACAAGAAACTCGGATACCTGATCTCTAATACAGTCAGAAAGCTCTTCTGTGGCTTACTACATATTCCTTTTATTACAAAAACTGTTACAAAGAGTGAAGCAAAAAGATCCTGATCACACTTTATTGGTGTCAAGAGCTTGTGATCCTACCTGTTCAGAACTGTGGCGATCTTTGAACCTAGGTCTGCAGGATTTGAAAGAAAAATATTAGTCTGATATTTTGGCAAAGTCCTAGATCCTGATAATAAAAAGAAATTCTACTATCTATGGAATGAAGTGGACGAAACTTGGATACTGATGCCTTGAAGGATATGAAGTATATTTGAATGGATACTGTAAAAGTTCCTAAGTTCATCTGTTCGTTAAGACTCTAAGGGGTCTTGGGACTCATGCCTTAACAAGGCAGATTTATGCAAACTTGCATATATTTGATTGTGAAAGAGAAGACCTGAAGACATCTGTTTTCAGAGGTTAATTACTCTCTCCTCACTTCTCTGATACTTTATTGATTATTCTCATATAGTTCAAAGTGAATTCAAGATTTGATAAAGCACTCAAATCCCAATGGTGTTTTTCACTTTTCATATTTCTGTAGCTATGATGACGACCTAAAAACTTTTTGTGCTCATTCAGTGGAGTTTTTCCATTATGCTCAATGAAGATAGTGGTACTATGTACTCATCCTACCTTTAATGCCCTAGTTCAACCTGACATTTCCATATACTTGGGCCAGCTTTTTCGTCCTAGATCCAGAAATCTCATAGAGGCAAAACAGTAATGATCAAGTCTAGTTCTGAGAATCGCCATCAAGATGCACTGGAAATATGAAGAAATCTGTGAGTAATCTGTAACTCCGTCTGCAATCACCTTGCCATTTAGGAAAAGAAAACTTCGAAGGCATTCCTTTCTTCACAGATAAGATGTCAACAGGTTGTAGTTATAACTTACTAAAACATCAGTACTCAGTTGTCAAGAGAAGTGAAGAAGGTGCATCAGAAGAGTTCTGTATTTAGAGGGAATATGCCAATTTGTGATGTGATCATCTATTTATATGTTCTCAACTTACAATTTGACATTTTGGATTATGATGAAGAACAGCATTTTGAGCCTGATCAGTTTTGGAAGTTCATAGAATGGTTTAGGTCGGAAGGGACCTTAAAGATCATGTAGCTCCAACACCCCCCTGCCATAGGCAGGGGCACCTCCCCCCAAAACAAGGAAAGCCCCATCCAGCCTGGCCTTGAACACCTCCAGGGATGGGGCCTCCACAACTTCTCTGAGCAGCCTGTTCCAGTGCCTCATCACTCTCACAGTAAAGACTTTCTTCCCAATATCTAATCTAAATCTACCCACTTTCAGTTTAAAACTGTTACCCCTCATCCTATCGCTACACTCCCTGGTAAAGTGTCCCTCCCCATCTTTTCTGTAAGCCTCCTTCAGATACTGGAAAGCTGCTATAAGGTCTCCCCGGAGCCTTCTCTTCTCCAGGCTGAACAGCCCCAACTCTCTCAGCCTCTCCTCATAGGAGAGGTGCTCCAGCCCTTGCATCATCCTCGTGGCCCTCCTTTGGACTCACTCCAACAGGTCCATGTCCTTCTTATGTTGAGGACCCCAGAGCTGGATGCAGTTCAAGAGAGAAAATTAGTCCTACCTGAATTGCTTTGGTTGTTTAATCTTGGAGCCCTCAGCATGAGGGCTCTGAAAGGTGAGTGTTGGTTGATCCAGCTGCAGCAGTTTAAGGCGTCACAACTCCTGGCCATTTGCCTTGCTCCTATAGGAGGGGTAGCAGAAGGAAACATTTGCTTGGCTCTTAGCTGACTTGTTCAATCTGGTAGGTTAATGCAAACCATCTTCACTAGTGCCTTAAATTGATGCAATGGACAATGAAATGCACTTGTGGAACTATGAATGTGTTCCCTTTTGCTACAGGTGGTAACCTCAGTTAAAGAAACGGGGCAGATAACTGGTAACAGTAATGTCTTAAAGGCTACTGTTAGATCCACCATCAGAGCTTTACAGGACTTTTTCAGTGTGGCTGACATTTATGGGATAAAATGAAAAAGCTGACTGACTTTTTCCTAAGAACATAAGTTTCTCAATTCGTGTTTAAAAATTTGAAGAGTTTTAATTGAGTAATAAGGTAGTGATATGTGTGTGTGTATGTATATTAATGTATACATTTTTTAAAAAAATCATCTTTGAAATCTATGTCTGGAAGCTTCTACTTCATGGCCATTCCTAAGACCTGCCATGAAGCTCAGTGAGGTCAAAGTCACAGGGAGAAAAAGAATTTTTGTCACTGCATGAAGGTTTCAAAAAAATACATTTGTTTTAATAAGTAGTATAGGGAAGTTTATATAAGCTCTCATATAAATCCAACAGTTGTTGTACAGAAAAAGCAAAAATCAACATAGTAAAAAGCTGCACCTTCAATTTGGCAAATTAATTTTGTTTTACATGTCTGCCATAAAGTTGGCAGGTATTCCTACAGGGTTTTTTTTGTTGAATTTTTCAAAGTTCCTTATTTGCAGTTGACCAGTTTCTGCATGGAGTTTATTGTCTCTGTCTTTACTGTCCTCCAGCCATTAAATGTTACGCATAATTTTGGACAAAAAACCTGTTCACATCACTGGAATTGACCATGTTACTACTTGTTACTGTGTTCTAATGTTAATTTTGGAGATGATCCTTCAAAGTTTTAATTCTTCTGAATAAGAATCTTCTACAAGTATAGAAGAAATTAGAAGTCATATATTATAATTCTGGTTTACAACTTGAGAGATTTTTTTTTTTTTCCTTTGAGTTTAATTCCCTCTTCCTTGATTGCATCCTCCTTACCCTTCCCCTGCTCCCAAAAAGAGAGCTGGCTCATTGCATCTGGTGATAAGGCACCACAAATCTAGGCACAAAATAAGTTATTTTTCTTATATTGCATTTGTGGTCTAGATGTTTTGACAATACATCTCCAACAGAATTTCCAACTGGTGTTTGATCATTACTTAGACTTAAAATCATATTCCCTGATTACAGAGAAAATCATTGCTTTTTTTGACAAATTACAAAATGATAGTTGAGAAATGAGAATTATAAGCCTTAGTGCAGGTATGGTTTTTGAGTTTCATGGCAGAAATTAATTTTAGTTTAGAGTACCACGTTGGTAATATAAATAGGTTGTATTTTAAATGAATAGGACATACTCTTTTGATATTTCCATGTGCTTCTCATTTCTATGAATTCCACCAAATTACAGGGTGTGTGGTTGGCTCACTTTTTATTTCTCTGTATTCTACTCTTAATGTTTTGGGGGTTTTTAGTGTAAACTGAAAGGATTGTTGCAGTGTCAAGCTCTTGACACTGCATAAAATTAGCACTGATCTTTTAATTTTGTCCATGAAAAGCATTATGATTGCAAAGGGAAAATACTCAAGCTTTTAAGTGTGTAGTGGCCCCCCACCTAATACATATGTGTTATGGTATAGACTCCAACTCTTGATATATTCCTTGTTTCAAAGAGAAGCATGGAGTGTTGGAGTTATTTTCATCAATTTTGTTCATTGTTCATGTGTTCCCTGGCTACAATATGTGTGAAGTCCAACTGATGCACTGAACCAAGTAGGGAGAACCTCTGTCTTAATCATTGCAGATCCTTGCTAAGTTCATGTATAACGAAGCAGGCTGAATCTGCAGAAGAGAATCTTTTAAAGTAGTATTCCTCAAAACTTGCTTCAAGTGTAAAGTGATTAATTTTTTGTTTGGTCATTATGTATTGCAGCTGCTTTATTAGATCGTTCTCTTGGGAATTTTACAGGGACTTTGATTTCATATGTTTTGAGGGTGGTTTTTTAGTGATTAATTGGCACGTGGTAGACTGATGATGAATGATAGTCTGAATACATTAAAAAGTATTAGTTAGAGAAGTTCTATTCTTGCTTTTAAATTCAGTGGGTTTTGTTGTGTGTGCACATATGTGCTGAGGACAATCAATTGGTGAGGGTGAAGGGGAATGGACATTTTTGCATGGACATTTACCTGTTTTTATATATAGCACTTGTGATTTTTCTCTTTTAATTTGCAGATAAGCCTCTGAAGAAGCGAAAACAAGAAAATAAACCACAGGAGGCTGGAGGTGCTACTGGAGCAAATAGAACAGCTTCTCAGGAGACAGGTTCTGCAGGAAATGGGGCAAGGCCAGCGTTGATGGTTAGTATTGATCTTCAGCGAGCAGGAAGAGTGGACTCTCAGGCAACAGTAACTCAGGATTTGGACACCATCAAAAAACCTGAAGAAATTAAGCAGTATAATGATGGGTTTGTGTGTGTTCCCCAAGAAGACACTGTTGGACTTCTTAAATTTAAACCTGAAAACCATCCCGAGATTTTTAGGAAGACATCAGACTTTGATGGTCAAAAGACAGATATCCAGCAAAGTGAAAACAGACAAATGGAATTTCAGCAAAATGCAAGCAGGCGGTTGGAAAGTAAACACGATGAGAACAAACAGGTAGAAGCTAAACATGAAAGCAAGCATGAAAGCAGACAAATGGAAGTGAAACACAATGAGAACAGACAGACAGAATCAAAACAAAACCAGAGCAGGCAACTGGAGATGAAACAAAATGAGGGAAAACAAAATAATGGCAAACAGGAAATAAGGCAGAGGACCGAAATGCCAAAACAGAAGAATGAAGGCAGGCCTGAAATGCCAAAACATAGACATGATAACAGGAGGGTCTCCAGTAAAACATTGTCAGATAAGAAAATTGAAATATCTAGGCATAAACTAGATGCAAAATCTGATCCTTCAAGGATAAAATCTGAAAGTAGATCTGATCCAACAAAACAAAGGCCTGATGGGCATTCAGTTTCTGATACACCAAGGCGTGACCATGATAGCCTTAAACAAAGATCTGAGGACAGGGAGGAGTCAGAGAGATACAGAGGAGATCCATCCAAGATTAGAAGGCCTGAATATTTGAGATCCTCAAACAAAAATGAACATGATTCTAAGCATGATATTAAATCTGATGGTTCAAAAATTGAGAAATTTGAAAGGAAATATAGACATGAGTCTGGTGAATCAAGGGAAAGGTTTTCTTCTGGGGATCAGAAATCAAGACCTGACAGCCCTCGCATTAAACCAGAAGGTAAAGGAGATTCTAGTAAATCAAGACCTGATAAACCTGGTTTTAAATCACCCAACAGCAAGGATGAACGAAGGACAGATGGTAATAAGAGTAAAGTAGATAGTAATAAAGCACATGCTGACAGTAAAGCAGAGTTTCCCAGTTATTTGTTGGGGGCAAGATCTGGCGCATTGAAACATTTTGTCATTCCAAAAATCAAGCGTGATAAAGATGGCAGTGTCACTCAGGAGTCAAGGAAAACTGAATTTAAAGGTGAACCGAAGGACAAAGTAGAGAAGATTGGGCTAGTTGAAGATCTAAATAAAGGAGCTAAACCTGTAGTTGTCCTTCAGAAGCTTTCATTGGATGATGTGCAGAAATTTATTAAGGATAGAGAAGATAAATCAAGGGGCTCTTGTTTTAAACCTAACAAGAACAAGTCATCCAAATCTAATAAAGGTAAGATTTTTTAAAATGTTAATTGCATTATATTTTGTACACTCCTGTTCTTTTAGATTTGCTACTCCTGTGGTTAGAAATTAAACACAAACATTTGATAGTTAGTTTACATGCTTGCTTATATGGTGGTTTTGGGGAACAAAGTGAAACTTGTCTATGGGATTGTCTTTATTGGAAATCTTGCTACAGTGTAACTGAAATGATTTGTTTACTCCAATGCAAATTCCTAATGTGGGAACACTTAAAAAGTCTTAAACTGTACTTCAGATACATTAGTTTAATCTGGTAATTTATCTAGTTAAACATAACTGCTATATGAATGATTTGAACTGGTTTAAGTGTGTCTGTATAAGGGACTGGTACTACTGTAACAAGATCAGTGTAGCTGGAGTGGTCAGAAATACTATGTATACAAGCCCTGAGATTCTTCTATATTTTTAATTGGAAATAAAATGTGATTTTTCCAAGGGTTGTTTTGACATGATGAAATAAGAAGGCAGTTACAAAGTCCTATCTGCCTCTTTTACACTATAAATACAACTCTGTTGGGAAGCCTCCACACTTTAGGCTGTGTGACAATAAGCTTACAAAAAGGTTCTGTCTTTAGTAGAATTCAGATATTGTCGTGTCTATGGTCCAGTGCACGCAGAAAGAGGAAAGGAACTGGTAAACAATGGGCTGGCATTTCAAATTAGTAATACAAACAGGAAATTATTCAGAATAGTTTGTAGGTTTGATATTTGATTGATTGTCTCTTCTGCAGTTTTAACACTTTTAATACAATTGCTTTTCTTCTTGGTCTATAATTTTGGCTTCTTTGGTTTCAGACTGAAGTAGATCATTTCACATTGTGAAATCAATGTTACTAACTGGTCAGGGTTCCTTTTTTTTTAATGTTTAGCATTTAAAGCATTTAAATTTCTTACATAGTTATGTTTATAGAGCTGTCATGTCTCAAAAATAGACAAATAAAGTGGCAAGGAAGAGGATTTCAACTGTATACAGGATTATTTATGAATGGAGTTCCAGGTATATCATTGCTCATGAATTCAAGATTAAAATGTTTTCTTATAAAGTTGATCTGATAAGAAATGATGTAGAAATCATCTTTGTGAATGTATAACTCTGTTTATGTACATGTGTACAGAGTTGATATCTGTATAATTAATTTATTGTGCTGCGTCTGTTCTCTATATACTAACCTGATTGTATTGACTCTTAAAGACTTAATAATTCAGGATGAATATTACTTATTTGTAAAATATTAGCCGCCTTCTTAAATATTTTCTCTTAATTCTAGAAATATGAACATTTCCCCTCTCCCTTTTTGAGGTTCAGAACAGGCAAAATTTTCATTTCTAACAATAATAGGTATCTAGAGTTGGACATAAAATTATGACATCTTTGCTGTCATCTTAGTCTTTTATGTTCTTGATGGGGAATACTGAAAACTTTCTGATGAAATTCAGCTCTTGTCTCAAAAAGACTGAATTCACACAGTTCTATGCACAGAAAATCAGTAATTTTTAGAGCCCTCAGCTATATATAGTGCATGTATGCTTTCTAAAATGTTTCTGAAGTAGACTTTTTGTTGTAGTCTATATTGTATATGGTTATTTATATAATATATTTTAGTAATGTGTAAAGGTTTTAATGACTCATCTGATTGGCATGACTCTAGTAGCTATGTCACGCATGAGCAATGCATTCATTTTAAAGTCAGGTTTATAACTTTTCTGCGATGTCTTGGTGTATTTTGTGTTTTCTGAAGTTATATATTTCTTACATATTCTGAAATAACTTGGGACATATTTTCCGGGGGGAAAAATATTTGAATCTGATATCAATCTCTTTGCTATTGTATCTAGAATAAGATTCTTACAATGATATTAGAAATAAGTTTCATGGAAAGAATAATGTTGTAACTATGTTTCTCTTACAAATCAAGTTTTGAGCGTTCATCCAGGCAGATTTCGAAGAACGTTTCTTTAAACTTCAGATTTTTCATGTGTATTTTTAGTTTTACATTTTTTTACCCAACTTCCTGGTAACCTACTTCCTATGGTACATTATGCTAAATAATTAGGTGAACTCCTGTGTTTTAAAAGGTTCATAATTCATAAAGATATATCTTTATAAGCTAAAGTCTATTTGTCAGCAACTGACTGATATAGAAAATATTCATGTAATTTCCACAGTGTCCTCACTCCAAGTGAGAGAAATAGCATTCACTGTTTTACTCTGTGCCATTTTTAGTTATAAACATTTTAATACACTATGAGATGTAATTTTCATAAGCATTCTTTATTTACTTAATCACATATTTATTAATAGATTGTGGCAAATATTTTCTAGTGTTGCCTTTTAGCATCATTATTCCACTTCTTCTCTCATCCCTCTTATTCCATGTAGCTTAGTATATTTTGCTTTATCTTTCCTTCTTTTACCTCCTTGTATTCCTTGTCCTTTGTTTTTCCTTTCTCATCCATCTCTCCCCCAAGAAAATGTCTTCTCCTGGCTTTGGCACGTACATAATCATTGCTGTGATTTATCTGAAATCCAGTTTAAAATAGGATTAGTTCAGCTAGTTCAAAATACCACTTAGATAGTCATTCTGTCTTAAGGTACTAATGCCCATGCATTATAAAACTCAGTAAAATTAATGCTATATATACTGAAAGTCTATACAACTTTTTACATTGTTTCAGTAAACTTTAAATTTGAAAGTCATACCTTTATTGTGCATGTGGATAAGCCTAGCATTGTATTGTAAAAAAACAAAGTAACATTTTAATCAATAGACAGGTTTGAAATTTTGTTAAGCTATTATATGAATGGGATATCCATAGTATGCAATTGTTAAGACTGAACCATTCCAACAGTCCCTTTTGGCATTTACAAGGAAGAAGCAACATTTTTCTCTCTCTCCTGATTTTTGAGCGTTTTTCTGAAAGATGCACTCTAGCTCAGAGGAAAGTTATGGAAGTTTTTTTCTATAGTATTTTTGTTAAGGGGTCTTATGGTGAAATTTTGTGGCCTGTTTTGTCCAGGTCATTATGAATTGTAACACTTTTTTTCTTCTGGCTTTAACATCTGTGAATGCCTTTTATCCTGGTTTTAATGCAAATGTATATTGTTGGAGAATCCATGAAACTTTTCCCTTTGAGTTTGTGCCTGCAATTTGGAGATCATGTTTACTATCCTTTCTTTTCAGAGCTTCAGCAAATGCCTTCTCTGCTGCTTCTCATAGCTATGCTGATCAGCTATGTTGAGATGGGAGCTGTTACCGGTTTTACAGTTACTGCATTCCGATCAAGACAAATTTTACTTTGTTAAAGTATGAAACAGATATGAGTAATGAGAGAAACTGTAACAATCTGTGTTAAGGAGATATCTGAGTTAGTTTATAATATATTTGAAGGACTTGCTTTCCAAAATAAGCACCACATATGTAATGCAAGTTTTAGTTCTAGGACAAATGAGTGCATGTTTTTTAAGACTTGTGCAGAAACACCTTTTGGGTCTTCAAATATAACCTTTGTTGTTTAAAAAAAAAAAAGAATCTAATGCCGAATGCTACTCCTTCATTGTGTAGATTGTGATTATAGGATTTCATTATCTGTACAACACAGAACTTTAAACACAGGTTTTCATTGCTCACTATGAGTCTTCCTAAATATACTGTGTTCTCTGCGGCTATGATCTGAAATTTGAGTGAAGACTTGCCATTTCTTCAAAGGTCGTCTTCATATTTTTACAGGTGCAACTAAAAAATTTACTGCTGCTTAATCATCTTTATATTCTGGAGTTAAAGCAATGCTTCTAGCTTTTTCTGTGTTCTATGCTTGTATGTTTGGGTTTTTTTTAATTCCAGATGACTTTTTCAGAGCCTATAATAATTATAATTTGTAGTCAGTGGTAGGTTGTAGCAGCATAAAATTCCATGACATCTGTGTAACATGATGATGATCCATCTTTGAATTCTAGCACTGCTGGAAACAGTCTCACTTGTGAAGCAGAGTAATCAATTAGGTGCTCATCTTCTAGGTAGGAGTGACAAGAGAGGGAGTATTCCAGAACAAAAAGCTGTATCCAGATTGTGTTGGCTCTGTGAGCCAACTTCTGATGGTTCTCACAGTCTTTTGGATAGCACAGCACAGCTACTCATCAATACTTTTTGGTACAGCTGAAAACTGTATCAATTTTAAACATTTGTTTAAATCCTTCATGTATATGTCTTCTACAAAGACAAAATTGGCAAACCTTTGAGAAAAATGGCTTATGGATATTAACTCATCAAGAAAACTTTAGAGTTCAACTCAAATTTATTTCCAAAATAACAATCGCTTGATGCTGAAACAGGCACACTGTTTTACTCACTGAAATCAGTGGGGCAAGCAGCTGTGCTGCAAGGAAATAACTGGAGTAAAAGCATATTCCCTTTGTAAAGGAAAAGGCTGCAACTCAGCTTGCTTACTACAGATTGTGCTTTTGTAAAGATAACCATTGTGAAAGTCCGTAATCCCACAAATCTGAAATTTGGAATCGCTGTCTTAGAGTTCCTGGTAGCAACTGAATTTGCATGTGGGAAGGCCAGAGTAATGACCCACTAAGCATCTTGCGTGTGCGCATACCGCCAGGTGGATCAAGCATGTCATAACTTTCTCTGAAGTTCTCTTGTAAATTATGCCACATTTCAGAGAAGTAAAGGATATATTTCATGGTTTACAGCAAGAAGTTTATCATGATTATTCTCAGCTGAAGTCTTTAAAGCTTCTCTTAAACTCTAAATTTAACTGAAATTGTAGAAAAAACATCATTTTCATAAGCATTCTACAATCTTCCTGGTTTTCCTCTTTTCTGAGTTATTAGTGACTACCTCTTTTCAACTTAACTAGTCTAGAAGAGGAGCTGGCTGTCCCTTGTGGCATTAGAAGTATTTAAAGATATGTTGGGTTTGCAGAGGATCCATTTTAATGTACGCTTTGTCCATTTAGCCCTAATTAAATTTTTTTCTCCTTTCTGGACTGAACAGGTTCATAGTTTGAAAAATATTCCAGGCATAGTTTAGTCAAAAGCCAAAACCAAACTATATATAACCAGTTAAATCCAGTAGTCTAGGAATATCTCAGTTCTCTAGCATGGATTGTTCCTACTTGCAGGGATTTTTTTTAGGCATGGAGCATCTGTCCTATCCCAAAAAGTATGTTGGGTTGTGTGTGCATTGTATATACTCTCTGGGGCCTTCATTTTTGGTGTTAGTTTTTCAGAAGTAGATGTTGGATAAACTGCTATTGGTAGAGAGCGCGAATTTGCACACTGGAGGCCTTTCTTGTGTTAATCTGTTACCAGTACAATAGGAGACATTTTCAGCATACTGCTTTGCCTGGAGACTGCTTGAGTTTGTCTTTGCCACTAAGGTAAATATTTTGATTCTTGCTCTCACAGTTGTTCTGAAGTCTTCTCTGGATAGCAAGACTGAACTTTATGTGTTGCACATCTAGTTCTTAGCAGCAACAATAAACTTGACCAAAACTACTAGTTTCATTTTACTTTGGTTCAACCGAAATATGATGCTTTGTCTGTTTGCAGATTTAGGAGTGCATTGTTTAGTTAGTTCACTTTTGAAAATTACTTTGGCAGATGTAAATGACAGAAATTTATTACCTGATTTGTTGAAAGTCTGAAACTGCCTTTGGTTCATGGGCTTGGATACTTGATCAGGTTCCTCTTATTTCTGTGAAAAGCTAAAGCTATTTTGCATAAATGATTTTTGCAACAATGTGTTGCAATATATAAAAATGTGGGCCAGCAATTTGTCTGACCAGCAATGCAGACCTGTTCATGTGTCTAAGTATCTAAATATGGATGTTATTTCTTGGCTTATGTGCAGGGATACGTGATCAAAAATTTTGGTTTGAATTTTCTTCTAGACAAAGAATAAATTTGGCAAATAGGGGAAAGCCTCACATTTACTTCTGGTAATGAATTTTTCTGTTGCTCGACATTTTCAACCATTTTAGGTGACTGGTTTTGTGTAAGAAAATTTAAAATATTTACATGAAATTTGCAATTTATATTTGCTCCATGGGAATGTTACCAATGAACATAAAAGAAGAGGTTGAGACCTTTTTTGTTCTTCAAATTACTGAACTGTTTTTTGCGTCAAATAAAGGTTTCTTGAATATACTTACTGTTTAATTATCTTCTGAGCAACTTTCCTGTAGTATTTTATATTAAAAGCTAAAATATCAGCAATTTTTTGTTCTTGTTGTTAATGTAATTAAGTTACTTTGAAGAAGAAAAATAAGAGTAGCTTCATGTGATATTTTAAGTGATAAAGGCTGAGAATCTTTCCATGATAGAGCGAGGTAAAAGTAGATCTTCTTGATGTGTCTATAGTCACAAATCAGATATAAATCATAGTATTTGTTTTGCTTGATCTCTGCAAAGATCTTGGTTGTATTATATCGATTATATAGGAGTTTTTCTTTTATGAGAACAAAAATTGAGGTTTAATTTGATTATATTTAATGAAGGTATTTTTTCTTAGGTGAGGCCCCGTGGCTCAGATTTTAAACTAATCAAAATGCATGTCTGGGAAAATGCATCAAACATAAATTTCAGATTCCAAGCATTAATAGTAACGGAAAATTACGTGCTGTGTTTTGCAACTGTACAAAACACGTTAACTTTCTAATACAATACATTGAGTTGGCTTAAATTTCAATGCATATGTTCAAAAGCAATGACAGTAAAATCCAAAAGCAGTCCCCTGACACTCTGATTCCTAACAGTGAGGTTCTTTGTGCAGCACTGCATTTATTTCACTTGCCAATCTTGCTTCATTTTACTCTGAATACTGCTATATTTTTTGTGAAGTATCTTGCATAACTAGACTACTCTAGCCTTCTTTTATCAAGTTTTATAAAGACGAGAAGTCAGTGAATAGCAATAAGGAATAAAATAACTTGTGGGTATAGTTGCTGCAGCAATTGGATAGCTTGAGGAAATCATTGATACCAATATAATGTGAGTTCTCATGCTTCTTGGCATCTTTGGAGAGTGCATGTTGGGTGTATTCCTTGCTCTCTGTCTGGTTCCTTCAGTGTGCTCTTTGGAAATCTCTTCACTCTGTCAAAAAATGTTTCTTGCTTCTAAGAGTATTTTGTGCTATTGTAACATCCTTTTTGAATCTGTGCTGTTTAGCCATGGACAACAATGACCTCTACTACATCATGGAATTATTCATTTGCTGTGTCCAGATTCTTCTCTGACCCACCAATCTGGCTGGGTCCCATTTCTCAAGGCCAGAGATAAGGACTGGAATATAACCAGGGAGCCTGAACCTCTCCTTTTGTTTAGCCCAAGGCTGAGAGCCTTCCCTTTGTGCCAGTATTGGTGTAGATGATTGGTGTAGATGATAAAAAATGATTTTGAAAGATGTGTTCAAGCAGGTTCTAGGGAATTATATAGGACATACATCTTCCTAACACTACTTCTCTCCCTCCCACAAAATCGCAGCAAAGAATCCTGTGGGCGCAGTCCCTTGGGCAGTGGTGAGGGGATCTCAGTCTCCCGCCCTCTTTCAGGTCTGTGTGTGAGCTGAGCTCAGGAGTTATCACTTCATGGATGTAGTCAAAAGGTGAGGATAGCTGTATACACTTCCACAAACTTTAAGGCAGAGAATGTGAGAGGAAAGAGGAAAGCCACTGAAGTAAATGGATGACTACTCAGATTATTTTCATCAGGATTCATCCTGGTGGTGTGTTTTTCAGCCTGGAGAAGAGAAGGCTCTGGAGAGACCTTATAGTGGCCTTCCAGTCCCTAAAGGGGGCCTACAGGAGAGCTGGGGAAGGTCTTTTTAGTAGGGCACGTAGTGATAGGACAAGGGGGAATGGCTTCAAACTGGAAGAGGGCAGGTTTAGATTAGATATTAGGAAGAAATTTTTCACTTTGAGGGTGGTAAGGCACTGGAACAGGTTGCCCAGAGAGGTTGTGGCCCTTTGCACTCTAGTGCCTGAGTGCTATATGGTAACTGTACTTAAAAAAGTACTTTTAAAAGGGTGTTTATTTTCCAAGCATCTTTATAAAGTAAAGAAGTACTTTTATCCCCTTTTTTTCTTTTAGTTCTTAATCTAAAATAGAACCGTATCTGCATGAGTAGTTGTAGTAGAATTAAGCTGTGAGTCTGTGCTGTTGTAGTTACAATGACATGGCTATCCAACAACAAGAAGGCACTCTTGTTATGGAGTAAGAGTGTATTTTATTTGATTTAGCACAGAGTTTCAAGTTTGTTTGAGCTAATCCTGAAAAAAACTGCTTTTCTTCCTGTATATATATATCTGACACAGGAGGTTTTATCAGTGTATTTATAGCGGTGACACAAAATGACTTGAGAAAGTTAGACAGTAAGCAGGTGATACATAAGGGAGGTAGACCCAAACCCACTGGAACATCCTCTATCAAATGTTCAGAAAGGACATGTAAGGAAGGTGAACTTTGCCTCTGTGGAATAACAGCAAGACTGGATACCCTAGTCATCAGCAAAATAAGAAGAGTCCAGTAGGCAGTTAGTTTCTTCTGTGGCTAAAAAGGAGTGAGGGGAGGGCAAAATTGAGCTCTAATCTGTAAGTTTTTATTTTTAATGTCAAAATGAAGATGTATGGCAATTTGTTAGTGTAGAAGTTCCAGAATGTGGGGAGTAGCTAAAATTAAATTTCTAAACACTGAAAAATGCAAAGTTAAGATTCATATCCCCACCCCAAACAAGTGGCACTGTTCCCTCTTAGACCATTATGTGTTCTTTTATATAATGTCTTGATATTTGGAAAAATTGCATTTCTAAATGCAAGGTATATATAGAGATTACAAATATGAAATTGCAATAACTGCAGTTTTGCTTATTATAATTAGCGCTCAGAAATTGAAAAGAATATTTATGGGAGGCTAATTTATACAAAAGACTACATTAACATAAACCTTACTTTTGAAATGAAATTCAGGGACAGTTTTTCTTCAAGCACTTGTTCATTTGTTGCAATAGATGTATGTGCAAACAGGCCATTTTGATGTCATGAGTATTTTCAAGTAACCAAACTAATATGGATTATTTCCACTGTATTACCTGTCTCTTATAGTTATGGAAGTAGCAAATCGGAGTTTAGGATTCTAAATGTTTTTGAATCTTGATGGCTTGTTGGTTAGTAGGAAATTACACCAAAATGTAAACCATACATCTGTTTTCCATAGTTTGGAAAGCAAAGATAAATCATTACTGAGAAGATAACAGAGTTTATTAGTGTTGGTTTTGATTTTATGGCAGGAACAGCCTCTCTGCTCCTGGAAAGCTGACCTAAGCGTCAGCAGGCATCATCCCCTTTTCCATAGCTACTTGTTTGAAGTTACCATATCAAGCCAGGTGAACCTAATCTGAACACACTGATTATTGTGTCAAAATATAGCTGTGCTGTCCATATTGAATGGGTCTAATAAAAGTCCATAATGATGTTATGTTTTTTGATGGGTTTTTTTATGTCCAACCTCTCTTGAAGGCATTCTGGTGATGGATGCATCTGCCTGAATCAGGGAGATCTATTTGACTTACAAATTCAGGGCAAAGAGATTTTGGATTCTTCTAAAGATTAGATTTGTGTAAATATTAACTAAAGTTAAAGGCTGTTATACAAACTTGAAACCACCCATGAAGTTATGATCAAAAAGCAATGCTGAACTTTGAATCAGATCTGTGCCTTGCAATTTTTTTTAAACCATATGTGGAGAAGGGAAATACTATATCCACTAGACATTTGTAGAACTCTTTCTACTATACATGGCAAAACCCTTTGAAAAGCTTCCCAGATTAAAATAGAATATGGGAGGAGGTTTACAGACTAATTCATTTTTAGCTAAGATTCTCTGGCTAGTTTTTAACTGTATTATATTTTGTCAAGAATCGTTTGGTGAGAAACAAGTATCTTGATGGTCAGTGGATATTCTAGTGGCAGAGTCTAGTTGGAGGTTAGTAACAAGTGGTGTCCCTCAGGGGTCAGTACTGGGCCCAGTCTTGTTCAACATATTCATCGATGATCTGGATGAAGGGATAGAGTGTACCATCAGCAAGTTTGCTGATGACACAGAACTGGGAGGAGTGGCTGACACGCCAGAAGGCTGTGCTGCCTTACAGCGTGACCTCGCCAGGCTGGAGAGTTGGGCAGAAAGAAACCTTATGAAGTTCAACAAGGGTAAGTGTAGGGTACTGCACCTGGGGAGGAATAACCCCATGCACCAGTACAGGTTGGGGGCTGACCTCCTGGAGAGCAGCTCTGTGGAGAGGGACCTGGGAGTCCTGGTGGACAACAGGATGACCATGAGCCAGCAATGTGCCCTGGCGGCCAAGAAGGCGAATGGCATCCTGGGGTGCATCAAGAAGAGTGTGGCCAGCAGGTCGAGGGAGGTCATCCTCCCCCTCTACTCTGCCCTGGTGAGGCCGCGTCTGGAGTACTGCATCCAGTTCTGGGCTCCCCAGTTCAAGAAGGACAGGGAACTGTCCTTTGCTGGAGAGGGTCCAGCAAAGGGCAACGAAGATGATTAGGGGATTGGAACATCTCTCCTATGGAGAAAGGCTTAGGGACTTGGGTCTCTTTAGTCTAGAGAAAAGAAGATTGAGGGGGGATCTTATTAATACATACAAATACTTAATGGGAGGATGCCAGGGGGATGGGAGCAGTCTTTTTTCAGTGGTGCCCAGTGATAGGACGAGGGGTAATGGGCATAAACTTGAACATAGGAAGTTCCATCTTAACATGAGGAGGAACTTCTTTACTTTGAGGGTAGTGGAGCACTGGAACAGGCTGCCCAGAGAGGTGGTGGAGTCTCCCACTCTGGAGACATTCCAAACCCACCTGCTCGCCGTCCTGCGCAACCTGTTGTAGGTGACCCTGCTCTGGCAGGGGGGTTGGACTAGATGATCTCCAGAGGTCCCTTCCAACCCTGACCATTCTGTGATTCTGTGATTCTGTATTCAGTAACAGCTGAAGATTCTCGAATATTTTCTCTAAGAAACCTTTTGATAATGTCAATCAAACAAAAACAAGCATATGTTCTTCCTCCAGCAAGCACCTAGTAAGTCATAAACAGCATTGCATAGCTTTGGAAAAGCACTGAAGAAGTGTTTGTTCATGTGTGCAGTTCTTCAAGATTAATTGTTGATGAATTGTTCTTACAGCTACTCTGTGACTCACCCTTCAGTTTCACTAATGTGGAGTTTATCAGCATTGTGATTCCTTACAGTGGAACAAAGATTTGGTTACAATGACACTTTTCTCATGGGTTCTTTTTGTTTGTTTTAATTGTTGTGGGAGCTTTGAGAGTATACATAAGTGATGTCTGAAGGACACTGATGCCTATAGTCCATTTCAGGCATACTGTATATGCTGATCACACGCATTGCGAAAAATTGAATTATTTTGTTGATGAGGACAGTTTTTCAGAAAGCTTGGTTTACTAGGGCAATCTTATTAACTTGTGGAGTAACTTTTTAGTAATGTTACTTTCTCCTTTGCTATTTAAAAAGCCATGCAAACTAAGAGTCAAATGTAACTGATTGAAGTGGAAGCAGGAAAGTAGGTACCAGGTCTTAGCAAACTTATCAAACAAATTGAAAAACTGAAGGTGATCAAACATGTTTTTGTAGATGCTTTCAAATGGTTTTGTGTTCTGCATTCTTTTAAACATTTTTGAAAAGTATCCTGTAAACTGAAAAGGCATTAGTATGGGTTTTATAACCTAATGTTTGTTGCCATGTGACTGTATTCTTATGGTGAACTGGATTCTCTTAAGTATTTCTTTACTACCCTGAACAAATAAATAGTACATTTATTATAAAATATGGAGCTATAAAAAAGGAATTTAGTAAGATGTTTCTAGTGAAGATTGGGTTACCCGGACTCAACATAACATAAGTAATAAAGTAAAATAAATATTAACAAGCTCTTGACTGGAGTCCCACAGTATATAATATCCCTGAATTTCTTCAGAAAGGATGGGGAGTCCTTTTCCATGTATATCAGAATTGTTCATACGTGTGCAGTCATGCTTAACTCCTTTGGTACTGCATGAGTAAAACTCTTTTTAGATTTGTTTATTTAAAATCCTCAGCAACTAAGGAAACTGGGCATGCAGCAGACTTGTTCCAGGGAACATTGTGACAGAAACAAAAACTTTATAGATGGCTTATAGAGCACTTTACAATAATTCTATTTGTTCTCTTTTCTGCTATTCCCTTCTTGAATAAAGAAAGCTTTTCATATTCCCTAATAAAATAAAAAAGGGGAAGCTTATACTGTTATCTGAAATATCTGTAACAGGAGAAAGTGAGTGCAGTTTAAGCGGTAGTTGAATTTAGCATTGGAGAACATAGAAAACTTGGAACTTTTAAGAAGGAAATAAAGTTATTTTTCCAAATACTTAAAGTACTTGGATTTTTATTTTTTGTTGATGTCTGATTAACACTGTGGTAATTGACTTATTTTTAAAGATTGATTAGTGTTCTACCCCAGGAGCAAAATCAATAAGGAAAGCAAGAATAGATATTCCTAGGAGGTAGGAGAGCAATAGCCTGTGGTTTTTGGTTTTGTTTCAGTTTTTTTTTTTTTTAAGGGTTTTCTTACTTAAAATATATCACCTTTCATCTTACTGAGATGTTCTTTGTGCACAGTATAAGGAAAATAAAGAACAAATTCCATTCTAACAGTTCCTCAAATCAACGATTCAAATCTTAAAAATACATCATGAAACATTCAGGCATAGTTTTGAAATTGAGTTTGAAATTGAATTGAATTAGAATTTGGTCATGGAACTCTTGCCAAGCTAGGTATACAATCCATTACTGATTTGTTTCTTTTTCTGATTTCCTCTCCAAACAATCTGTCTTACTAGTTATTCTTTTTTTAAATTTACTTTTCATTGTAGACTAGGAGAGGCTTAAAGATATACTTTTAGAAAATACTCCCGTTAGTGTAAGCACATCTAGCCCATCTAGCTTTTAAGCATCTGTATGAATCTTAATGTAACTTTTATTCTTTTATTTGCAGCTGTTTTATGCAATGTCTTTGGCCAGATTTGCTGTAGGCTTTATGCTCTCTGTGTTGTCTGATTGATTTCAATGAAATTACCAACAGTGCGTGAAACTGAGAATGTGTTAAAAAAAAACCCAACAGGATCTGAGGCCCTCTAGTGATTTCACCTGTGGAAATTGTCTTAAAACATATAGGTGCAAATTTTCCTCTAGTCTGGGGCTGAATGTAAGCTAACTCTCTTCAGACATATAGGCGTACAAAGAGACATGGAGTATTAGTGTGGGGACACCACTGTTCATACATGGCTATGCAGCATCCAGATTAGACCTGGCTGGCATTCAGTCAGCTGGTGGTACACACAGAGGAACTGATCTATCTGTGCTATCTTCAATCAAGTGCCCAGCCAGCAAAGAATAATCATTTTACAGCACCATGGTAAACCACACTGTGAAATGTTTTCTAGCATTTTTGAAAGCAATATTGAGAATTTAGGTAACTTTGGCAGGTGGTGATTATCAAAGGATGACAACTTAAAGCAAATAAATAACAGTGACCACAGCACGGGGGAAGCAGGGACAACTTTTGCTATCAGTATTACTTTATAGATATTTCCCTACCTCATTTTGAAAAACCCAATATTTTCAGTTAAATCTTTTTAAAAAATGCACTTAAATGGGATGACTTGCTGAACATACCTGAGATTTATAGAAAAATAATTTTCTGATCACAAGTTTCATTGCTTATAGGGAGTTTTTATGGATGTAGAGATATGTGAAACCAGTAATATGTGAGACTTTTTAAAATTTTGTTGCTGGAATCTATTTTCTCATATTAAGGCTCTTTTAATTCCAGTTAAAGTTGTTGGGGGGGGGAGGACTAAGCTTGGATTAGAAGATGGAATATTAATGTAAAAATGGAAATAAATTTTAGAAAGTTATGTTAGTGATATAGTGATTGCAATTAAAAAGTGAATTATCATCCAGAAGATGATTTATTGGAGGATTTGTGTGTGTGTGTGTGTGTGTTGCAATTGGCAGGTGATTTCCTCTCTAAATAACACAGTATGCCTTGGGAAGGAGAGACAGACACTTATGACAAAGGCATTTGTTCTGTTGGAGAATGGTTAACAGTTTAGTCCGATAATCTTAAAATCTGTGCAATAGGTTCTTTGATAAATAAAGATAAGACATCAAATAAACAAAACCCCAAGAAATACTTTTTGAATTAATTTGGTTTCCTTGTGTCACTTTTAAAATATTTTGACTGTAAATCTCCTTCATACTGACAGCACATGGGCCTAATCAAAGTTTCAAAATGTGATGAGAATTGTGTGATGATGTCTAACTATTTACCTCTGTGGAAAAGGAACCTGATGTGATCTAGCTTGCTGTTTGTCTATATTAAATAAAAATCTTTCAACTATGCTTTGTAACAAAATCAAGCAAAAGTTTGGATTGCATTATAAAACCACTAGCAGGAGGTAAGGAAAAAAAACCTGAGGCAAAGGTTGGGATGTCAATGATTTGGTCTGTATTTAGGGATAAGACCCCAGAGATTCTGCCACAGATTGTCTCTGCCTACTGGAAAAGGGAAGATTACTGTCTTGTGTACACTAAATAATATGAATGAGAATAAACAGGACTGTTAATGAGGCATAAGGAATCCTTAATTTACCTACACTATTAGAAAACCTGTTGAATTCAGGGGATGAACCGAAATAAGACTAAATTTTGTGGAAGTAGAGCAAGGATGTCTTTTTACAAAGGAAATTCACCAATTTGAATTTGTTTATATGCCTGACAAAATATTTTATTGAAGGAGATGTGTATGCAATTTATTATGTTAATTTCTAATTGCAGTGTGAACAATAAATGCAACTTTAGAAAGGGCTGTCAAATACATCCAACTATATTTAACTGTGGTATTATTTATTAGTGAATATACTGTAAGAAGTTCCTGAGAAAGGACTGTAGTGTTGGGCCCTTATTATTATCTTCAGATTCACATTTACTTTTCTTGCTCTCCGTTAATAGGTAGCATAGATCAGTCAGTGTTAAAGGAGTTGCCTCCTGAGCTCCTGGCAGAAATTGAATCCACCATGCCGCTTTGTGAACGTGTGAAAATGAACAAGCGCAAACGTAGCACAGTTAATGAGAAACCAAAATATGCTGAAATCAGTTCTGATGAAGACAACGACAGAGAAGAAGCTTTTGAATGTAAGTAGTACATCATTCTGTTCCTACTCCTAAAGAAGGCTGATGTTTTGCTTTTACAAAAAGATATACTTTTTTTTTGTTTGCTACCCTAAACCATATGAAAACAAATTTGCTGTCCAGACAACTACTTGGCCAAGAACCTTTTTTTCTTTTAAAAGAAAAATTACTTGATTTCAATTTGTCGCTCAAGATGAAAAGTAGTTAGTTGTTAAATTTCTTT